>NC_134279.1:81690516-82047182 GCF_949628215.1 Phalacrocorax aristotelis
GAGACTTCTGAGAGAAACCATTCCTTTTAAATCTTCTGAAAAACCTCTAGTGTCTGAGAAACTCCAACAGACTGATATGAAGAAAGGCAGAGAGATTCAGCTCAGACTGGTCTGCAATTGCTATTCCCACAAGAGAATATTTTTACACCCTGGTAGACTAGACAGAAGTTTGATTTTTGGGAACATTTTAGAGCTAGAAACAACTCCTCTATTCACAGCATTTTCTTTCCCCAAGACAGTGCCAGCCTCAGATCATTTTGTCTCTGAACATTGAGATCTTGAACTTGAGACCTGCTGGGAACCAGATAAGTAGATAGAATTGGAGTCAGAGTTGATGTTATTAAACCAACTAATGAACGATGCCGCCGAGTGGGGGATGTCCTTATGTGCTCAAGTTTACTGTAACTCCATACTGTTCTAAGCTTTAGGGGAAGAAAGGTCCAATAATACCTTTCCCAGAGCAACAATTCTGCAGAGCAGAAGGAGGTTGACCTTCCATCCCCTTCCAGGAACTGATACACAGATCCATAAGAAGATACCTTGTCAAAAACCAGCAAGCCTTGCAAGTATATTTGCCTTCATACATGAACATGCCAAGCAGTCCTGTCGTACATTGAGGAGTTGGCAATGCTCTTCCCTAAAACAATGCAACAACATTTAGGTAAGAAGTTGCATTGCATATACTTCATCTCCTTGGCCATGCAGCTATTTCAAAACAGTTGTCCATCTCCACCTACCCAGGTCACAGTTGATGTTAGCTTTATTCCTTCAAACATTTCTCTTGCTGTCAGACCAAGATAACAACAGGCTCTGTAGTGCTGTCAGCTGTCAAAAAGAGGGGAGCAAGTCAAGGCAGCAACTTAGGCAGACCGCTGCTCTCACACAGCTGTTTTCAGCCTGGATATACAAAGCAGATGCCCACAGTGTATTTGAATAGAGGGCTTACATGCTATTACAAGTATTTTATTGACTATGTACTGAGAACACCACAGCAGCTAACTGCCAGCCATCTTCTGTCAACATATGCTCAAGGACTCCCCTCTAGCTTAGGCTATTTTGATGATTGCTACCTGAACTGTCAGTCAAAACACTTTACTGAACTCTGAAACAATTCTACATGGATTACTAAGTGCTGAGAGCCAGTTGTGGCCGTATTGGTTGGAGTAATACTATCTTCTCAGGCCTTCTGTCACCTCCTCAGGATATAGGCATTCAATGCCCAACAGACTGGGAAGATGTCCACGCTGATAAATTAAGTGCTCATTAGTTTTAGCATATCTTCACTGCAGTTTTGACCTGAGCTTGTTACCCAGCTTTGCGTCTTCACCATGAGCAACCCTCCACCAGGCAGCCTGCCTAGACATCACGTCTCTGGTTTTGGTTCTCCTGCAGCAGACTGGAAAAGCAATTTGTGTCCTCACCAGAGGCAGGCTGGTTCTGTCTCAACACCAAAACCAATTCAGGTTTCAAGCTCTACCCCAAGCAACGTAAATGAGATCTGACAACCCTAGAGATGTTCAAGGCCTTATTCTTTATTGCCCAATGTACATGCTTCAGCTCAGAGTAGTTTAGCACAACTTGCAGCTTATTTCAGCCTATATCAAACTTATCATGGCCTAGATCTGGTTGTGTTGAGTCACCAAGCTGCTTTCAACCTCACTGATGAAAAAGGTTGAAGTCACTAACTAGCAGTGTCCCAATCCCACAAAGCATACTGAAGCACTGAGAGCACCACCCTGGCCAGGTTCAGGGTTATTATGCGACTTTCTGAAAGACTGAGAGGTTCACCTGGTACATTTCCTCTGTAGGAAGGGCTATGATCATCAACAAGCAATAGAAACAAGGGAAGAATTTAGCAAGTCCTATGAAACCTAAGGGACAGCTTAGTAAGACACGGGGAAGAGAGCAGGACGTAGACAGCTGAGGACACAGCCCATCTCCTTACAACATCCACACACAGAGCAAGTGTTTCTGGCCACACTTCCCACGCAAACATACCACTAAGGTTTTGGTCTTGCAGAGAAAGCTAAGGCCTGGAGCACTGTTGCTATCGGTACGTAAGCTTTGAACGTAGTGGGGATCACCGTGATGGGTATGGTGCAAAGCAAGAGCTTCAAGAGCTCAAGAACAAATCCTTCCACTAATCAACAAAATCTGCATCCAACCTAGCATCCTGGACTAGATAACAGCTACCAACAAATACCTAGACCAGAGCTTTAGCACCAGCCCAGCCTATAAGGAGGCTTCCTAGGGCATCCCCCAAGTCTGGAGACCAAGGACTTTGAGAATTAGAGGTGGGTCTCTGTGCTCCATAGCCCGCAGCACATGTCCCTTCCACAGGACTCGCTCATTCTTTGAGGTCACCTGCATTCCAGCATCTCCAAGACCCTGCAGCAGGGAGCTCCACAGCTTAGCATGCTGTCACAAGAACAGTTTCCTTTTGCTAGATTAAGCAAAAACCTGCAAAATGTGCCTTCGTTTCCTACCTTTGTCTATACTCTTCAGTCTTTCCTTGGTGACCTTTTCCAAGTTGGAGATAATCTAACTTTGTTATTTCTTTAACAGAAACTATTTTTGGCCTTGGCCCTCACTGTTGCCTTTCTGACCCTCCAGTGATGCCTAGTGCTGCTGGAGGGGTAGTGCAGGCACCTCTACATAGTGGAGCACTGCATTTTACAGTAAGACAAGCCAGGTTTAAAGGAAAAAGGGAGCAAAGACATGAGGACACCCCTCCTTAGCTACCAGAGGTCACGGTGCTTTTCCTCAATTATAGTCTGGGTAAGCCAGAAACTTCTCACTGCACTTCCAGTAAACAAGAGGCTTAAATCAAAGGAAGATCAGATCATATGTTGCCATTCTGATCTGCAGCAGGACAAACTGAATTAGCGGTAGCCTAGAGGAATACAACTTTGACAGACTATTTTAGGTAGGTTAAGGAAATTTGGCTCAGTAACACAAGTTTATGTTCCACTTCCTTCTGTGAATTATGCCCCAGCAATGAGAGTAGAGAGCAGCTTAACGAAGATGGAGTTGGTTAGGAGTGCAAAAAGAGCACCACAGAACCAAAGCCAGTAGTTAAATAATTGCCCAGGTGCTTTCCTTGCTTCTAACATAAGATTTCCAAAAGCTTTGGTGCTTGATGAAGCAGTAACACCTCTGCTCCAAAGTAAGGCGATTTTGCAGTGATTTCAGCCATCTGGAAGAGGTTTTTTTTGGAAGGCACAAAACATAGCAGCCCAGAAGAACAGAATGAAGGGCTCTGTGGGAAATAACTGAGATGCTTTGAAGCAGGTGTACTGCAGGTAAAGGCTTCCCTGTTAGAGGGAGAGATACACAGACATACTTCCAATCAACCATCCCTGAGAACAGGATGGTCAGGGAGTGGACTCAGGACAGGAGGAACAAGCCTTTCTGCACTGTACATTCCCTACACTTTACAGTAGGTACTTTCCTTTGCTGTGAGCAAAGGCAGTGCCCTCAGGGTGATATTCCCTGTACCAAACTACTATGCTGGTGGGAGATTGGTACTGGACTCCTGCTAAGTGGCTGGGGACACCACACCTGCCTAAGATGACGAGGTAGCCCCCAATATCCAGGAGACCCCAAGGCTAACAAAAGCTCCTCTTAACACCATCACAATCTTGGAACATGGTTTGTTGGCACTGGAAAACATGAAAGCAACTCTTCTCTACCTGTATCTTTTGGAGCCAGCTCCTCAGAGCTGGAAGATCTCCATAAGTTTAAGAACAGTAATTTCTGTGTGGGTTCCAAGTACTTTTCACGAACAGTTCCTGGCCAACCCAAATTCCCGAGAGTTGGTGAGGGCTGGGAATCCCAGTCATAGCCAGCTTGGGCTGCTGCCTGTGTACCTGCACTAGGAGCATGAACAAAGTTGCAGGACGAGATGCTGGAGCTGTACAGGGTATTCCCACAGCCACCCTCCTCCTCCATCCATCCTGCAGCTCTGTAGGGCTAAAAGACCTCATCCCCAGTGATGTGCCCTACCACGTAGCAAGCTGTCTGATCCACAGGACACTCACCATTCAGATATACACCTCATTTTCTAGTGTCTTTAGGACAAGAGGAAATGGCCTCAAGCTGTGCCAGGGGAAGTTTAGGTTGGATATTAGGAAAAACTTCTTCGCTGAAAGGGTTGTCAGGGATTGGCACAGGCTGCCCAGGGAGGTGGTGGAATCTCCATCCCTGGAGGTATTTAGAAGAAGGGTAGACGTGGTGCTTGAGAATATGGTTTAGTGGTGGGCTTGGCAGCGATAGAGTCCAACCACTAACCTATCTTAAGGGTCTTTTCCAACCTTAATGATTCTATGATTTTATGATCTTTGCCAGGCTAATAGTGAGTTTCAAAGCAACAAAAGCCCACTCACACTAGGACAAGTTCTCGACATCCACTTCACAGCCCGCTCAGGACCTCTAATCCCAAGGGGGAGGCAGAAAGACACAAGCTGAGCAGATTTTCTTGGGCTAGCCGTGCCTTCAGCCTCAGTGGCCAAAATCAGTGCTAGTTTTCAGCCCTGCCATCACCACCTCTACCAGGGCGAGGCAGACCATGGCCATAGGCCACTCCACCACCTTGCCTCCTGCAGACCCGCTGTTTCATCCCAAGCCAGAAGTGGTGGAGTGGGAAAAATCACAGCAGCCCAATGCTGGACCGATGCTGCAAGAGTTACACAGGGCTGTGCCGCATGGATCCTCCAAATATAGCCGGGAAAGGGCTGGCATCCCCATGCAGGAAGACCCCCTGCCTCCGGAAGGAGCTCTGAGGGGAAGCACTCACTCGGCAGCTTCCTGGCTCAGCCGGCCAGGGAAGCTGTTTGTGCTGGCAGCCCTGGCCAGGGGACGCCGCCGCATTTCATCTTGGCTTGAAACAATTACCCACATCCAGGGACAGCCCTGACGGCTGCGCTCAGGCATCAGAACAAAGCCACAACAGCAGATAATGGTGTCCAAAAGTAGCTTGTCCTTTCAGCATCTCCTGACGAGGTACCCCAGCTCCTGCATGGGCTTCTCCCTACCCCCAAGCTTCAAAGAAAAATGGCTTGCAGGAGAATGAGGCAGAGATAAAGCCACATGCCCAAGTTCAACAGGCAAATAGAGAAACAGGAGCAATATTTAAGTCTCTGGGTGATCCTTCCTCTTCTTAATGCCCTGTGGCTCATTCCTTGCTCAGATAAGCCCGACACCCCCATCCCTGTTCCTTTATTGCCCACAGAGGGGATGTTGCTTGGACAGAGGCTACCCCTACCATAAGCAGCAGGGAAGAAAGCTACAGCTGAGAACACCACATTCACTTTAAGTGTCCTGGCTCAGGGGGATGGGCAGAAAAAATAATAAGTTAAGAATCATGTGCAAAAAATGCTGTGTTTTATTACTGAACAAGTTTGTCTATAAGGCAGATCCCAATTAAGGATGTCACTTCTGAGTGTCACAATATTCTCAGCACAAACACTCTGCTCACAGCATTCGATTGTTAGAAATATTAAAGTAGGAGGCACAGGAGCAGACGACAGGCCTTCAAAGCTTGCTGTCTAGGTTTTTAGCTATCCAGAGGAAGCCAGAGGCAAACAAAACAGATCTGTTGCTTTTAAGCATGTATATCTGTAATAGACTTTAAGGTGTCAAAAAAAGTAGTCTGGGCAATCTCTGAGTGTTCCTTAGATCCAAAGGTCTAACCACGTGTAGTCAGAAGTAAGTGCTCTGCAGGAAGGCAACTACAGCTAGTTCACCTTCATTTAAAATTGCTCTCCAGATTTGCCCCAATTTCTGTAGTCTTTAACCCAGAATCACAACTCTAGCTGACCTTGGAGAATCCATGAGAGCTTTCTCCTCATCTCCTCCAGAGGAAGGGACACCAGAGCTACCAACACCTTTCTTGACTCCCAGTTACAGCCTTTACTCTGGATGGGTCTCATCCACCTCCACTGATGTTTCACCACTTCTCTAGCTGGAGCCAGGTAAACTGTCTGGATAATTTTCCCTAGGTAAGGTCTCCAAGGGAAACCAGAAGACTCTTAGAAACCCCAAGAGTGTTTTTTCTAGAAGTAGGAACCAACATGCAGTTTGTTTTCTCCCTCACTTTGTTAGTGACAAGTGTTTCACATCCAGCTCCCCCTGCCCACTCCATCCTGGCATGCACAGTCTTGCTCCTGGGGTAGCCAAAACCAAGCTGGTGACCACTACCATTTCAGGACGTAGATACACTTTAATGCAGCCTGTAGCAAGGTCACACACTATAAACATCCTGAATTTGTCAAAATAGACTTTGCTACATCTAAAGCACCCCCACAATAGTATGGAGTTTCTCTTTAGAGAAAGGCACTACGCAAAACCACCAAGAAAGCCACTATTTAGTAAATGGATTTCTATGTTTTACTCAATGCAGTCATTCTGCTGCGCCAGATTGTTTTTATGCTGTAAAGTTAACTCTTCCAGACAAAAGAGCGAACATTGAGTGGGTTATGACTTCCTTCTGTTAAGTCATTTAATAAGAAAGGAAACCCCAGCAGAATACACAGCACAGCGTGTCCTGCACATCTTCAGTCAAATTCAATTTAATTGCAGAGTTCTGCTTTTTTTCCTAAAAAGAATATTTTAGAGAGCTGACATCTCCCAGCATGAGAGCCTTTGAGTGTCAGAGGCTTTTCTGGGGATGTCATGTTTGTACAGCCAGAAGAGCCAAGGACAGCATGAGGAGGAACCCCAACCACCATGCTTTTGTAAGCCAACAAAATGAAGTCCAGAATAGGTACGTACGGTCTGCTCTGCTCAGTTCTGGCTAGCACCCCTCTTGGCCTTGCTATGACATCTGTTGTTTCATAGCAAAGTCTCCTGTGAGATTACACACATGATTTAGCCCTTGCAACCTTGCCAACCTCACACATCATTATCACAGCCACTTCTCATGCCGCCTCTACACCACCACCTTAGCCTACAGGCTTGCAGGATGATTTGGCCAAACCCATACGCAGGATTGCTTGACAAAAAGCCTTCTGAAGTGGGCCTGAACTCTTGCCCTTTTGGATTGCAGATGGATAAATTCTGAATTTGTTTTCACACACTCCAAGTTAAAAGTTTGTCAGATGTGAAACTGGACATTTAGCCAAAAAGAGTTGCTGGAGCCCCAGTTCAAAAGACTCTTAGATCTGCTATAAATTGCCAAGCTTTGTCTCAAGGGAGGGAGTCTGTAGGGATTAAACACTCAGTGCCTCAGAAGATAAATTAATTCTCCAGTTATAACATGGGGTGTTTACCCCAAGGGTAAATTTTAGATTTTTAATAGGCACAAATTATTTACATTTATTTTTCGGGGGGGGGGGGGGGGGGGGGGGGAGTTTGCAGACAGACTATCTTACAGTCCAGCATGACTCTTGCAGTGCTTTAAGCTCAAGAAACTTCAATTTCAAAGAGTTATTTTGCATTTCACCTCAAAGTACATTTGGATTGAAAGAAACACCACCAGAGAAGATGGAAGGAAAGCTTTAGGCTAACACATCCAGGTGCATTAATTGACTGAAGGTTCACCCAAGATATGTGACCACAGACAGCTCACCCCTCTTATATTCTGTAAAGGGGATGCCCCGTTACTGAAAAGTCTTAATGCAGTCATCCTCCCTCATTTTGCAGACAAGGAGCGATGGCCAGTAGAGCAGAGCATCCCAAAACCACACCAGCACTGCTGGAGATGTGCTAGTGGAGAGGACAACAGGGAACGCCACTAGTCCACATTACAGAGCTGTAGCCACAGTACTGATCCCTTCTCCCCAGCTTCCCCAGAAGACGAGGGACCAGAAGACCATGTACATTATTCAAGAGAAGGAAAGCCCCAGATGGAATTGAGGGGAAAGCAGATTTAAGTAGATCAGGCTGGTTTGGGTTAGCAGATTCTTGCTGCAATGACCCATGGGATGAGCCAAAGGCTCAGCTGCCCACAGAGAATTTCAGATACCCAAAAGAGGTTATTTTGAGTGTATGTAATAGATACATATGGCCGTACCCTGGGGGGACCCTTAAGCAAAATTTAATTTTAAGTGCTCAAATGATACCAGCGTTTCTATATTACAATAATGCCTGGTAATATAAGCAGGTATTAGAATGTTTTAAACGCCAACGCCTCATACTTTTCCACTGGCAAACACACTCATTAAGGTCATTGCTAGTGGTCCTTTAACACAAAACTTACTAACATCACAGTACCCCAGTAAGTCACCTCATGAGCAGACTTACTTCCTAATTTTGGAAACACAGTTGCCTCAGACATGAGTGACCAGAGCAACTAGAACGGTTTTACCTTTAGCCTTCTAAACCCACCCTTATGGAGGAACCAACAGGCAGTGACAGAGCTGGCTTTGGGCAGACAGACTGGCTGGTGGACTCTGACCTTTTCATGTTGCGGACATCCATGGACCTGCAGGTGAACGCTCCGGATTGTGCGTAGTTTGTGCACAAGTCAAAAAAGGTATTAGATGTATTAAAGGTGTTTTTTCTTCCCATCCACTCTTTATATGCGGTTAAGTGAATGCAAAAATGGTTCAGTCTACCACGCAGCAGTATTTAAGAGGTTTTCAGGCAAAATAGGGCAGGTGTTGACTTTTTTATCTCTTGCTCTGTTTTTGCTAGCACTTGGATAGGGAAGACCTATTGTATTTATTCATAGTAGACAGCATAAAATCCTATCGACTCATTTTTAAGCTGTTAGTGCCAGATTGGCTTACTTGGACTCTAGATGCAGCTAAAACAGCATGTATACAGTATATTTTATCTGAAGCTGTACCACCGATGTATTTCATGCTGCCCTTCGATGTGGTTGTCCAGCCTCATGTCAGGTAGAGGAGACCCATCACCCCATCTCAGAAGTAGCTCTGAAGAGCTGCTGGGTGGCTTGTAACCCTGGGACAAGGTTGCTGCTTCTCACCTGTCATGGTTTAACCCCAGCCAGCAACTAAGCTTCATGCTCTATCCCAGCCAAAACCAACACATGGAGGTAAAAGCAATACTCTTCGCTTTTGTACACTCAAGTAGCATCTGAGGCTTCAAAAACCTTGAAATCTGGTCAGAAGGGAAAAGCAAGTCCAAACTTGCAGTGCTGCTCCCCAGGACACTGTTTTCAAGGCTCCCCTCAGTTCTTCCACACAAGCGTGCTCCATATAACTAAGGTTGCAATCAAGAATCCAACAACCGAAGGCCTTGTAAGGGTTACATGGGATGTGCATACATAGTTGTGTTTTCATATCCAACCTTTAAAACCGAGCTCATTAAATAGGCAGAGACAGCATGCCCCACCCCACATCTGCCTGCCGTCACTGGAGCCATTCTATTAGTTGCTCTCCAAATTCATATTTCATGCTACAAGTGGTGGTTGAACAATCATCCAAGCAAGCAAATAAACTTGCATTCTTCTCCAAGACACACAACTACCCGCCTCCCTGGATGCATATTTAAATATCAAAGCAGTCTACCCTTTAAGACTCCTCCAAAAACATGTCATTCTCACATTCTCTCATCCACAAAGCTGGAGAGACTAAGTAACCATGGTGCATTCATGACATTTGAATACTCTCCAGATATTTTTTTATCTGTATGTGATCTTTGAGTCAGGGTCAGAATTACGCATGTAGACCTATTCTCCTCCAAGAGTCCTCGCGCTGCTGCACACAGAACCTACATCCACCATTTTTGGCAGAAGGCAACAATCCATCAAACCAGGGTCCATCTGACCATTCACACAGCATAGGATGACAGTCATTTTCTTCCAGGGCCCCCACAGCTTGCCAGCAGGCAGAACTCAGTTGGAATTTGCCTAGGGTTGAAGACACCCATCACCCAGACCAAGCCTTCGTATCTCTAGTAGAAGCTTTGCAAACATGTTTTGCTGAAGGACACCTCTTCCTCTGCCTCACGGGGAGATAATGTTGCACAGACCCCAATCCTCTAACAAGCTTCTGTTGAGCTTTAAATACACATCAATGACATGGGTGGTACCAAAGGCCCAGTTAAGATCAGCTAGTCAAGGAGTTGCAGGGTTGAGGCATTTGGATTCTTGACATTCTGTGCACAAACTGATTTATTTACAACAGAGATGTCACCTATTGCCTTTTGAAGGCAAAAGGCAAAGCTACTCCTGTTCCTAAGCAATTAGGCTGTCCTAAGAAGCCCAGCTTCCAACTGCTTTGTTTTCAGAGTCAAGTATCATTCCTGATGAACACTATCCCAGCTCTTAAAGGAAGCTCTTAACGGAATGGCTTACATCAGGGACATGATAATTAACCAGCCTCCCAGGTGAGGTACATCTATAGCAAGAAAGAAACACCATAAACAGATGCCTGAATATTAAAACACCCCTATCTAGATCAGTAAGCAACCCACCTTCTAGGACATAGAAGTCAGAGTGGACAAAGGCCATATCTTTGAGACAGTGAACAAGCTATGGGAGACACACAGCACATGGGAAACCCTGGAAGAGCTGAACAGGAGGATTTGGGCGTTTGGTGATGAAAAGAGTGCCACAAATGAAGATTAAGCTATGCCAAGCTCAGGTCGAAGATTAGCTTCACACATCAGAGGCAGACTCTTAGTTCTGCAGGGAAATGACAACTTACTGATGTATCTGCCAGCCTGAAGAGATGAATTCCTGCTTTCAACTAATAAGAGCTAGAGAAAAATCAGAGATGGACTTATGGTGCTATAGTACCTCCACAGAAACCAACAACAAGAATGGGCTACACTTGAGACGTGTAATTATGAGCCTAAAAATACAGCAAGAGTTAATGGTGAAACAGTTTATCAGCTTGCTAGAGGAGCCAGAACATGCAGCGTTTTCAAAAAGGGAAAGATAAACCAAGCTAGCAAGACATCACTATCGGCTGACAACAAAAGGTTAAAGTCATGGGGATGAAGAAAACAAAAACAAGGTGTGTGATCACTACTCATCTATCCTTCCCTCGGGAGAAGAGAGCTGTCACCCACAAGTACACGATACCAATGAACCGATGAGGATGCCAGTTAAGCTAAAACCCTTAAAGAAATATATTCTTCCCTTCTACCAAAGGAGGTTTGCTTAAGGAAAAAGGTTTTTGCTTATTTAAAAGCAGCTTGAACGAAACAGATAACATCCTCATACTGCCAAAATACAAAGAGACTAGCAATTCTGGTTATAAACCCTTATCTGCTGGGAGAAGAATCCACACCACAGTGTGGATACGTCCTTTCCCTGAAGTACATTTCTCAGTCTCTGGTACACCATGTACAATTAAATACGTCCACAAAGAAGAGTCTCAGACAAGAGCTACAGCTGAAAATTACTCAAGAAATAGCCAGTTTAATAGAAACCTGCCTCAGAGAATTAGCGCTCATCATTTCAAGCTTCCTGTGCCAGTCTGTATTAGTCTCCTCACTAGATACGTGTCACACTTGGGCTACACGACTGTCTGCCAGACCCCCATCTTTTACTATTTTAGGTAGTAGATGACTCAAATACAGAAGCATCACATTCATTTTCTGCCAATAGCCAGTTTTATTTCCTAATAATTATAGTAGAATTTAGTGCGCAGTCAGTACTTTTGAGATAAAGTGATATTTAAGTAACATAGTGAAGTACTAAAAAAAAGCCGTTTTAAGAAAAGCAAAGATAATTCAGAAAGGAGAAATAATTTAAGCTTCTCAAAGAAAGGGTTTCTCTTCCAAGTGCCTTTCCAGCAGACGTACCTTATCTGTACCATTTTCATCCCCTAATCATCAAGATGGGAGTCAGGCATGCATTTAAACAATACAGTGGGAGCAGTACTATGGCTTGTCATAGCTCTTCAGCCAGCCTAGATCTTTGTTACCAGAAACAAAAAAATCTTGCAGAAACAAGTATTTAATGCTTTGTCAGCAGTTTCCACCATTCAGGTTAATTGTTTCTCTACTCTGCCTGAACAAAATGACTAAATAAAATCAGCAACTAAATTCTGTTGTTGCTGATAGAAATTCAATGGGTAAAATTAACCCCCCCATGCCTGCATAGAGGACACTTAGTCCTTTCCTTGCCCCTCCCTCTCTCCCCATCCTCCTATGCAACAGGGAAATGTGGCCAGATGTACCATACTGGCTCCCCATGTGTCAGGCCCACCAAGGGGATGAATGATTTTCAGTTTCCCTTGCCACCAGCACCAAGCACTTGCGTCTGGGGCTTACTCTCAAATTTAAGCTAGAGCATTGCTCAGTACTGGGGAGTGACAGTAATTGCCTCTTTCAGACAGGTGCGGATTCCTAAGTTTAACACATGACGATGATAGAAACTGATGCCCAAAGCCCTCAGGCCGATCCTACACTGCTTACCCTGAACCCAGGACAAAGCCAGGCTCAAATTTCAGTACCTAAACTCCTTGGTTGCTGTGCCTTGTGGACCTACTTGTTTTTCCATTATATTCATACAAATCCGATATGCAATAGGTAAGAGATGAGCATGAGGACTCCTTTCCCTTGGGAGTGTTAAAGGCTGAAGCGATGCAACATTTCAGTTGCACTATTAGCAGAAAGCCTCTGAAGTCTGTGACCTAGAGACAGCTCTCGCGCTGCCCAGCCAGCTGAAGTCCTGGCCGGTTTCGAGGCAGTGAACAGCATTTTCAGTAGAAGAGAACAGTCTCCTCCAACCTGGAAGTATTCACCTTCAGGTAGAGGTTTGCCTATACGTAAGGGACATCCTCAACTCTTTCAGCACAGAAGTTAAAGCCTTTCTAGGTAAGCAACCCAATGGCACTAAAACACAAACCTGGGCTACTGAGAAACCAATTAGCTTCAGACTATAAGATGCACTGTTATTAGCATTTGAAAGTTAAATTTAAAAAGAAATCTCACCAACACCTGCCAGCTATTTCTACCCTGTAATGAGAAATGTAAACACTGTGGGCTGTGAGAAAATATGATTTCCTTATCCTTTGTCCTGCTTGCTCCCCATACCACACTAACAGCAAGCCCCTTCAGGTGGTTGTGCCGAAATCCAAACCAGCAGAGAGTGCATTTTTGTAGCTACTCTGAGTCCAAAGGTGGCCATTCCAGGTACTGTGGACATGAAATAGATGCCTATCACAGCACTCACAGCCTGCTCTTTCTTGCTCCCGTTCTGAACTTACTGTGGTTCCAGAGGAACCCTGCAGAGCAGACCTCAACCCCAGCCTAAGGGCATATTAGAACAAGACCTGCATTTCAGGTCCGCAAAGTGGTGGCAGTGGCTACTTCAGTTTGAACCCAGGTCACACCTGATCCCTGCAAATGCTCCTCCGGGTGCAAGGCTATTTTATAAGAGCTAACAAGCAGGAGAACCGGCTATTTTTCATGTTAATCCCATTGCTTGTTACCATAGAGCTCTATTGCAAGAACAGTGCTATTCGCCCACACCAAGCACCGAGGGACATTATTACAAGCAAGACCCTTCAAGGGCTTATCAGGCAGGTATTCAGCCTGCCCAAGATGCCAAGAGCAATTTAAGTTTCCATCAAGTGTAGCTTGAATTTGAAGTCACCAGTTAGCAGGGTGGAGGGGTGAGAATGGTGGTCAACCTCATCTCAAAGCATGGCACCCATGTTCATCCCAGGTCACAAATTAAACACTCAACTGCTTGTAAGGCTCAGAGTACGAGAAGCTTGCAAAGTACTGTGGAAGGCAAAAAATACACTGACGCACTTAGGAGGAGATGTAGGGCTTCAGTTTTAAGGACAGTAGTAGTATGCAACGATACCCTGACTACCATACCAGGCAGCCAAACCCTCAGGGAACATTGAGGGACAGTTCTTCTGATAAGGATGGAAGCAGCTGAACTGACAGGAAAAAAAAGCCATTTTAGCAGACACAGATCACCCCCACTACAGTTCTTCATCTCTGTTCCAAAACCCAACACCCTGTTGGCTGCACCACGCCTCGCTTTCCAGCGGCCACCAGCATAATTCAGGCCTGGGAAAAGGAGATGAGAGGTGTTGTACAGAAAGGATTACTCATGTGGCAGCCCCTTCTAGCAAGGAAACAGAAGAGCAACAAGTCCAAGCATAGAGAAAGGATGTGGGCAGAGGTCCCTTGTGCTCTAGTATTATACCTGTGGCATTCAAAAAGCAGCAAGGGTAGAAGAGGAACTCCTAGTATGGGGGACACCATTTGAGCATCACAACTGCTGTTTTATCTCTTCATTCTTCCCCCTTTTCCATCTAGGCTGAGGGATAGCAAGGAGCCTCCAGTGCCTGTGGGGAGTCTGGACTGCAGAAGTTACCAACATGCTACAACCTTTACATAAGATGTCAGAAAGATAAAAAATCCCCCCCAAAAAATTAAGCAACAAAACACCTTCAAAAGCATCCTCTCAAATCCCGCTGTGAAACACCAGGCAATACACCACATCCCCCTACGTTGGCAGCCAGACAGCAAAAGCCCCAGAGCACTCTGCATCTCTTCTCCTCAGCCCCCAAAACTGGGGCAATCCCCTCCCTGCAACAGAACACACACGCATTCATGCTCGCTACCGCGGAGCTCACGCACCGATGGCAGACTAGACAAACGCCACTGACCTCTCGCAGGAAACATCTCCATCGCAAGGCGCTCGCTTGAATAGGTCAGACAAACACACTGCGAGACTGCCGGTAATAGAGAGGCCAAGGAGCAAGTCTCGAGACCCCAGACACTAGTATAACATTGATAAAAATACATTCAAAACAGCAAAGTCGGCCAACTCCAGCCTTCCATTTAAAGAATCACTAGATCAACACCAGGCTTATTCCTTAAGATACAGACAGTAGGAGATGAAGTTTTTTAAGGAGTTGTTGAATCACACCCATTCTTAAAAATAAATCAACTATTAAAAGACACACTGCTTTAGAGATACGTATTCCTCATTGTCCTAATTACAAAGTTGGCTGGACGCAGCTCTTTGAAAAATGAAACACGGCTGTTGTCATGCTGTTTCAGCAGGGTGGTGTGTCAGAGGAAGTTCTCTAGCAGACAATGTTCCTTCAGGGTCTGATTGTATATCTAAGGGAGGGCCACATTGCCCATGACCCCTGAAATGCATCCATTAAAGAAAATACAAGCACACAATCGCTTCCATTTGTCTTTTGTGCTATTGTGGTAGACTCAAGAATACTGGGCTATTTAAACAGGAATGATGCGGGGTCTGTGGAGGTCTGCGCAAGAGTGTGGCAAGTCTGAATTAAATCCTTCGTGTTCTTAGGGGAATTCAACAGGGCTTTTTTTTGTTTTGTTATTTTTTTTTAAAGGAGACTTTTTAAAGAGATAATCTTCCTTCCAAGACTGCATCTTTGGACAGTATTATTAAGGCTGCCTAACCCTTCCCAGTCCTGTTTTCAGTTGCATATAAATTCACCAAGTCCTGGCTGTTCAAGATAGGAGTTTGCATGCTAGCTGGGTCTGCCTCAGGCAGAGTTGTTTTGGAACATGTGAATTCAACTGCTTCTCAGAAAGCAGCATGGGAATAAACACATTGTTTTGTTCAATTTCTGGTGACTTTTTTTTGAAAAGCCTTGAACCCATGATTTAGAACTGGGACTTTAATGAGCAGGGGATAGCTTTTTGTGTCACATTTAATTTTTGTCATCGCCAAAAATCTAGGCAAATTATAAGCCTTTTGAGGGGAGGAGAAAAAGCAACTAAATTGCATATGCTCAACAGCCCTCAGACTTTAGAATTTAAGACTTGAGGGTTTTGGCTTTGCTGAGTAAAATTGGAAGCAGGTATGGGGCAAGCAGGAGGTAATGAGGAATAGGAGCCAGTAAAAATAAGAAAAAAAGGAAGAGGAAATATGCAGCAGCAGGAGATATACCAAGAGAACTGGTGATTGAAGGAGATTGAAAACCCAGGTGTGAAACCAGTAGGCCAGAGTAGCAGCTTGGGAAGACCAAAGAGTTGTAGCAAGTATCAAGGCAGACATAGCAAGAAATCCTCTATGGGTTTCATCATAGAACACATCTTTCTATATCACAACAGGGATCCTCATTTCACCTACTCTTCTTGTCAGGAGAGCTGAGCTGGCCAAAGCTTATTTTGCATCTCTAGCACTGCTCCACTGGAAAAAGCCCTTTCTGTTGGAGGCTGTTGTTTTAAGGAGCAGAGTCTGCCCAGCAGCTCTGGGAATGCAAACCTGCTGCTAGACAGCAGTGAGAAGCACACCAAGAAACACTTTCACGTTACCAGGCAGGAATTGCCTTTTGCAAGTTTTATTTAGCGAAGGAGAGTAAGTCCATCTTTAATTATTCAGCCAGAAGACATACAGGATTAGTCCCATTATTCTGTGCTTTAGAGCTCTGCTTTTGTAGCCTGTGCATTTTTAACAATTTGGCATGAAGTTGGGCATTATGCTCAAGGGAAACAGACCTGAAACCATGGTGTTTACCAAGCCTTATTCAACATTTGTATAACCTTGTGCCTGATTATTATTCAGTTTGCCTTCATGTTTTAAGATAGAAAAGCATGAGCTATGGTCACTCTTTGTGCAGGAAGTCAATGACAGGTGATTCTACCACCATTGCTCCAGAGATTTCCAGCTCTAGCAGGGGGGTCTACACAGTACCGAAAGACCTAAATCAGTTGTAAGCCAGCCATGCAGGGTGCAAAGTTATAAGTACACCTACCCAGTTAGGTGCCTGGCCATCTGATACCTAGAGCATTCAGATGACAGAGGTGTCTCCAATCCTAAGCCTATATCAACATCAACGAGGTACGCACATGTTTCAAAGCAGTCTATTACTTGCGTGGTAGAGACTGTATGAAGAGTCAGAACTCTGATCTCATCTTCCTTCAGAAGAAGCTTTGAATTGAGTCTGGTAACACCTAACTGTGGCATTTCGTGCTTACAATGAAACTCTGCTAGTGCAGCTCCAAAGGCTTAATTGCAGTATTTGAGAATTTCACCATTTGTTGGTGAACGCCAAGTATACCTGCTTTTAGCCAATGACATAGCAGATCTTTAAGGCGGAAAATCTACCCACCTCTTTCGGCAGGGACTAGGTTTCCTCAGTTTATTCAATCTCACTTTGGGGCTGAAGAAGAATTTTGTCAAGAGTTTTGAGGTTTATTTTAGAAGTGTACGCAACTAGAGGTGCACATTATGCAAACTTAACCTCAGTTCTGACCCAGGCAGCTCTTTTTTCCCCTCTTCCATGAGCCTACACTCTTAACAAAGTCAATTTTATATGCTTTCATCTTGTTTCTCCAGCCCTTGCCAGCTTTCCATCCACACAAAGTTTTTCATACCTTATTCAGGGTATAATAAAAGCATATGATATCATCTGAAAATGAGGCAGAAATGGATCTGTTACACTGCTTTATTAAATTAATGGCTTGCAGAAAGGTAATGAAGCCTGTCCAGGAGTCTACCCCTAAATGTTACCCCTTGCAGTTCAATTTCACCATTTGCAAGTTCAAGGCACTTAGTGTCTATTTACTGAGACTGAAAAACTTGTTTACAATAGGATTGCTTTCATAAATGAGTTTTTTTTGGATCCTCAATCTAGGTAGAGTCCTCATTAGCAATTCTGTAATCCTACTGTGCTTTAAACAGCTGTGCTTGTAGTATAAGATAGGTTGAACGGTCATTCTCCCAAGCTCTGCCAAGCCAAGTGCTTGTTAGTGGTCTCAGCTGAGACCCAAATACGTCAAAAAACTTTGACTTGTTCTGCAAGATCATCCTTATAACTGCTGGGCACAGCAAACGCCTTTTAAAAGCTTACCTTGTAAATTTAAAGTTAATAACAGCAAGACCAGCAGGAAGGTTAAGACACCCTGTGAACCCAATGACATCAAGCCAGATGTTACATTGCATCCAGTTAAAATGGTCTTTTGGCTTTCCAACCACTGAGAGTAGTTGGGATAATGCTCTCACTCCACAGGGTGTTTCCTCAGGAGATACCGAAACTTTATTAGCTGTGTTTAGTCTCATTAACCAAGTTTGAACTGCAGAGGTTTCTGAAAAGGTGTGCTAAACTACACTATCCCTTCCCCTGTGCTTGTGCAGTAAACCCCTAAAGGCACATTGTCTTACAGGATAGAGAGTTGCAGAGCTCTTCCTTTGCTTTCTTGTTTCTTAGAAGCGCACTGCTGCCCATCTTAGCATCCTAATTATAGGAAGTTATCTCAGCATTGATAACCTCACCCACTTCCACTTTCTCCTTACACAAACTGATATTGCCCTAACCAGTTGAGAAACTAGTCAACACCAGTATTGGGGAAGGTTCAACTCCCAGCTCAGCCACATGCTGTTTCTGGTTTTACATGTACCTACGTGCCCACAAAGACTTTCCTTCAGGAGGCTTCAGCCAGCCCTTTCAAACCTGGGCAGTCTCTTGGGCTCATCCATCTACTCTCAGGTCTTAAATAACCTGCATGTATTCTGTTTTCATGAAGCAACAGGAACACGGCTGTGCGTTCACCAAGATATCCCTCTTCCAAATCGCTTGTTTTTCTGCAAGCCAGTATCCTTAAACCCAATTTCACAACTGCTCTGTGCACATGCTCCAAGATCAGAGTGAACAAGCGGACAGGGGGGATTGCATCCACTCCCAGCATAGCTTGCTGCCCACCTCATCAACTCATGCTGTGTTGTGAGCAGGTTCTGCTACCCTGTCATGTACCATCATTCATGGTGAAATGCACCAGCCGAGGGAAAAAGGTTCAGCCATACAGAATTGAGCAGTTTGTCAAAGTTTAGTAGAGCCACCCTCCCTCCAGCAAGCAATGCCTAATGAGACTGCAATGCTCTGAACACTGAAACGGTGGCCTCCAACCCTCCCCTCCATCAAGGGACTGGGGGTTGGGGGGTGGGCTAGAACTGGCTACGTAATCCAAGTTGGACAGGACTTTAGTATTTGAGACTAGCGCTGGATAAACAAGTGTTTCCTTGAGAAGCAGAACAGAAGTCTACGTCACCAATTTATCCCCAGATTCAAAATCACAGGTGGATTCCTCAGCATCCATTAGAGTAGAAGGAAACTCCTTTTGTAGGGATGCTAGTTAGTTGCTTCCCACTGTGTACCCCTTTCCTTTTAGTCTTGTCAAAGGCTTTGAGATCACCTGTCAAGTTTGGCTGTAGCTGGTTGTTAGGGGAAGGACACACGTGGTACCATTACATAAAACCTAGCTTCCTTTAGGGGGAAAAGCAGCTAAGAGCACCTCCTACGTAGTTATTAGCCTACTTCAATACCCAGTGCAGAGACTACAATAGATCTCAGAGTGACAAGATCTGGATGCAGACAGCGCTGGGGGCTCAATCAAGTTTGATTCTTCAAGGACTGTGACAGCTCATGGCACACACAAATCCAGGGGAACATTTCTGAGGACGAAGTGCCTCATTCAGTCACAACAACAGCTTGCAAAGACTTTGACATTTATTTTTATTTCAGTTCAAAATAAAAGGCATCCCTAGGCTGAGCAAGCTGTCAGCTACAAGCCTCCAGCACACAAAGCAGCCGTTTCATCTCTGCTGCGCAGGGCATCGCTGTGCTGCTTTGTTATTACAAACTCACTCCTTAATTGCCTCATCTTGGGGTGGGGGATGCCAGTGGGGCTGATGGGGCCTGAACAGCCGAACCCTCCTATTCATAGGAGATATGTTCCTGCTTTTCAAGAGAAGAATGGTTATTTTGAAAGGAAGCTATAACTGCAAGAACACAACAATCCAGAGATTAATAAACCACCAGCCTCTAGGATTAGTCCAAGGATCATTTTGCACAAGCAGACATGTAAAGGTATCGATGTACAAGCTTGTTTGTATAGATGCACAGCAGCTCTGACTATTCATTTGTCAGACTCCAATTCAAGACCTTACTGTAAACAGATATTGTCATCAACACCAGCAGGACCAGACATGTTGGTGGGGGGGGGGTGACCGGTATCTCCCACCACTTCTGCCCCAGGGACCAGCTGCAGTGCCCTGCCCCATTCCCAGGAGCAGAGGGAAAACTGCAGCTGAACCCATCAGTGAGGGACAGGAAAAGGAAATTTTGGGGCTGTAGCAGTGTTATGGACAAACTTCATATGCTAGAAAAAAGGAAAATCCCATCACTCGCTTATTTTACCTTTGGCTGCTAGTTTAGCAAGATGACTTTGCTATCCAGCTTGTTATAAAACCAACCAAAAAAACCCAACAAACCAAACAGTCCTGAGGACAGCTTCAGCAGACGTACAGCCGTGTCCAACTGTTCTGATCTAGGGTATGTTCCTCAGCATGCAATAAAACAGCCATCCCAGACCCATTTTGAACCACCACTGAATATAGGCAAATATGTCAACGCCTGAACCGCTCCTATCAGAACAGGGCTGGACCTGGAGCAAGAAGTATACAAGTGTGATTTGCTAACAAAAAATAAGCACAGACAAACTTTAATAGTCATGGGATCACCCATCTTGGTAGGACAATAACAAACATTTACATAATACTGTTGAAATCCTAATGAGACGTCAGATATGGACTCTCGTACTTGAAAGAAACCTCTATCATGCCAAAGTTACCACCAGATTAGCAAACAAGGCAGCGCCAAGGCAGAGTTGCCACATTAACAGGCCCGGCCACACACAAAAGAATCCAGGAAATCACCTGAGTCGTCCTCTAGTCTCACTGTGTGTAGGTGAAAGCCTTCAACTCAAGAGTCAACAGGCCGATTGCCCACAGAAGCCTATTGTTTTACTGCCAAAGCAGCAGCTGGTGCTTAAGTTTTACGCCTTTCAATGATGACTAATTTGAGAGCCGATACCAAGCTACAGCTTGTTTGCTGTAGACTTAAACCCTTTATCACCTTAATGCAAGGCAAGAATGAGCCTGAGCATCACTTCACCTCTCTCGCAAGTAAGTGTGTCATCTCTCCTGAAGGAACAGAGGAAGCAGCGAGTTATTTGGGGAAATACCAATATTTAAAACTATTGAAGGAGCATACTGGTGCCAGAGATGTGGGGTGGTTATTGTTGTTCTTGAAGTATCTTGGAGGATGCCGTCACTCACTCTTGGTCTGGCAAGATCCAGAGAAACAGCTAAAGCTGCGGGTTTGCTTGTCATTGATGAGGGGTGTCTCAGTGGAACATCTCCTTTTGACACAGACACACATGAACCAGGTTGCAGTAGAGGCACCCTTTCCTTTCAGACAACCAAGAGGCCGTGGTGTTTATCTCTTGGTCAAGGCAAAGTATGTCACTACCTTTCCTGTAGATTCATAGGAAGATTTAAGCTCTTGTCTGACCTTATGCTATTTTGTGTTCTGCAAAATCTAGAGCAGGAGGAACTTTTGAAGAGATGACCACCCAGTAAAGATACACTCCCCTTTTACAGTGCTGCAAGGCTTTTAAACACTGTCTTAAAGCAAGAAGCTCTAACAGTCATTAGAGGTCAACACAGAGCCAAATTCAGATTTGCCGCTTGACAACATACAACATGTTAAACAGCAGTCCTGACCTCAGGAAGCAGCGGGCTTCCCCCTTGCGTCTTCAGCCATGGCACTGTCTGTCAGGCATCACAGCTGTAGAAGTTCTTCTATAACTTTCTGGCAATTCCTCCCCTCTGTTTAGCACTGTGAGACCATATCGGGAGTGCTGCAGCTACTGGTCTCTCCAGCTCAGGAGAAACTGAAGTGAAACCAGCAGTGAAATACCACTACAACCAGGGACTGGTTGATACAGTGCGAGGAGTGGGAGAAATGGACCTGTTCAGCTTGCAGAAATGGCTAAGGAGGCATCTCATTGCTGCATAGACCTACCTAGCACAAGGCAACAGAGGAGATAGGTTTCAGAGGTGCACAGTAACCAATGCCAGCTGTAGAAATGGAAATGCCAACTCTAACATTGCCGGTTCTTTTGTTTCTTTAGTGACAGTGTTTCAGCAATGGATCAGGATCTCAGGAAGGTGGGAGAGTCTCCCATCCTTGGAAGTACTCACAGCTTGAGTGGTCAGAGCTCTTAGAAACCTGACCTAGCTTTCAAAGCCACCGATCTTGGAGCAAAAGGTTGGACTGCAGACCTCCAGACCTCTTCTCCAGACTCATGTATTCTAAAATTCAAATTTAAGTTTCCACTACTGTAAGACTGCCAATCTTTTTGCTCAAGAAATTAAAAGCACTTTCCTCTCAGGACTGTAGCCATACAGGTAAAGTACAAATCCACTCCGGATTTCTCTATCCTGTACAGATTAAGAACAATCACATTGTAAGAAACACTGCCTATTTCTGCCATTGTTGCTGCTGAAAGCACCAGCGAGTCGTGTCGCAGAACGAGACCAAACAACAGTTCCTTCCCCTGAAGGATACTTAAACTTTCAGGCCTGTTTTTACCTGGAGTGACCTCGAAACAAGTACTTTTACACAGAACAGGGCTAGAGGGATGCTGTTGCCGGGGTTTTGCCTTTCAGTTACAAGAAGGCCAAGGCAAAGATCTCACATGCTTACTCCCTCAGCGCGGGTACTACAGTAAAGCTGGCCTGAGGTGGGTAGTTCTTGAGATGAGACTGGAATAAAGCATTGCATCTACCTGGACTTGTGCAAAGCATTGGACACTGTCCCGGGTGACATCCTTCTCCCCAAACTGAGATGCAGATTTGACAGATGGACCACTCGGTGGATAACTGGCTGGATGGTTGCACTCAGAGTTGTGGTCAATGGCTCCATGTCCAAGCAGAGACCAGCGACAAGTGGCATTCCTCAGGGGTCAGTATTGGGACTGGCACTATTTAGCATCTTTGTTGGTGACACAGACAGTGGGATCGAGCGCACCCTCAGCAGTCTGCTGACCACACCAAGCTGTGTTGTGCTGTCAGCACGCTGGAGGGAAGGGGTGCCATCCAAAGGAACCTTGACAAGCTTGAGAGGTGGGCCTATGCAAACGTCATGAAGTTCAACAAGGCCAAGAGCAAGGTCCTGCACCTG
The DNA here is from genome assembly GCF_949628215.1 of Phalacrocorax aristotelis. Classification (NCBI taxonomy): domain Eukaryota; kingdom Metazoa; phylum Chordata; class Aves; order Suliformes; family Phalacrocoracidae; genus Phalacrocorax; species Phalacrocorax aristotelis. The sequence goes on from NC_134279.1 coordinate 81,713,412, forward strand.
AGTCGGGGCAATCCCAAGCATAACTGCAGGCTGGGCAGAGAATGGGTTAAAAGCAGCCTCAAGAAGGACTTGGGGGCATTGGTCGATGAGGAGCTCAACATGACCCAGCAATGTGTGCTTGCAGCCCAGAAAGCCAACCGTATCCTGGGCTGCATCAAGAGGAGCATGGCCAGCTGTTTGAGGGAGGTGATTCTGCCCATCTTCTCCACTCTGGTGAGACCCCACCTGCAGTGCTGTGTCCACCTCTGCGGTCCCCAACATAAGAAGGACATGGACTTGTTGGAGTGAGTCCAGACAAGGGCCACAAAGATGACTGAGGGCTGGAGCATCTCTGCTATGAAGACAGGCTGAGACAGTTGGGGTTGTTCAGCCTGGAGAAGAGAAGGCTGCCAGGAGATCTTACAGCAGCCTTCCAGTACCTGAAGGGGGCCTGGAAGAAAGCTAGAGAGGGACTTGAAGGGCATGAAGTGACAGGACTAGAGGCGATGGTTTTAAACTGCAAGAGGGTAGATTTAGATTATTTATAAGGAAGGAATTCTTCACTATGAGGGTGGTGAGACACTCTTCCAGGTTGCCCAGAGAAGCTGTGGATGCCCCATTCCTGGAAGCGTTCAAGACCAGGTTGGATGGGGCTTTGAGCAGCCTTGTCTAGTAGATGGCATCCCTTCCCATGGCAGGGCAGGTGGAACTAGACGATCTTTAAGGTCCCTTCCAACCCACACCATTCTACAGTTCTATGGTCTTGGGGAAGCAATCATTCAAGCACCACAGAGGTCATCAGGTGAAGCATTACTGGAGCAGAGGATTGCTTGTGTGCAGATTGCTCCTGCCAGTCTTCAGAACAGCTTTCCTGTCCCACAGAGCATGAACACCATGTTGCTTGCACATGCTGGCTGTCCTCTGGACAGTCTTAGCTATGAAGATGCATGGCACACCACAATTTGGAGGGTTTAGATCCCATCAGGGCCACTACTGACTCACTGTTGTCCAACTCACAGCCCCAGTAATGTGTTGCAGGAGAGACCTGGTGTCAGCATGCGCAGAAAGGGGGATGAAGAGACCCCTAGTGCAGCACCACCTTAGCTTTCTCAGCCTGGATCAGCATGAGCTGCTCTTAGTGATTCACAGGCTTCACATTTCTCCCACAACATACATTAACATCTCACCCCTTAGAGCAATAGCTGGTCCCACACAGAAAGCAGTTATGCTACATGGCTGAAAGGAATATATATAGTTTCTACCAAAGGTCTACCAAATACCCTCTGTTTGGTCTTATTCATGTCTTCCTAGCCTTTCTCTTTGGAGAGCTGCAAACAGACACAGCAGGGCTCACACACCCTCCCATGCCAGCTTCTCTACCTCTGAGCACCTGGGCTTGAAGCAAGTGGCATTTCTGACAGCTGCAGATCACAAGCTTTCCTAGCAGAATTATGGTTTCTAAATGCAGTCAAATCAAAGGAAAGCCTGACTTGCCTGCCAGGGGACAGCGATCAGAGGCAGACAATACACAGTCCTCCAGGAGAGGAAGAGGAAGAAAATACAGTCCATTTGCAGAGAACACAGCAGAGTTGTGGGGTGGTTTGTTAGTTTTGGATTTAGTGGTGGGTTTTTTTGGTTAGTTGGATTTTTTTCACTCCAGGATGCAAACTCTGTTTACAAGGTGCATTACAAGACACAAGCCTCCAACAAGCAATATTTGTTAGTCTGCTAAGGTTAAGAAACTTCAGGGATAGGCAAGCACCACTGAAAGAAATATTCATCTGAAATAGTGGCCTTTGCTCACCCAAGTACCTCAATCCAAGGTAGACCATGCAAACAGACTGGCTACACAGCCATGGCTTCCTAGAAAGGATTGAGAAGTATTTGAACAGCTTCCCTTGCCATATTAATGCCTTATCCAAAGCATACTGGCAAAACAGTTACTTGCCTACTTGCCACCATGGCCATACTTTTTCCACCCAGAGCATTCTGTCTCACCTCAGGGCTTTTAACAAGCGAGAAAGACTTCAAATACAGCCCCAAAACACTAATGAAAACCAGACAGGTCTTTCAAAGAAAGCTACACCCAAGTTTGTATTTTCCTTTGAACTGTCTTTTTATGACCTACACTTCAGAGCCCGCAGCCACCAAGTTCAGCAGCAGTGACAAGGACTAGCACCCCACAAAACAAAACAAGTAATTCAGTTGAGGTTTCACCAGCCTTCTCAGGCAAGAGGAGAGCTGGCCTCTGAAGATGTGCATGGTCATACTGGGAGCATCACAGCTTCAGATCAAAGATCAAACAGCAGGCCAACGGCAGGCTGCTGCGAACGCAGACATGAAACAGAAAAGTGTTAACCAAGGCTAGACTGTGGCTTGTTTTCTGTCCTGGAGCCACACTTGGCTGGTCTCTCGGGCATTAGTTTATAGCACTGCAGTTTGCAAACTGGATGCCAGCAGGAGCAGCTAGCTAGGACTTGCTGTAGGGTTTCTGGAGCCTACCTCCCAGATCTTATCACCTGAAGGCGTCAGGGGAGACAGCCAGATGAAGCATTAAGCACATCAGCTTAAGTCCCTCCTTCAGGTGGGAAAGGGACCAAGACATTTCTCCACTGTCATTCAAGCCATTTAAAGAAAAAAGCAACAGCAGATTGTATCTGCACTGAGACCGAGAGCCATTGAAAAGCAAGTCCTCTTCAGCCTCCAGCTATCACCCATCCCTGGTTCCTTCAGAGCGGGAGCTGATGAGATGGGAGTTGTGAAACACTGTCTCTGTTGTCAATGTGACCTCACCACATCCAAATGGGTATCAGATTCTATCTTTTCAGACTCACCATGGCTGCACACAACTATCCTGGCAAGGGATGGGATGCTGTCAGCACCTCCTATCTCCAGGCTTCCTCATGTGCCCTTCAGAGATAGGGAGCTGTCGCCAACTAATTTGAGAGGCTATTGAGCAGATATCCTCTGAACCGAGAGCGCCCAGCCCAATTCAAGTTCAGATTTGCATAAGCTAGCAAGCAGTTATGTGTGCACAGTAATATCATCGACAGCTCCGTCTCCAAGAGCGTTGCTGCCTTGTCTATTCACAGCTTGTTCGCTTTTACAAGATACAGTGCATTCAAAGTGGAAGGCATTATCTAAGTCTGTCCCTTAATCTTAACTATAATGGCACAAAGGACCTTTAAAGCAATAAAACAGCATCTATGCTAGGGGCTACTTGTGAAATTCAGCTCAGCTCACTCTCCTACAGGGGCAAAACACAGAGGTCATTACCTGCGTGGTCTCATCAGTGTAACCTTTGTAACTGAACAGCAGGGGCTCTCCAGCAAGAGATAAAGGGTGTCCGATGGAGTAGTCTACTAAAGGAGCAGCTGAGGGACAGGAGGAAGAATTAAAGGGCATGGGAGAACTAGATTTTGCCCTAAGTAACCTTTTCAAGCAAAACTGCATCAGCATTCCAGGCTAAAATAGGAGCACAAGAGGTTCAGTTTCAGTTTCCAAGGTTTAGGTAGAAAAAGAAAAATAATCTGGAGGAAGAATAAATTTGTCTTTTCAAGTCACTAAATTAATAACTAATATCCGGGCTTCAGGCAGCTGTGAAGCTGGAGTTCTTTTTAACCTTATGCAAAGATGCAGGCCAAATTAAAATTGGAATTCTGGAAATCGGGACTGAAGCTGCACAGAATAGAGCAGCTTCATGAGGCACAGGTAGGGAAGGTGACCATCTCCCAACTTGTTTAGCACAAGGGGTGGTTTTCACTTCAGTGGGGGCATAACTCAACATGCCACCTCTGTGAGGGCTCGCAAAAATGAGGGTATCACCAGTAAGCCCCCTGGAAGTGAGGCATAACTTTTTCCATTGCGTTTATTGTACTAAAGAGATTCAGTTTTTAGCACTTCCACCCAAGAGCACATCACAATTCCCGTTATTTACGGTTGTGGCTAAGCTTCTTCTCAGAAAGGAAGAGCAGAGGGTCTCTGGAAACTGATACCTCCTGCAACCCCACACTGCTCTGATACCCTGAACTACAGGTAAGCTGGTCTTTCCATCTTGGGGAAGGCTGAGAGGTGGCCCTCAGCAGCAAGCCAGATGCTGCACTATTACTGTCAAACTTATTCCAGAGGATCAGACAGTTTGAAAATAATTGCCGTCATCCTAAGACATGATACAGACATACTCACAACCATTGTAAAAAAAAAGAATATCAGTATTTTCCTTCACAGGCTGTGTTAGCTGCACTCTTCAGGTGACATTTCACCTGATAGAGCAGAGCAAGAGTCTAAATAACATCTCCCACAGGAGCCATTGCCTTCAATAGAGGAAGGAAAGCACTGTAGAGCTCTGGGGACAAGGAAAAGGGGTGTGTATATATACGATTTATATATAAAAAGCAGAGCAAACTCAAAGCCCAATACCTGCTAGGCACTTGCCGACAGCTCATGCATAAGGAAGAACACAGACAAGGTTACGAGGTGCACCACAGTCATGTGTATTTGCACCCACCTTATCCACCCTGTGGACTGCCTTGGCCAAGTGCAGACAGATGCTGGCAGCAAGCAGCCCTTGCCAATGTCACACAGATGCAGACCACAAGCCTGTGTCCACTGTAGCTCTGCAGTGCCGTGCAAAACAGGAATCTGCCTACCTTTTATTCTATAACAGAAATGCTTGCCACAGTCTGCAATATTAAAATTCCAGCCACGATAAACACGAATCAACATCGGCGGCAGAGCAAACAGGACTGAAAAGCACGTATTTTTCAGCCCTCTCAAATTCAACAACTGCTCTCAGTTTACACAGCAATTATTCAAATTTCATTTGTCACACTGAAAAGCAGCAAGAAAGAAACAAGCTGGGTGCTCATTCTCCACACTAGGTGCGGACCAGCTTTCCCCATGAGCCTTCCCATCAGGATTTGAAGCTCAGCTGGCTCCGAAAGCCAATTTCAGAGCAATTTCATTATGCTACATTACTGTATAATCTGTGCAGCATCATTAAGAGGAAGGCGAAAGTTTATTTTCTCTTTAAGTTGGGATATTTTTTCCTACTAGATGAGTTTTGATATCATGCTTAGCAGGGAACCACAGATAAGCTGTGTGCTGGGTGAGAGATCTGATGTTTTTATAAAGCATCTTTCATAAGGCAGCAAGGCAGACGTTAAACAGGAAGTGTTTATTGACTTTATACTCACTTCATAAAACATTTACATGGATAAGAGGAGAAACAGGAGCTCCCAACAGCCCAGCCTGGATTTCAGTTAGAACAAAGATGAGTTCATGCATTGTTCTAGCACTCAAGTGATCTCAAACGCTGAGCAGTCTGAGCTTTAAAGCTGCAAAATGCTCCTGGCAAAAGTAAGACAAACGGAGCTATCCCAGTCAGGGCTTCTCACTACTCAGCAACTAAAGGGTAGTTATCTGCCATTATCCTTTCCATAACTTAAATTAGCATGGAAAAAGCCTGTGCCATTTTGACAGTGTTGAAGTGCTATGTAAACATTACAAAATGAGTGCACGGAGGGAGGGGGGAAAAAAAGGAGCTGCTGGTGCAGGTGAACTGAGAAGCAGCAAGGCAGGTCCCTGCAGATCTGCCCATGTGCAGCCCCCCAGGCTCCGATCACACCAGCCTCTCATCCCTGCATCATGTAGAGGAGTCACGCTGCCAGCAGCGCCCCGCAACTTGCGGCTCTGTACTGGGCAATCACGACAGGCATTTATTGCAGGTACTTGCTCTACCATCCTCAGAGGACCAGCATCCCCCAGCCCCACATCAGGAGCCATCAAGCACAAGAGTGCTAGGGAAGCAACGCTTGGAACAGTTTTATGAAGAATCCACATCCAGTTAAGCATTTGCATGTGTCATTGCGCCAACTTCAGTTCAAAACAGGTTCACGCAAGTTCAATTTCGGCTCATATTTAACGATTCGGGAAAGCCAGCACAGATCACAGCTCACACGAGTTCAGGCTAGCGGGACAGATACACCACATCCACCAGTAACACGTTTGCCAACCGCAAGAAAGTTGAGTCGCTCAGCTCAAGCCTCTCATCCATCAACAAGATGTTACTCCGGTACAAGAGCAGCATTTCTCTTGCTGTGACAGAACTCCCCATTCACTTGGGGCTTTTCAAAGCCTTTTGAGGGAAGCTAAAGCTTCAGTTTTCTTTCTGCCCTACAACAAAACCAAGAAGGCAATTGAAGCCAGCTGTGTTGCGGTTCAGTACTGGATCAGCACCACATTCAACCAGCAGAAGTTGGATTCTCAACTGGCCTTCACCAGCAGGACTTCACCAACCAGGATATTAATGTTTTTCACCCTCTTTACATCACTGGCTCCCATATCAGTCAACAATCTGGGTAGGAAAATCATCCTCTCCTCCTCAAAATGCCTCTTAATGCATTTGCAGTAGCCTTGTGCAATTATTGTATTGTACCAATTTTAAATGTAGTATCGTGTTTTCAGGAAGATACCATGGAACCAGCTATGAATACAGAAGGCCTGGCCAGGTAATTTTTTTTAAAACAACTTTTTTCTTTATGAACTTGACAAAGGAGATATTCCTTACTGGCATCAAGCCCAGCAACCCACTCCCAGTCTGGTGAGGAAGTGTGGAAATATCCAAACCTAATTAAAGGCATTTCCCATGAAATATGACATTCTAGGAAATACTTCAAATGCTCTTGCCTACCACACGAATTGCATCCCTACCTCCTTCTGAGGTTGCTGACAGATGCCACATATCAGATCCCTCTTTGTTCCAATTAAATTAAGCAATGAGCTTGATTTGATTAGCATGAGGAAGCTAGCAATCAAGATGTTCTCACAGCAGGAGCGGTGGGTCCTGACCAGTCCTTCAGCTAACAGGCTTCAGCACACATTGCATTGCCATCACAGAGGCAAGGGTACAACAGCACAAGTACCACCCGCAGAAGGAGAGTTTACCATCAGCAAAGATGTTCTGCACATGCTGAGAAAGGATGTTTAAGATGGAATACCTATAGGCTATTTTAGATTGGTCTTACAGCCACCACTCGTAGCTACCATGTGTTATTAATATACCCCTTGCCTAGATGGATACAGCCACAAGCCCTAACACACCCATGTCAACATGCATTATGTTTTTAAAAACACATTCATTTCTTTATAACCCAGTGCAGATTTCTGCATTTTGTTCTATTCATTAGCTGCAAATTGTTAAGGAAGGGTTCCTATAGTCAAATGGAGATAAAAACCCAATGCGTGACATCTGGAGCCTTTGGCCTTAATTCCATTTATGGGAACAGCTGATGTAATTTTTTTGTTCTGGGAACATACATCCATTAGTTCCAACTGCACAGATCTTTTAGAAAAAGCCACACAGAGATCAGAAAACCCTAGACACGAGAATGACTCAGCCCCTTGCTAGGGCTTAGAGTGGGGAGATAGTCAAAGGGCTCTCTCCAAGCTCCAGAAGACCTTTCAGTCTGCCCTGCCATAGAATTTACATGGCAGATTCAATTCCCCAAAGCACTCCATCATCTTGTCTACACACCAAGTGTGTGGCTGCAGGCTCCCACACTCGCATAGCTTCCTCACTGAGGAGGAACCCAAGCAGCACTGGTGCTGCTGAGCCACAATGCCAAGTCCCTCCATCCCCACTCAGTAGGTTGGTGGGGGGCAGCAGGTGCCAGTTGCAACAACCTACAACAGAGGAACCTTCCCTTCCATGAAGGAATATCTTCCTCCCTGGGAATACCCCACTTTAACAGACCAAAAAAAAAAACCACGCAAAGAAAAAAATTTGTGAACTCACTTCTCTTAATGATAAGCGGCAGGATGTGGCTTGTTTTTCCCCAAGACCGCCACCCTCCATTTGTATCCAGACAGCCCACCAACCAGAGGCTATTAAGTTTTTCTCACTCTTATCCCATAAGGCAAAACATCCTGTCCCAGTTTCCCCCAAGCTGATATCAAGATACCGCACATCAATCCAAGGGATAACACTGGAGATGTCAAGCAGGCATGAGGAGATAAGAGTCAGTCACAGGCACTGTTTCCACATGATGGGAGCCCCCCCCGTCCTCTGTATTATGCAATTCCATCCCCTACCCTGACCAGGAGAAGCCTTTGGCTAAGCTGGAGTTCATCCCATCCCTCAGTCTCCTACGTTAGCATATGTAATTGTATGATTGATGATATCAGCATGTCCCTTACCTCAATTTCTGCCACAAGCATGCAGCTGGGATAATTATGTTATACTCTACTTCACCTGCTTTTGACCCTGAGCTCTGCTGGGAGAGCAAAACTTGAACAGTCAGCTCTACATCAATACCAGTAAATTATGGGACTGAAGAAGGGCTTGGCAAAGGGCAGTCACTCCATCTCTCTCCAGGCAAGGCTTTAGCCAAGTTGTATGTGAAGCAAAAGCTTTTGGCAGGTGCCTGTAGCTGCTGAATCCTCTAAGGCACCATCTGGCTAAGGAGCTGTATGTTGTGTTGGTCACTGGGATGAAGGGTTGAAAGCCCAATTGCATGGTAATGCAGACAAAGAGGTTTGCAGCATCCACCCTTGGTTCTGCCAGAGGAAGTCCCTTCCTGGGTTTGCAATCCAGAAAGTAATTGAGAAGCCAGCTCCGCACTTCCCCCTTTGCTGACAGCTCTTGGGGACAAAAGTTTCCCACTTTACCAGAAATATTCCAACCACTTCTGTAATTATTAACTCATCACTGGGTATGGTGGAACCTGAATACCTCTGAGCCATCTACCCCTATCAAATACTGTCAAGACTGGGCAGTGGGTTAAATAACAGAGGATTTGGTGTTTGGTTTTTTGGGGGTAGTTGACAGATAGCAACCAGGAAAACAGGAGTGGAACTTGCCGACAAAGATGATGCACAGGCCTTATCCTGTCAAGGCAGCAAGGATTGTTTTAAGGTCCGAGTTGCATTTCCAGTATGTTTTTTTTTAAAAAAAAGAAAAGTTTGCAGTAGACTAGGATTCTAGTTAAGGTCACTCTCAAAATACCAGACAACTGAAGTTCAGAGTTGAAAGCCACCCTTTGAACCAAGGCTCTTCCAGGAAGGAGAGTCCAGCTGGACTCTCCTAATTAGACGATTCCCAGCCACTGCTTCCCTAAAGCGAGCTCCTCTATTATGACCAATTAACTTATGAAAGGGTAAACGTTTTCTCTGCTCCCCAGAGCCTCTCTAGGGGCTCTCCCATGTGAGTCCCCAATGCCCCCCCCACCCCAACTCCATCTGCAGGGACAGCACACAGCATCACACAGGACATTCATCAGGAGGGAGCATCCCTCACTGGAGATAACAGGAACCTTCGACTTTTGAACTGTAGCTCTTATTTACTGCAGGGCAGGGAGGCAATTTAATATTCTGGGTCAGTTCCCTATCTCACAGCTGTTCAGCAAATTAGATTATTGCTTTGAAGATTAAACCATAGGGAAGTTTAGTTTCACATTTTCTCCAGAACAATGCAGAGAGAAGTTCCCCCGCTCCTGGGAGGAGGGAGAAGACAGTTTGCTCCTCTGTAGCCTCTCCCCAGCATAGCAGAGGACACAGGGATAGATCAAGGTCCCCTGGGAAGAAGATGAAGTGCCTCTCTTTACAGCAGTTACCTGTGAATCAGGTCCTAAACAGCAGAAGCGAGTATTGGATGGCTGGTTTGCAGGATGTATCTGAACTCCAGAACAGGAGCGACACACAGGTGGGCGCAGCAAGTAACAACATTACCTGCTATTTGATAAAACACACCTCAGCCTCTCCCGAACAGCAGTCCACCAGCCACAACACATCCTTTTATATAGGAGAGCACTCCACATCACCAGCAGCCTCAGGGGTTGGATTTTTTTTTCCCTGGACATCTATTGCACGCCTGGGAACATCTTCCATTGATCTTACCTCAGCTGCCTGTACCCCAGACCTAATGCACTGTTTGAGAAGGGACAAAACATTTGATCCCCTTCACGTCTCCTACATACAGGTTCCCACATGGTGGCTACCCACCTCCCTCGTTCCTTCTCTTTACAAAGAACCTGGTCCATCAAGATCTATTCAGAAGAAACAGCGAGTAAAGGAAGAGAAATAGCTCGTGGAACAACAAGTCTCACCACTGCCCCACCACCAGCATTCATTTACAGGTGGCTCTTTAGCCAGAGGTAACAGGCACAGCCCAAAGGCTGCTCTCAGAAGCAAATGGAGGAATAAACCATTGCACAGGGTCTGTCCCCATGGTTCCTTCATCCCTCACACCATCTCCCGAGGCAGCTGCGCCAGGTCACTCAATGCAGCCTTAACGCAGGCTGTGGCCTCACCCCCAGTGAGAGGGGGCTCGCAGGTCCTTTCACACTCAGTTAGCTTCACCCCCTTCCAGCCCAGCCTCACACTGGGAATTGGGTAAATATCCCCAGGCACTGTCATTGCCTAGCCTCCTACTCATATGCTTAGCTTCTCCTGGGGAGGACAATCTTGCTGCATTAGCCCAAATAGCTCATACATCACCCTGTCCACAAGCTTAGGCTACCACAGGAGGCACAAGGAGCTTTCTTGGCTGTTCCTTTGAACACAACAAGGAAATTTCTTCCCGGCAGCTATTGGCAGTAAGTGCCTTTTCTCCTGAAGAGCACAGCTAGATATGCCACTGCTTAAGGAAGAGGAGGTGTAACCTTTCCTCACCTTGGCTTCCCCACTACCCAGGCTGTGGTGCAGTCTCTTTGCCAATATCTTTTTTACTAGCCAAAAGTACAAGTTAGTAGAGGGATGCATAACAGGGTAGGTTTTTTTTAATAAAAACTTAATATTAGAAGACCTTTCAAGCAATACTCACCCCTACATCAGCCTTTGCATTCAAGGGGAAAAACTATTTCTCACCTCAGCCCCTTTTATTGTTTCACATCATCCACAGCTTTGCCCATTCACCCTCCTCCCTTTACTGGGAGGTCTCTACAGTCATCATCACTGAGCATTGTTTTTTCTGGGAAAAGTATAACAGACAGACAGGATTCCTCAAGAACAGATTAAAAAAAAATAAGGAAACCCAAATCAATAAAAAACCTCACCAAATTAAAAACCAGAAGCACACAAACACACAAAAAATCAAACCATCAGAAACCAGATACCTTCTAACCAAGCCCTTCAACAGCTTTCCACTTTGCTTGCTTTACTAGCCCCACACAAAGCCCAGCCACTTACTGCATTACCTACATTGTCTCCCCTCAGTTCAGACACAAAAAGCCAAGAAAGCAGCAAAACAAAAATCATAACTTACCTTGCTGGACAGAAAAATCATCTTCATTATTCAGGACTTCCTCTGACTCAGTTTTCATCCTCCCAGGGCTCAGAGGATGGAGGGCACAACCCCCTCCCTCTTCTCCCTCTTCTCCCTGTCTGCTGGCTCCCAGAGGAGTCACCCCATTCATCACCCTTGCCACAAGCCCAGAAGAAGCAGTGTCTCTCCACCACAAGAGAAGAAGACACACAGTAAGGAGGCCAGGTCCTCTAATAAGGGTGGGGAGGAAGGCAACCTCCCCGCCCACCCTAGCCTTTACCCTCAGCTATTTCCTATAAACTTGTTTACACTTTGTGGTGGGGGAAGCTCCTCAGCTCACCGGGTTAAAGCCCAGTAGCCCAACAACCAAGGCTTGACCTGCCAGGGAAGGCTGATACTCAAGTACTTAGAGCACCAGGCAATATTTCTCCTCCAGGCAGGGAGATGGGTCAATGAGGAGCAGCTAGAGACATTCAGCTCAGTGGTCTGTTGGTGTGGCAGTGGTGATCGTTTAACTGCTGCTTCCCAGAATCTTCCTGGGGTTTGAAAACACAGCTGGCGCTGGGGTGGGATGGAGGTTGCACAGGTGATGTTGGGCAGCCTGATGGGGAAAATTGGTTCACCTGGAGACAGAGGAGGGAAAGAGCTCTTCCCCAAAAGTTCCTCCCGGTGGCATCTCCTAGGGACTGGGGAAGCTTAGAGAAGCCAGGGTGAGTGATAAGTAAGGTGGCAGATCTCCAAAAGATTTTGGGTTTGTGTCTGTGAGATGTTTTGGGCACTACCTGATAGGGAGAGCTTAGACCACATGGCTAAGTTTGCTTTTACTTCTCACTTGTTTCACTGTTTTTTCAGTATTTTTCCCAAGGTATGTTTCTGCAGGTTGTACCTAGGGTTTCTGATACAATCCCATGCTCCTGGTACTTCTTCAGACTAACCACTTGTCCTGGTATCAGAGCACTTTTCTTTGTACTTTGTCTCACAGCTCTGGACTGCAGATAACAAAAATGGAAAATGTCAAGGAACCATATTAAAAAAATTTAAAAATTAACTGGTCAGTATCATTACAGGCTCTATATCTCTGGGAGAGGCTTTAATCCCAGTTTCTGAGAAGAATAAAAATATACACCCAAGGACCTACTCAATGACAGTAAATGACACACCATCTCATTCTTTTGTATTATATGACCTAGGGCTGTGTCATGCAGCCCTCATGTTACCAGGTGCAAATATTCACCACTTGCTCCTTCTATCAGGTCTGAAAAAATAATCAAAGAACTTCATTAAAGTTGCAAAGTTATGAGCTTTACCAGACCTGTATTTTACTGTTTCTTCACTTTGATCTGCTCAATTACAGATATTAGGGGTTCCTCCTCCCATCAGTGTCTTTCACTGGAAGGGAAGTTATTTACTCTTTCTTTATATCCTCCATCTGCGGTGTGAAGCTGTTGGTTTGTCCTGGTTTTGGCTGGGATAAAGTTAATTTTCCTCCTCCTATACCTAGCTGGTATAGTTCTGTGTTTTGGATTTAGTATGAGAATAACATTGACAACACACTGGTGTTTTAGTTGTTGCTAAGCAGTGCTTGCGCTAGTCAAGGACTTTTCAGCTCCCTATGCTCTGCCAGGTGCAGGAGAAGCTGGGAGGGGACACGGCTGGGATTGTGACCCCAACTGGCCAAAGGGATATTCCATACCATATCACGCCCGGCTCAGTATATAAACTGTGTGGTGCTTAGCTGCTGGCTGGGGTTAAATCAGGATATGGTTTTAAAGCCCATCATCCAAATTTTGCTCTGAAGATGGCATGACTTTTCTTGGAGAACAAACTCCATCTTGGTTTTTATACAGAGGTACATACGGACTTGCAAAAAGCTCTGAAATGGGGGGATAACGTTGTTGACCCCTCTGTACAGCTGCTGCAGTGAGCCTGGGAGATTAGAGGGAGGTGTTCGGTTTGAGCCTCTGTTTTCTGCAAGTGACTCCATTTTGTGGCAAGTTGCTGCAGGGACCGATCCCTGCCTTGACAGGCACGGTGCCCTGACCGTACCTCTCTACCACACCGCCCAGGAATGGGGAGGAGATATCCTGCAACCCATTTGCTTTGCAAAATAACTTGTAATTAATGAAATGCAAGAATTCCACTGTGAAAATAGTTTCCACCCAGCATGGAAATTACCTCAGCTCTCAAACATGTTGTCCCTGACAGCTAGGTTATACTATACATCACAACTGGTGCCAGCATTTTGCAGCAGTGCGATTGGGCTCAAATCAGAGATCAGGTCACCCATCATGAGGGATTTCCTCTGGCTGGTCTCATTTGCAAGGGCTAATTGGGATCTGTCTTGCAATTTTCCATAGTAACATCAATAACTTCATGGAAGTGGTGTTAGTGTGAAAGACGGAGCATCTTTCATTCAAGAGCCTCTTTAATGAGGACATGTTATGTCTCAAGAAGGCAGGATGACACCATCACACACGTCTCAGTAACTGAGTACCTGAGGTGCTCCTGTGTGAGCACTTACATCCATAGTGCTATGGATGTAAGTCTGGCATCCTTAATCCCACTTTGTCACATAAAATCAGATTGAAAAACAAATAGTTGTGGCAGTAACTGAACACAGCTGTCTGCTTTCCTACAGGTTTGGGGGGGTGAGGGGTGTTGCTGTCCTCATGGACATGAGAATTGTTGTGGGAGGAGGGTGGATATGAGATTTCTGAGGTCTTTCAACTCTGCTTAGTTATTTGTTTTCATGAAACTAGCAGGAAATCAGTAGTTTTGTGGCTCTGTCAGGTTTGGTTGCAATTGGCCAAAGGGCTAAAAAGTAACACCAGGGAGAAGAGGGATAGGAATAACATCTACATTCACACGTGATGCTCCTATATACCCCATTGTATTAGAAAAGTAGGCTAATAATATTTCCTACTTTTCATTTTTGACACCAGAAACATGATTGTCTCCTGCCAGAGAAGCCTAGAAACTACTGTTATTTGCTTCTGTGGTGCAGAGGAGAAATGCCGTTGCAGCAGAGATGTGAGAGCTGGGGACATCCTCTTTAACAAGGCCTGCTGTGACAGGTCAAGGGGTGATGGTTTGAAACTAGAGGAGGGCAGATTTAGGCTGGATCTAAGGAAGAAATGTTTTACAGAGAGGATGGTGAAACCCTGGCCCAGGCTGCCCCGAGAGGTGGTCGATGCCCCATCCCTGGGAACACCCAAGGCCAGGCTGGACGGGGCTCTGAGCGACCTGGTCTGGGTGGAGATGTCCCTGCTCAGTGCAGGGGGTTGGGCTGGTTGGCCTCTAGAGGTCCCTCCCAACCCAAACCATTCCACGATTCTATGATTTGCTCCTGTAGTGCAGAGGAGAAATGCCTTTGCAGCAGAGACGTGACAGTTAGCTGGAGGCACGCTTGGCACCTTCAGCAGTCGCCCTTACAGACACAGGTGAACCCCAGCTCTAGTCCAGCCCTGCTCTCTGCAGGGACTTTGCCTTCATGCAGCACGTTCTGCTGAGACTGGTATCATCCTCGCAGTGATTTAATCCAAAAGTAAAGCAGGCTTTATATTTATTATTATTTTTTTTTATTTTGGGGGACTCCAATGGATTTATTTGGTTCAGCTCAAATCCATGATCAGGGAAACACTACATTGGATTTTATTATCAAGGAAGGAGAGAAACAGGCAGAGGATTTTTCTTTTCCCTAGAAGCCAATTTCCTAAGGAAATGAGGCCTGTTCCATTAAGCTGTGTGTGGAGGGGAAGGTCAGACAGTCACACTATTAGGGAGTGCCGCCTGCTCAATATGCCACATTTTTGAGGTGAAGTTTGGGAGCATGGGGTCAAAATCTGAGGATGAGAACAGACAGGACTCACTTTCTCTCCTCTGCAACTGAGGACTTGTGGGACAGAGCCTGAGGGTATGGAGCCAAAGTTGCCTGAAACTTGTAGGTTTCAAAAACAGAAG
Organism: Phalacrocorax aristotelis; assembly: GCF_949628215.1. Classification (NCBI taxonomy): domain Eukaryota; kingdom Metazoa; phylum Chordata; class Aves; order Suliformes; family Phalacrocoracidae; genus Phalacrocorax; species Phalacrocorax aristotelis. The sequence goes on from NC_134279.1 coordinate 81,728,611, forward strand.
ATTCCTTTCAGACAAATAGGGGTGAACATGATGTTGAGGAGTTCAACCCTTTTATAGACACTCGAGATGCCACACAGAGCAATGATATTGTCAATCACAGGAAGGGCATCCACTGGATCTCTTGTGTGGTTAGACGTGAGAACTCAGCCATGAGACATTAATGCATATGACGAGGACAGGACTTAATCTTTCTGTTGTTCCCTGAACTCATCATTTTCTTCTTCAGTTTCACCATACTGCCCTGGAATGGATAAATTCAGGGAGCTAACAGAAGGATAGGCGCTCGAGCACTTAAGAGCAATGCGCACTTACAATAACTGAATCATATAATAGCAACCCATGCATCCAGAACCATAATCTCAAATGGCAGCAGCAGAAGACAAGTTAATAATAGTCATTGTTACATGATTAAATTAGGTAGACAGGAATAATTTTTGGAGGATTCATAATGGTTTTAATGATATTATTTAGCTACCAAGAACAATATATCTTCTCTATTCATGAGTTCCTGGAAATCAAGGGTGTTGAGCTGTAAAATACGTTTTTAAGGACAGAGTTGTGAGCTACAGCCTCTCTGAAAGTTAGTTATTTACTAGATTGCAGTCCTACAGCTCTTGAATTGTCCTTATCCAGTAAGCAGGGGCAAGGCTTGAATGGGAACCGTGGGCCTCTGCATGACATTTTTGGGCAAGTTTGGGTTTTGAGCCAGGAGCCAGACTCCATGGAGGGGTTTCAGTTTGGTCCAAAGCCTGGAGACCACTTGCGTCCACCTTGCTGTCACTGCTTTAGAGGAAGCGGTACCATCAAAGTACCATTTGATACGGATATCCTGCTTTATGGCTGCACTGTATCCTCGACCCATCCAGCAGCTGAGCAGCCCCACTTGAGTCTCTCACAAGATAGTGTGGTTGCGTGGCTATCGGGATAACCTGCATGACATTTCACCTTGGCTGATGTGGTGGCAAGATGGGGTCAAGGCTAGAAGTGAGAGAGGAGCACGATGAACAGAAACTGGGCTTGCTTAGGACCACAACAATTGGGATGTGCTGAGTACACTGCACCATATAAAACATTTTGTTCTTGTGAATTGTCAACAGAGACATTTTCCTAGAAAGTATTTTCAGTTTTGTAGTGTGCATTCTGTATGAACCACATAAAACACACAGAAAATCTCCAGCTGTAGTGACGCTGCTCTGTCACAGCGCTGGCATTTGTCAATGTCTTCACACTGGCGGGAATTATTTCACAGGGTAGTTTGCTGTGCAAATGCAAACTGAAATCAGGGTGGCCTACGACCACAATAAATGGACATGGAATCCTATCAAACCAGACCTGATAGCTTTTCCCTCTCGCTGCTCCCATTGAGAGCCACCTGAATTCATGGTTGGCTTGAGCTGGACTGCACCAGCAGGCACACAGTGTGTTGGTTGCTCCACCAGTATGAGCCCAGGGGGGTGAGAGCCAAGGAAAAGCAATTGGGAAGCAGAACAGAGAGTCTGGAAGAGCAGCTCACCATGTCCCCCCCAGCATGGGACCAACCCACATCCCGTGATAAGACAACCAACTCAGTGCTGAGACCTAACTTCACTGATGCTATCAAGAGGCCAAGAAGACATTTGTGCTGAAAGACTAAGAATGTGCAGGTAGATTTGCCAAAGCAGATCTATTTAAGCAGCTGAATATCTATCCTTGAAAAGAACAGCAGGAAGGAAGCAAAAGCTACAAGGCTAACGATTGGCAGGGAGCATGGGAGACACGCGCCCTGACTTTGGAGTAAAGAACATCTCTCCATGTGGTTTGGAGAAACAGTGAATGAAAGAGAAACATTTGTGGTTCCCAAACTCTTCCTTTCATCACCTTCTAGTAAAACTACTTTTTGACAACATTTGTCCCAGTTAACAGCCTGGTCAAGGCTGAGTGTGAAGCTTCAGGGCTTCCAGCTCTTCATGTAAATTCATACCTTCTCCCAAGTGTAAAACCAAATCACTTTTGTTATATTAACCCAAAGAGACAATCTCTCATGGAGCAAGGCTGCTGACTGAATGTGTCAGTGTGGATATCTTCTCCTGCCAGCCTTCACTGGCATAATGAAAGAAGGTTGTATAAAGTTGTATGTAGATTTGTCATCGGCCTTTAATTAGGATAACTGTTTTCCTAATTTCATGACTAGATTTAAGCATATAAATCCAAAGCTGCTTACAATAGGAGAAAAAAAAAATCAAAGAGAGGAAGCTGCAATGAAAATGTTCTTGACATTTGCAGATGTCTGTTACACAGGGGGGAATAATCCTCTTCTGGTGTCACCTGCAGAAGTTCCTGAAGCAAAGGATGAGTTCCCGTCTGCAGCAGTTTGCAAACTAAAGGTGCCTGAACACCATTAATTGATTGTCTGTCAAGCTTACAACACAAAGTGTGGGGTTTTTTTTTCTGAATTCAGCCAAAAATTCTTCAAGTTCTCAACAGCCAAGAGAAAAAGAGAAGTAGCTGCAGTCATCACCTGCTAAGTTCACCGTAGTCCACACTGAGCAATTTCAGCTGTGTTTATTTTTGACTGAATACCATTACTTAACTTTAAGTCCTTCCCCTTTTCCCAACAAGGATGGAGCCCCCAGTTTCACCAGATAATATGCAATTTTAGAGAAGACACTATCGGTCACAAGGAGACAACAGTCAATAGGTGCTGGTCGGAGTAGTCCTGTGCTAACTCTGCCCTTGAGTTCACTGGGGCTGTTTGAAATGTCAGTACTGGAGAAGGCACTGAAAAGGTGAAAGCTCTCCACACAGAGAGGGTTCACAGGGCAGATGTTGCAGGCAAAAACGGGAAAGTTGCGTGAACTTCACAGGCATCTTGTCCCACCATGCTTGCCCCGTGCTGGCATGAATCAGGGACACAGCCGGAGCTGAACTTCTAACCTGAACTCTGCAGCTGCGAGCTCTGCATGCCTGATTCCTCCCTCATGCTGAATGGATGCTATCGTGCATCAGGTTGATTAAGCATTATTAAAAGAAACCACTTATCCCTAGAAAAAAAAATAAACAGAATAAAGAAGAATTTGTCAAGCATATTTGGGTCTGCCATTGCAGCCCCTACTTGAGAAAAGCTTGAAGAGGCAGCTAGAAACCCTTCAGGTGTTGATGACAAGAGCTCTTTTGTGAGGTCCCAGAAAGCAGTGACCACAAAAAATGTCACATAAAGTTTAGAAATCTGACAGCTTTTCTGTTCGATGGTCTATTAATCTTCCTGCAAACAATAATCACATTCCATTTCTCTCTACTGCTTTTCTGTCCGTATCAAGACTCTTACTATGACCTTCTTATCTTTTCTCTTCATTTGTGAAATCACATATATCAATCTGATAAGCAAATAAAAGCAAGTGTTATCCTGGCAGGGATGAAAGAAAGCAGTGAACACTTCCAGCATATGCTCCAGTAATCTCCTAACAGGTTAACACAGCCAGGTCTAACATCTACTGGCCTCCACAAGGTCTTTTCATAGACTGCAGAGAGCTTTGGGTGAGGCCTTAGCCTTGAGACAAGGAAATATAACTGCCCAGCAATATGAGGATCACTCAGCTACAGTAGGTCAGAGAAGTAAAAGCATTTTTTTAGGCCAAAACTCACAGTCTAACTTTGCTTTACACAGTCAAGAATCATGGCAGTAAATGCTGTGCTGCATTTTGGGTTATGTTTTAAATCCCCATCTGAACTAAGCTGGAGCAAACAGACCTTGTGACCATACTCTGATCTTGGGTAAATCTAGAGCTTTCTCACTGGTTTTATCATAGAATCATAGAATCATGAAGGTTGGAAAAGACCTCTAGGATCATCAAGTCCAACTGTCAACCCAACACTACCACGTCTCCTAAACCATGTCCTGAAGTGCCATGTCTGCATGTCTTTTAAATACCCCCAGGGACGGTGACTCCCCCACCTCTCTGGGCAGCCTGTGCCAGGGCCTGACCGCTCTGGCAGGGAAGACATTTTCCCTCATCTCCAACCTAAACCTCCCCTGATGCAGCTTGAGGCCATTTCCCTTGTTCTATCGCTTGTAACTTGGGAGTCGAGACAAACCCCCACCTCTCTACAGCCTCCTTTTAAGTCTACTCGACTTAAGTAATTTTCTGGAGTTTGGTGCCCATCAGACAGGGATTGGACATCAGCTTAAAGTTGTGGCTTTCTGTGCCAGACCTTTTCTTGGCCAATGAACAGGGTTGTTGTGATGCTCACTTCTGTGCTGACGTTAAAGCATGTTTTGTTGACATCAGCTTTTGCCTTGATCTTTTGCTTGATCTGTACTAGCTCTGGTAGGAAACATCTAGGAGAAAAGAGCCGACTCCCTTACCTCCCAGTAACAGGACCTAAGAAGACCAAAAGCAACTTAAGTTAAAGGGAAACTACTTTACTTTGCACCACATACTGTCCCTTCAAACTGGGGCTTTCCTGTTGTTCGTAGGGCACTTGCATCTCCCCTTTCTGGCATTCAAGAAGAGCCAAGGACAGGCTGTTGTTCAACTCCAACCCACCAAAACATCTTCTTGTACCTTCCCACCCCTTCACAACTTGCTTCATGGCCATCATGAGCTTGGCCTTCTTTCATGCAGGGTGAAGCTCTCCTCTCGAGACAGAGGAGAGTAATTTCTGTCATGACTCACATTGTAGTTGGAGGTCAGTGTCTGATGCAGTTCCCACCCCACTGCCTCTGAAACACAGCAGGAAACACGCTGTGTCTAGGAAATAACATCTCCACCCCCTAATTCTGAGGCCATCTCAGATGGAAAATCACAAACACCATAATGAGGGCTGAGGAAACTTCACAGCAGAGGCAGGCTCCACTGCTTGTTAATTAGTCCAATCATTAGGGTGAATTTAATGCTGTTTCTGAAATTCTGTTCCCTGGTACTCCCAGCTTTGTTTAAGTGAGAGCTCAAGAAGTCATGCTTCTCCAGCTGAAGAAGCTGAGATCGGGCTTCCTTGCAAAGAAGTTTCCTATGTGCTAATGATGCTTTTTTGTGCTGATGGCCTTTACAAGAGTTTTCTCACTTGGGGCAATTCCAAATGTGGATGCAGGCTGGGTGATGAGTGGACTGAGAGCAGCCCTGTGGAGAAGGACTTGGGGGTGCTGGGGGTGAAGAGCTGGGCACGAGCCGGCGATGTGCGCTCGCAGCCCAGACACCCAACCGTGCCCTGGGCCGCATCCCCAGCAGCGCGGGCAGCAGGGCGAGGGAGGGGGTCCTGCCCCTCTGCCCCGCTCTGTGAGACCCCCCTGCAGCGCCGCCTCCAGCTCGGGGCTCCTCAGCACGGGAAGGGCATGGGGCTGTTGGAGCATGAAACTGCTGAGAGGGCTGGAACACCTCTGCTATAAGGACAGGCTGAGACAGCTGGGGTTGTTTAGCCTGGAGAAGAGAAGGGAGACTTTCTAGCAGCCTTCCAGTACCTAAAGGGGACCTACAGGGAAGATAAGGAGGGACTCCTTATCAGGGAGTGTACGGACAGGATGAGGGGTAATGGCTTTAAACTGGAAGAGGGTGGAAATCTACCCCTAAGATGAGATATTAGGAAGAACTTCTTCACTATGACGGTGGTGAGACACTGTTCCAGGTTGCCCAGAGAAGCGGTGGATGCCCCATTCCTGGAATTGTTCCAGGCCAGGTTGGACGGGGCTTTGAGCAACCTGGTCTAGTGGAAGGTGTCCCTGTCCATGGCAGGGGGTTGGACTAGATGATCTTTAAGGTCACTTCCAACCCAAACTGTGCGATGACTCTATGGTTCTATGATTTTTCAGGTCTTCTCCTGTGAGCATGGTGAGAGCCAGCACGGCAGGGCACGGTGGCACAGAGCACCATGACTTGTGCTGGGAGTTGAACAGAGAAAGGGGGATTTTCTGGGGCTATGTGGGTTACTTTGGTATTCTCTCAGCAGTAACTAAAGCCAGATAAAGTGGAATGGGAAATGAAGTCCCACTTTTTCACAGTGGAAGTGAAATTCTCCGAGGGTAGTGGAGTCCTCTCCTGCTTCACTTCTTGCGTTCAAAGCTAAATGTCTTTCCACAGGAGATGCCCTGGACAAACACAAGCTATCAGTCTCTTTATAGGGCTAACAGGGTGAAATGAAAAGGTTTGTTCTATACAGGAGTTCAGGTCTTAATTTAATAGTCTTGTCTAGCCTTAACAATTATCACTTTATTGATTTAAAGAAGGTAGCAAAGAACACGTTAGCAGCTTGCTTATTTCCTGACACTCTCCCATAAATCAGTTATAAAGTTAATTTTCGTTCATTGAAAACTTCATCTTTAAAGAGAAATAAAATAATAATAATAAAAAAGTAAATCAGGAATAGGGTAAAGCCAGGAAAGGCTATTTTTTTGCATTGAGGCTCACATTGGGCTCTGGTGATATACTTGTTGCCTTTCAGACCTTATTTGTACAGATTTGGACAAGGTTTCCTGGTGACCACGTAGCTCAGGAGCAAGGCTGTAGGCACGAGGCTCTGGAAAACAAGGCAAAACACCAAAGTCCTGTCAAAAGGAACCTGACCTCTTCCAATCCCAAAGGTTTTGCCTACTAAGATATTGGAGCTGCAGCTCCTCCCAAGGTAAACATCAGATGAGAAGAAGTGAAATGATGACAAAACTTACCCTCAGGCTCATAAGGGAGAGTTTGAGAAAGAGTCGTTCATAAGTTTGCTGATGATTTCCTCCACCACAACAGCCTCAGAGGAACAGTGTGAACTGAAAAGGTCATCACCGCAGGCTTGATAAAAAAGTACAAACTAGGGCCTGTTTGTGGGAAACACTGGAGGACACAAGCTGTAGCAGTCAAAAGGGGACATAAAGGTCTCTCTGCATCACACAGTAAAGTGCAATGCAGGTTCATCATGCAGAAACTAGCCTGGAGCTCAGATTAGTCCAGTTTGCCATCACAAAACTCCATCCAAGGAAATAAGCTTTGAGGTAGGAGCTGAGATTTCAGGTGACAAGAAGCCTCCTGGGAGAATAAGCAGAGGCGCTGGGATTACTTTTCTTTGGTGGGGTGAGATTAAGCAGATGAGTAGAACTAATGTCAATGTTTGCAAGAAATCCTGCCTACCTCCAGCCCTCCTCAGGCTGGCCTCTAGGGAAAGGTTGAGAAGGTTGAAAAGAGAAGAAGCCATCTAAACTCCTCAGGAAGGAAGGAGAGGCAGAGTTTGGGCACAAGGAGGCAGAAGAGTAGTTAGCAGGTCCACTGTGAGGCGGGAAATGAACAGAGGTGTTAGATTTCAAAGGAGTCAGCTGAGGACTCACATCACAGCTGTGTTTAGAATAGAATAGAATAGAATAGAATAGAATAGAATAGAATAGAATAGAATAGAATAGAATAGAATAGAATAGAATAGAATAGAATAGAATAGAATAGAATAGAATAGAAAAGAAAAGAAAAAAGGTTGCCAGTTTAGGTTTTTCTGTTGGAAATAGATGCATAATGGACAACCCTCAAAGGACCTGGGCAGCATTACAACGGAGTTTTAGAAATTAATGGAATCAGATGAATTTCACAGCAAAAGATCAGGGAGAGTTCAGGTGAGAGCACAGTTTCTCAGAGAAAACATACCACTTCCCTTGTTTATCCACTACCTCCACTAACAGCGAACAGAGACCTGATGAAGGGGGTTACAAGACCCCCTGCTGATGGTGCTTGCTGTTGAGTCACTTTGATTTCCTAATGCCTTAGCAGCGCCGGCCAGCAATATCAAGCAGCTGACGCTGCTAGGGCTGCATGCTCTCGCTGGTCAACATCTCCTTGGCCATACAGGAAGGGCAGCTGCTGCCCACTGTTCAGAGGTCAGGGGGTTGGACAGTCAGAAATTGGTGCAACCTCCTGATTTTGCCCAAAGAAAACACTCAGGTGAAAGAAAAACTCAACTGTGCTGAAGCCGCACTGGTTTTGTCATCAGGGGCAAAACTCTTGCATCTCTGTAAGACGTTTTAAGTCCTCTCCATGGAGGACCATAGGTACCCCGGGACTTTGTTCTCATTGTCCCAGTGTACAGCACGGATGACAAGAAATCTCTGCCCAGCAGCATCTGATCAAATGTTTGGTATCGTCATCTTTCACTTGGGTCTCAGCAACCTGTTTCACATCCCTTGCGCCTAGTCTGACCCTGTCTGCCCTCCAGCCACTGTGTTTTGCAATGGTTTTTTTATTTATACTGAGGAGACTTCTGCTGTCAGATCCCTCTTTGCTACATCACGGTGGCATTTATAGATAGGATCAAATTGCATCTTACAGTCATAGAACCATTTAGGTTGGAAAACACTCTTAAGGTCAACGAGTCCAACCATTAACCCAACACTGCCAAGTCCACCACTAAACCGTGTCCCTAAGTGCCACATCTACATGGCTTTTAAATACCTGCAGGGACGGTGACTCCACCACCTCTCTGGGCAGCCGGTGCCAGGGCTCGACACACCCTTAGGTGAAGAAATTTTTCCTAATATCCAACCTAAACCTCCCCTGGTGCAACTTGAGCGTGTTTCCTCTCATCCTATTGCTTGTTACTTGAGAAAAGAGACAGACATCCACCTTGCTACAACCTCCTTTCAGGTAGTTGTAAAGAGCAATAAGGTCTCCCCTCACCCTCCTCTTCTCCAGGCTAAACTGGAGTTCCCTCACCTGCTCCGCAAAAGACATGTTCTCTGGACCTTTCACCAGCTTTGTTGCTCATCTTGGGATGAAGGAGCCATTCCTATTGCCTAAATTTAGGAACAACTCTGAAATAGCTAAGCAGGAGGCTCAGACCCTCTACAGTCAGCATACAAAGCAGGGATTGGTATAGAGTCCATATAGTGGCCCCCATTTTCTGAATGCCTGAAGTGCCCAGAGCATTAAAATGCCCTGTTTGTTCATTCAAAGTTGAAATCGTGCAGTGACTGTAAGGCACGTCTCCCTTCCATGAATCATCCCACGACTCTATCAGCCATTTCCAGTTGCCAACACTTTTCACAAGCAGCAGCTCCCTGAACTGCAGACCGTCCTCCAGTGCTAGTTTCAGGAGGTCTCAGCCCATGGAAAGCACAGTCTTCCCAGTCCTACCTTACGTTTCCATACCACTGCTTCATACTACAGTTACATTTGTCCTCTGGTCACCAAGCAGCAGTGGGAGCCCAGATTCATGTGATTCCCACCGCACCCCCAAACTCCCAAAGCCCATGGATCGCTCCTGTCTACCTGCGTACTTGGCCGTGTTCAAATGCATCCTCATTGCGTGGCAATAAAAGAACCTAAATGTTTTTGTATTGCAGAATTCCTTCCTTCGTCGTTTACGACTTCCTTGCTCTTTGGGTCATCTGAAAGGTTTTATTAGCAGCAAATGTATGTTTTCTTCAGGTCATTAATTCAAATGTTAAATGGAATGGAAATGCTTTCTGCCCAACCCAGTGGAAACACGGTCACTACATTTATTACTCCATTTACAATTACCCTTTGAATCCTATTAATTAGCTGGTTTGCAAGCTATTTAATATCTTCCGCACGCATTGCGTACCATTCTAACTCTAATTCACACTAAAACCAGGGTGAACTTGCAGCACTACTTTCTGTGACTTTCTGAGCTAAACCTATAAGATCAAGCCAGTTACAATTCTGTAAAAATTGGAAATCTTATTTAAGAAAGGTACCAAATTCACTTGACGGCATTACTAGTCGGCCTTAGTTTTGCTACCCTCCTTTAATTTCCTTCCTCTGTTAATTATCTTCCCTTAATTTATTGCGTCCTGTGTGAGATTCTGTATTATTTTGCCTGGGACTGATGCCAGACTAACGGACTTACACTTTCCTAGGATATCCCATTTACCTTTTGAAAAACATAGTTACAACATTAGCCGGACTCTCATCTTTCAGAACCACCCAAAGCAAGTGAAAAAACCCATCATTAATGTTCCAGAGACCTCCTCAGGCGGCTGTTTTAAAACTCTTGGGTGCAGTTATCTAGGCCCAGCCGTGTCAGGAATTAATAGCTGCTGCCCAAACCCCCCTTAGGGGGTTACTGTTGGAATGGAAAGCATTTCACCATCTAGGCTGTGATTACATTATCTGACTATTCCCAGCTACAGAACAGAAATATTTAGGGAACTTTTCTGCCTTCATCATTATCAACCCTTTTTTCCATTTCAGTCTGGTAATGGCTCAATACCATTGTGAAAATTTCTTTTGCTTTTAATGTCATTTTAAGACTCCCCATTGTCCTCAGCCCTCCTGGCCACAGATCCGTCCTTGCATCCTTTCTCTCTGTGACTGTGGGGCTTCCCCAGTTCACCATACACTTGCCAACAGCAAGAACAACGTGCAAGATGGGTAAGCGGCGTAAGGGCCCCCGTGAGGCTGTGCTGGGGTCCACAACAGAGGGGATGCTGATTTGCTCCCACCACAGGCACACACTGCACTTCTCAAACACGTGCCCTTGTGGGGCACATCCTTGCCATAAGAGCAGAAAAGGTTACTCAAGCTCCAGAAGCAATTGGGCAGCTCAGTGGGAGAAGCTCCCTTATACATTATTAATCACAAAGACATAATCTCCGGACAAAGAAGTTAGTTGCAAGGCATTGACGGCAGGAGAGCCGTATCTGCCCGTGGTGGTCCTGCTCAGATGGACGCACCTCCCTGAACATCTGCTATGGAGCGGTGTTACCAGCTGGAGCACTGGCCTTGCTTGGTGCTTGCTCTGATCCCATGGAGCTGGTGTATGCCTAGACCCAGAGCGTATGTCCAGAGTAAATATCCTCCAGCGATCACTTTTTTACACTCTCATTTGGAAAGTGATATATCAGAAAGAAATCCAAATGCTGTACTGGGAAAAAATGGAACGGCTTCACACACAGTGTTCAACCATTAAGTAGGTGCACTACGAGTAAAGAAGGTGAGACCATAGATGTTAAGAGGAAGGCTTTATTTGTGTTCAGGTAATATTTGATCAAACCAGCAACCAATTTTACTTCAAAGGCCTTGGAAGGATTTGAAGTAAAAAATCTTTTTTATATGTGGCCACTGTTCTCAAACAATAACTGCTGTGAATAAACAGAATAGCTGCACTGAGACCACCTCTTTTTTAAAAATAAGATATAATAGAAAATGTTATCTTAATTATTATTATTATAGATAATATGTGGAAAGCCCAATTCTTGGTTTATATTAGAACTCCTAATTTATATTAGAACTCCTTAAAACTCTCATGATATTCTTTTAAGGGAAAAAATGCTATAACCTGTTGTTTCAAACCCTCTTTTGTCTTGTGTTTTTTTTCCTGAGCCCTTTAAACTCAGGTAATGTAGGTGGAGCTGTCTCGCCTGTTGCACAACCCTTCAGCCTCTAGTCCCCTCTCTGGCTTGCATTAAAGTAGTCTAAAGCCTCCCCTTGCAGCATCTCTCACCCAATGCTTTTACTAACATAAAGGAAAGAGATGCTAAATGAACGGAGAACAAAACAATGGCCAAAGACAGTGTCACGCATAGCACTAAGAGCTCTGGAGAGGTCACTTGGCTGAAGCAGCTGCCAAAATATTCCCTCCAACCCTCGAGCTAACTGGCACGCAGGGAACTTCAGCTGGGTGAGAAAACAACCCTACGCACTTGGGAAAAAAAAGAAAGGGTAGGCAGTGTTTAATTCCTTTTCTAATCAATTTGGATGTATATAATGTATTTCAAGTTTTTCTAAGATTTTCTACATTTTGTTGCACTTGCTGCTCTTGCTATTACTAATATGCAGTGCAGGGCTTCTCAGCCTTGGTTTTTTGCCATAGTTTCTTGCAACTAGGACAGCTGTGAAATCAGAACTAAAACACGACTGAAACGGCGATAAACAGAAGCGAGAAGCAATTTCTATTCAGAGTATTTATAAACCTTTGTTTCAGCTAAGTCTTCATTTGCTCAGAAGTCTCCTTTAGGAGAAAGAAGGGTTTTTTGGTAACGTAACATAGTTCTCCTTTCACCTTAGGGACTGGAGAACTTTTAGTTCATGTGGAAGCTAGAAAATGTGACTAGAAATGTATATTGCTCTTGTTTCTAATGCTTTTCCCTTTCTAAAATGAGGGAAAAAGAAGTGTATGATACACAAACAATAGAGAACGTCAGTCACAGTACTAACACAATACAAATACTGAACAACACAAAATGCAAAACTTTAGTCTTTGACTAAATAAGCAGAAGGGAAAATGCAGAAGGGGAGGGAAGGCTTCAGCTCACCTGTCTCTAGGTCTTTGCAAGCTACTTCTAATGTACTTGAAGAAGCACAGACCTAGTCCCTGCACGCAAGAGCAGCCACAGCAGCTCAGAGTCGTGGTCCAAGTAACCCCATGTCCTATCTTCTGGCAGCGGTGACAGCAGCCTAAGCCTAAGGATGAGCATAAGAAAAGGGGCAGTATGTAGCAATACTTCCCCACAATACTCTGTCAGTCTGCAATTTGCAGCTCAGAGACTTCCTGAGCCAAAAGTGAGGTCTTTGTGTGTAAGTCTTCAATGGATTTTTTTTTTTCTTCTATTAATTTGCCTGGTTGTTTTTCCCCCACAAAAAAAGCTACAGGGCAAGTTATGGAGATGGGGCACCCTGCCAGGACCTCTTGCTGATGGGGAGAAACTGACTGACAAACAGACGGGAAAGTTTCTCACTGGGAGGAGGTAAGTCAAGGAAAAGATTTCCGCCGGCTGGCACGGTCATAGCTGCAAATCCCGAAGGGGTGTTTGGTGGGGAGTTGGCTGAATGTGTCCGGGCGAGCCAGGCAGCAGGGAGGAGAAGAGATGAAGTGGGCATCCCTACAAAAGGCATATCTTGCTTTGTCTGTGGAGCCAGGCTGCAAAATAGACAGTCTGACACAGGGAGAGACTACCTGATGGAGCGGACTGACCCAGTGACTCCTGCCCTCAGCCAGCTACAGCATGTGTTTGCCTCTGGGTGAACTAGACCCACATTTGGCCCTTCCTTTGACAGGGCAGGAAAGCCCGGCAAGCGCAAGGGGAAGGATTCAGGGGTTCAAAGAGTGTGTGCGACCAGCACGTCTGCTGAGGGTTGTGGAGGAATCTCCATCTGGTTTAACTCCCTGATCCAGGGTGTGGGTGCTTTGTGGGTCCAGGAGGACTGTGTTGAAGGGGAGCAGTATCCTCTTATGCTTATTCTCCTGTCTTTCCTAAAAGGAGTGGTCAAAGAATTGAGAACAAGAAGGATGTCTCAGGCAGATGGGTGAGGATTCGGCACTTGGTGGGCACAAGATCTATCTACAAAGCTTTTCTAATGTGTAAACAAATACCAGTCTGGTAAGAAACCCACGGTACAGAGCAAGCTCTTCCTCCTTTTGACCTTCCCATCAAAGAAGCTCAAAGAGTAAAACAAAACCACAGGCGTGCAGGTGTTTGCTCCTTTTTTAGCATGCAAAGGTGAAAGAGACAGTGAGGTTGGAAACACAATGCTCAGCAATGAGCTGGTTGCTTGGCACAATATGCAAAACAAGGAGACCTTACACACATGTGGCTACCAGCCCAAAGAACAAAGAAAACATCTAGATAAACGCCAGCCTCGGAAAATGGAGAGCTGATGTACTGGGTGTTTTCCATGGCAATTGCTCCATGATATATCACTTACCCACTCACTGCAAAGGAATGGCTGGGCTTGAAATGGATGGAAAGGAAACGAATGCTCAAACCCCTTTGCAGTCCTGGACTGCCACCCTCTCTCCAAACCTCATCATGGACTGGACTCTGAAACCCCTTGTCAAGCCAAGCAACACTTAAACTGTACCAATTATGCATTTAAAGACTGGGAAAGGCCAAAAGAAACTCAGAAGACCTACTTTTTCTCTGCCTCGTACCACGAGGATCATTGGCAGGGCTGGAGCTCATTCCACCTCTGCTGCAGAGAGGGCTAGATGGCAGGGCAATTTCTTTTCCTCCATTGAGACTCTAAATCTTGGTTTTCCTGCACTGCCCTCTCTGGATTTGAAACCCCCTGTGTTTGTGGATGTTCTGGGAAAGTGGCAAAAGACATCTATTCACAATAGGATTGCTGGAGACAGCTGAGGGACTATTTCCTGGAATGATGGAAAAGGCTTCTTTGTGGATATCTGGCTGGACTGTTTCTATTTGAGTGATGACTTGATTGCTCCTGGGGTTTTGCTGAAATACTAGTTATATATTAAGACATGCTGACCCTCGTATGAACATGTTTTTAGCATTATTTGAATAGAAAGAATCTGGTGAATACTTACGCTGAATAAAGGCACCAATGTGTGGCTGAAGGCAAGTATATTTGGGTTGGGGAAGGGCCCAGATCAGAGGTATCCAGTCATTCCTTTTAATGGTTGAGTTTTGAAGCTACATCCCAGGGTGTTGCTACAGCACTGTGGGTTAGAGATATTGTTTCTGGGGTGAGATGGAAAAAGCACCCTAGGCTTCCCTGTGGGACATGTAGGCAGAGCCATACCCACCGGCAGGTGCTCTGCGTGTGTCGATACTGGCTGTGGTCTGGGCATTAGGGTTTCTCTCATCCTACAGAGAGTTTCAAGCAGGCTAATTGAAGCAGTAAAACTAAAGCCTTGCTGTGTCTGAAACTGGGGAATTTTCCTGCTTGTGGGGAAGAGAGGAGACTCAGGTGCTCAACTGTAAACTTTCCCATGTCACCTGCTCCCCACCCTTTATCTTCCTTCCCTCACCCTGTCTTTTGCTCGTCTCATCTTCAAACACAAGCAAGTCAACCCTCTCTGCTGCAAGCGGGTCTTGCACCACCCTGTCCTCCACCTCACTTTGTGGTGAGCAGTTCAACCATCAGGTCAGGCCCAGAACAACCAAACCCAAGCTCAGCAGGGCCAGCCACCTCCCTGCAACCTGAGGTCACCACCCCAGCATCACACTAGACTCTCTGCAACTTGAGGTCACCACCCCAGCATCACCCTAGACCCAATCCCCTCCTCTGAACCACCCACTCAAGCTCTGTCCCAATCTTACCACTGCTATTTCTCACTACTTAAAAAAAAAAAAAAAAAATCAGACTTCTCTTTTTTTGCTTGAGGAAGCAGTCAGGGGCCTTACTGCAGCCCTTCTCATCCTCTACCTCAGCTACTAGGAGTTGCCTCTTGTCTGGCCTCGATGGCAATGTCTTGCTCTTCTCCAGTTGGTGTTTCCAGGAACATCCTCTTGGCTCAACCCTACCACTCACTGTTTGTGGCCCTCCACGGACCTCCTAAGCTCACACTCCTTGCCTGAGATGACAAGAGCAACTGCTGTCCATGTAAGGTTGGCCAAGCTTCAAGCTGTTCAGCTCTTTTCTGCCAAAGACACCAGATTTGGGCATCATCCCCTCACTTGACCATCTCTGTCCTCCCCTCCTCCCTCCCCCACCACCTCATCCACCAGGATCTAGCAAACAGACAAACAACCAGTTTATGAAAGCAAAGAGGGAAAGCCAACAGCAGCTGCTTTAAATCTGTTGTAATGCTGGCGGCAATTGCATAAGGCAGAGGTTTTGTTGATGTCCCCACCCCATTCCTGAGAAATATTTAATTTATTTTAGTGTCACTGTGCCCGCTGCCCATGCCCTCAGCACATTCACAGTGCAGGAACCACCCGTCCACATTTGCAGCACGCTGCCAGCAAGTGGCAGCATCAAAGACCATCTCTGGATTCACTTCTCCCCTGACGCAATCCCACAAGAAAGAGGCAAGATTCAAAACAGCCTCCTCAACCCAACCCAGCCAAGTTCCTTGTCATGCCCTGGACATGCAGAGCTCAGTAAACAGATGGGTCTCACCATGCCCAGGGGATCGGTGGCTCTAGGACTTGACAGAGCAGCAAGTTTCAAATTAAATGACCCTTCAGCAACAGGCACCAGCCCCCAGCAGTGATCGTCTGCAAGCAAGATGCATCGCTCAGCCCGAGGCATGGCAGAGCGTGGACCTGTCCTGCAGCTCTGGTTTGCATTAAATATTTCGGAACCAAATATGCCCCGATTCGAAGGTCCTGCCTTGACCACAAAGTCAGGTCTCACATCTCCAGCCCTGGCAGCTGAGATCTGCTGCCTCAAAGACAAGCTTATGTGTTCACTTGCTCTCGGCAGGCTGGAGCGTGATCGAGATGCTCTCCCCGATGCGGCGCCTGGGCTCAGTCATGGCATCCCTCCATGAAGAGCAGGAAAGAGCTAGCCATGTCACAGCGGGAGAGCACTCAGATTTTCCTTTTCTATCCAACTTTTCAGGTCATCTTTCTGCCCAAGAACATTTTTCCAGTATGAAAAATCCATCACCATAAAAAATGGTGGTAGTATATAGAGCCCATCTGCTATTTCTGCAGTGTGAGCTGCAGGGCTGATCTTGTGCATGCCCATCCTACAACTAAGTGTAACTTCCCCTTTGGTCTGCAAACCATCTGGGGAGAGGTAGGACCCATATTCCTGAGACATCACTGCAGGGAAAATCCTGCAGTTTTAGAGGAAAGAATAGTTTGTAATTTTTGAGCTGGAAGTTATGATACCTGCAGGAATCACAGAAGGAAGTCAACAAAGTCCTCCCCCTCTGCTCTGCTCTAGTGAGACAACACTTGGAGCTGCGTCCAGGTCTGGGCTCCCCAGTGCAAGAAGGACAGGGAACTGCTCGAGCAAGCCCAGCGCAGAGCTGCCAAGGGGATCAGGGGCTGGAGCATCTCCCTTGTGAGGAAAGGCTGAGAGACCTGGGCTTGTTCAGCCTGGAGAAGAGAAGGCTGAGGGGGGATCTCATCAATGCCTATAAATATCTGAAGGGCGGGTGTCAGGAGGATGGGCCGGACTCTTTCCAGCGGTGCCCAACGCCAGGCCAAGGGGCCACGGGCACAAGCTGGAACACGGGAAGTTCCCCCTGAACATGAGGAGAAACCCCTTTGCTGTGCGGGTGCCAGAGCAGGGGCACAGGCTGCCCAGAGAGGCTGTGGGGCCCCTTCCCTGGAGACATTCACCCCCCGCCTGGACGCGGCCCTGTGCCCCTGCTCTGGGGGTGCCTGCTCCAGCAGGGGGTGGGACGGGGTGAGCTCCAGAGGGCCCTTCCAGCCCCCCCAGTCTGGGATTCTGTGAAAGTCACAAAAAGCTAAAAACCCCTATATATCTAAAGCAAAAAGACTCCCAAGATTTCCTATGTTACAAACCCCATTATCACTGCAGGGCAAAAATCTCTCCCAGCATCTCAGGTCTCTGTGCACAAACAAATTATACACATCTTACCATTTTGCCCTCCCCTGTGCATCGTAAGGGGACTGGAAGGGGGGGGGGGGTTCAGGAAAGGGTTGCCATCTTAGAACAGATGAGGAATATTGAATGAGAAAACCTGGTACACTCAAAATCTGGTGTTCCCATATGGATGTTTCCCCTTGGCCTTCCTTCCCGTCTCTTTGGGGACTTCAGACCCATCGTAGGCAGTAAACACCTCAAAAAGGGGTAATGAAGCGCTCAGGACTGTGATATTTAAATCCGTGGTAGGATTTATTTCCAAATGTCTAGTTCAGAGCTACAGAAGGGATTTGTAATCCTGCCAGGAAATAAATCCACATTCCCTGAGCCCCAATAAGTTTTCTTAACCATTATATAACTCATCCTGTCTCCCAATAGGGAAATTTGGAGGTTTTAGTCTGAGCTTCCCGGGCAAGAGGGATTTTTGCTTCTCAAAAAAAAATTAAAAACTCTAACAAAAAATCTATCAAAATATATTAAAAAGTCTGTGAAATCTCTCATGGAGTTTATTTTTTTGATCTCATCAACTACTCGGATTTAAGAAAAATTTTTATTTTAATTTCACAACACCTTGCTTCATCCTGTTTTGACTCAGTTTAGCCCAGAAGTCAAAATAAAATGGGATAATGAAGTCTGAATGCAACTTCCTTCTCTATCCTCCATCTTTCAGAGGAAAAAGCTGAAAGAAAAGGTTTTGTCTTCCTCCTTGGCAAAGGCGATTGAAACTGGTGCACCCCCACGAAAGCACTCCCCTTCCTGCAAAACTCCTCCTGGAGCTGCAAGCCCTCTGCTGAAGCACAGATCAGATATTTCCTCTGGCTCTTCCCAGCCTTCACGTCACTTATGAGAAAGGTGGATTTTTCTGCCTGTGCTTCAAAAGGATTTCAGATCAGCAAATAGAGGGAGGCTTTCTCTTGCCTTGGGGGTTCACAGCTCGTTGAGGGGGGAGGGAGAAGAGGTAACATGCAGGAAAGCATAAAATGATGGATGGTTCTGAGAGAGCAGGCTGGGAATCCCTTACTTCACTGTTTTCATCATATCTAGAAAAAAACCCAAAGAAACCCACCCAACTCAGTTAAAAGGCTAATAGAGCACCTCATGAATTTAAAATATGTTATTACAATGCTTAATTAAGCTGTGGAACTCATCACCAAGAGCTGTTATGCAAGCTCAGGGGTTAGAAAGATTGAAAAATAAAAGAAAAGAAGAAAATAAATTGAAAGAAATAGACATTTATCTGGCTATTGGAGCATCTGCAGCTATGTTAGATTGGTCTGAAAATGGACAGCAGTCCCTGTACTGCAGAGCACAAACGAGCTACCAACAGCCCGTTAGGATGAAACTTCCCCTGTGGGAAAATTGTATAATTTATCAAGCCCAATGTTTCTAACATCTTTCTCTGAAACAGCTGGAAATTATTAATGTCAAAAACAAGATCTGGAGTAAGGCTGGCCACTGGTTCTGGCACGCTCTGGTCATTTCTGTGTCACTGAATAATTAAAGCTCAGAGAAGATTACCTGTCCAGGACAGATTTAAATCATTCTCCTATAATTTAAGGACTACCCACCTGGGTGCAGAAAGGAAAATTGCCTTCTCCAAAGACTTTTCCCTAGAAAAACATGCCGTCCTATGGAAGCAAATTGGAGGCAGTTTTACAAAGCGTTTCAGAGCCAAAAGGCAAAGCTAAAGCTATGTGCGGATTCCCAAAGCGGATGCTAAGGTTGCCTTGGTGACACAACGATGTGGTGATTACATCTCAAGAGGATTTTAACCCAAGGGAGCAATCTGACAGCAGAAGAGAGAGCTTGCTCTTAGTCATAAATATAAGGAGCTGTGACAATCTTTGTGTTTTCCGGGCCGTAACAGCCCTATAAATTGGATAAAAGAACCCGTGACATTCACCAACAAAGGTGCCAACCCCATTATCAGTGGCAGCAGTCAGGAACCTTCCTGGAAAACCATTTTAGTGTTGTCTTGCCCATCAGTTGCAAGTAATTTGGGACAGGGACTGTCTTTCCATCCTGTACGCTGCATTTAGCATGGCTCTAGCTGGGTCCACAACTGGTACTTTTGAGTTTCTACAGTAATATGAATAATAAAACTGGACAAAAGAAAATAGCAACTTTCTTTTTCCCCCCATTTCCTCAGAAAAGTATTTTACTTCTCCTTGAAAGGTCCTCAGCTGGATAAAAGACTCCCTGAGGCACCACGGCCACAGAACCTCATCATGCACCCTGAGGCGACCTAGCATGGCATGGGAAAAACCCCGAGCCCTTGCAGTTGAATGGTACGGAAGGCCCACAAAGGGACTTTCAGTGATATTTCCAAAACTCGTGATTTTTCTCTATTAAAATTTTTATTTTTATGTTTTTAATGGAAAAAAATCAAGTTTTCCATGGAGAAAAAGTGATACACTAAGACATGAACAAGAAACTCCTGCCCTTGTTGCAGCTGTTTTTGTGAAAACTGATGTACACATGGACTAAAGCTCCCTGCTGTAGTTATAGATTCCAGTTGTCACAAACCTACATCTCATGGAATTGATCTTTTTCTCACTTACATGTAAGTGAGAACATAGATCAGGAGAAACACAGGAGATTCACTGCCAGAGCTGCAATGGATGTAGAAATCCATACAAAATTGCAGTCCTCAACTGTGAACCAGTGTCATAAGGGGAAAACACATGGAGATGTACTCAGTTCTGGGACCACGATGACAAAAATAAAACAGTAAGTACCGAGATCCTTCCAGAAGCGTAAGAGCACCCTCGTAGTGTTACAGGGGATCAGTAGGCCTCCTCAAACGACAAGTTGTCACCAGAAGCCATCCATCCAAGATGTAAGCCCGTGGCAAGGTGGCCAGATGCTGGTTTAATTTAATTCAAAGATGCCAAAGGCGCAGCACGGAGCAAACAGACACAAGCGAGTACTATTTTCCCATAAATGGTGCTGCACTCTGGTGGAACCCAATGGCTTGGAAATGGAGGAGGGCAAGATTATCAATAGGGTCCTGGCGGATTACCAAATTTCGGGAGGATAGCTCTACCACTGGCAATGAAATTTGGTGTTCCAGCTGTCACCTCTGGCCTGGGAGCTCTAATCTGCTGATTGCTGCGAGCCTGGAGGGTGCAGCCAGGGATGGGCCACTGGACTTGTCATCTTTCTCCTGCTGTTTATCTAATCATCCCCTCCTTGCCTCTTGGGGACAGTGTACTGTGCTAGATGGACCTTGGCATGACCAAATTTCGACGTCATTTTGTCCCTGACTGTTGTTTGGTGCTAGCCAAGAATTTCTCAGGTGTAGTAAGTACTTTTTTTCACATCAGGTCAGGGTCTGTTTGCTTTTTGACCTTGTTGCAACCTCCCCTAGACACTGAGTTATTCCTTCCAGTTCTCCCTGAAACTTTGACATAAAGCCAAGTGTCACGAGCTTGCTGAAACCCCTGTCCTCTTCTACAGCATTTCAGTTTGTCAGAGCTAGCACTGCTTCTTGAATGGAAAGGCAAAGCCGCATGAAAGCCCTACGTGAAAGACCACTTGGACATGAAATTCTGGACTCCTCAGCAAGGGGTCACTCCAAGGAGCCTTCTCCTGCCCAAGACCCCATGCTCAGAAATATTAAATGCAGCTGACTGCACTAATAATGCTAGCATGGGTACCTACGCCAGCTAAATAGGACACTTAATTCCCATTAATGCTGAACTAATTAGAGCATGGTGAAAAACAAAAGAGAAAACACAATCTTTGTATCTGTGTAAAACTGTTCATGATCTCCCATGCAAAATATAGGCCATCCTTTCCTTCCTCAAGCTCAGAGGAGGGTGTATATTCATTGTGTAGAACAACCAGCAGCAATCTTCACAATTCCATCTTTCATCTTTCCTTCAGGGATAAATTTATCTACAAAGAAAAATCTGTAGATATTCACGAAAGCAGGCAAAGACAGTCACATTAGTCAAAAAGCCTGCATTGCTAAATACAGTATGTGCACTGAGAGTGACCTAAATATCGGTAAAATTACCCTGCCTAATTTCAAGCAAGAAAAAGCTACCCAGAATTACTTTAATTAGCTTAAAAGGATGCTGTCAGCCACTTTCTCGAAGCAGATTTAATGTTCTATGTTATTCGTTGTATACATGGCATCCTATGGTAGGAAAACAAAATACTTGTCTACTCATCATTGTTAATATTACCGTTATTTATTCTTATCCAGATCTCCTTAGGAAATGCAGTTTGTGCTCCATAGTGTGCTCCATCTGTTTGCCCCCCAATGTGTTTCAAGGCCACTTGTCAATTCTAAGAAACTGGAGGAGAGCTAGCACTTATTAAATTCCACATTATCTTCTAGAAAAGTCTGGATCCTCTTGACTGCTAATGGTGGATTAGACCTCAGCATCCCAAGCTGTGCTCACTGGAGGCAAGAATCCATGGGTGAAGTTTGGGGTGACTTTCCCAACAGCACTGAGGAAACCTATGGCAGACGTAGGGGCAGAACTTGCATCTCCAGCTGAATACTGCCAGTGCTTTGCATGCATTCAAAATGTAATGGGAGGAGTTCAGGGAAGAAAAAGGCGTTGCAGGATGTTAAACATAAAGAGGCCTAGGGTTCAGGAAGACCCAAAGGATGTTGTTAGAGTTGGGAGAGTGTCTGGGGAAGTATCACTACAACCTTCCTATATTTTGACTGTTGTCCACTGGCAGAGAATGGGCAAAGCGACATTTTAGTCCAGGACAAATGACCATTTTTATGTCCTTATTTTCAAACAGTTCCTCTTTCGTGTATTAATAACATTGCAATAGACTAGAGCTGGACCTCACAGGGGTGCCAACCATTTTATTAAGATGGATGTCTGGGATCAAACCCAGCAGCTTTTCCTCAGAGAAATCCCTCAAGGAGGTGGCAGGTATTTCAGCAGCTCCCAGCCTGTGGTCTGCAGCCACAACGATCTTGAAGCTCAGCCTTGATAGCTGTGGGCAGACAGAGGGAACCTCTGCCCAGCCATGAAGTGTCATTTCTAGTTCAAGGATGCCACAGGTCAGTTAGAAGTCTCTTCATTTTTGAGTTCAGGAAGGAGAAGGGATGACATGTCCTCCTTTCCCCTCTGGCTAAGGAAAGGATCAGAGAAATTCCTGAAGTGCATTTGGTGGGGGAGGAGTGATGTCACACTGATCAACAGCAAACTGGAAAAGGCTGGAAAAACAAACCAGCTTCAAAGAGAAACATAGCCTTCAGTGCTCAGAGATTTGGAGCATCCTTCCTGTCTTGGGTTTTTTTCCTGAAGTGCAGTGTGGTGACGAAGGCCAGGCAAATGGACTTGGAGCACATAAGGCAGCAGAGAGACTGAGGAGGTGCAGATGCTGCCGAAAACAGCAGAAGTAATCTCGGCAGAGCCTCCCTCTTTGTCACCAGAGCTGCATTTCAGCCAAAAAAAACAGGAGAAACCCAGACCACAGACTCCACCAACCTGGACAGCCCACTGGGACACCACAGGGGAAGAAGAACTTCATCTCATTAATCACTCCCAATTGTGAAAGACAGGCTAAGGGCAGGCACCTCACCAAGGCATCGCCAGGTTTCCCAACCTGATCCTCTTCTCCCCACTCTTTGCTCCCTGCTGCCTCCCTCCTGCCTCGGGTTCAGACGCAACAATGCCCAAAATCAGACCTTGTGAACAGGAGCAGATTTTGACCCCCAGAAATATCCCCACCAGAGGCCATCCTGGCCAGGACTTGAGATAACATGTCCCTCAAGCTTTCTGAAGATGCTTGCTGGCAATTTAACCTCCCCAGAGCTGTTGTTAGGGGTACACAACCCAATCAGTGCTGCGGGCACCACTCATGGTGAGGAGATGGAAGCAGGGCACTAAGATCATCAGGTGATGCACAGATAGAGGAGAGAGAGCCCCCGTCTCAATAATAATATATGAAACACCAGGTTGGCATGCCCTGTCTGGGAGGATGATGGACTCCTATCTCTGAGGGCATACCAGACTGCTGATTTCCTATTCTACTTTAAGGACTGGAGTGCAATATAATGGGAAATAATCAACTTATGTGGCTAAGGACGTTGCTGTAACGCAGTGTGAATTTAAATATTGCCTATCCCCATCACCTGCTGAGCCCTGGAGCTGGCTCAGTTCCTCTCCCATTTCCAAAATTTGGCTAATGGCTCGGGAAATAAGAGAG
Organism: Phalacrocorax aristotelis; assembly: GCF_949628215.1. NCBI lineage: Eukaryota > Metazoa > Chordata > Aves > Suliformes > Phalacrocoracidae > Phalacrocorax > Phalacrocorax aristotelis. The sequence goes on from NC_134279.1 coordinate 81,752,001, forward strand.
GAGCTGTGAAATGCGAGCGGGACCAGAGACCAAGAGAGCCTCCGTGTGCCCATAACACCCCTTCACTTAAGGTCTAAACCTGATTAGGGGTCCTTTCAGGAAAATAAGAGTAATAAGTAAAAACTGACATTTACAAATCAAAGCCCCTCACTCACTAAGACCGACACATGCTTTCCCTCTCACACCTGGACCCCCAAGCATCCCTTTGACTTCACAGGAACATCTGGCAGAGCTGGCACACCAAATGGGTCTGGGGTATTTCTCCCCACTTGTGAAAGTGAGTTTGCCGTAACTCAAGCACAACGCCTCTCTCGGGAGGGTTTTGGGGAATGACCCAATCCACTACCAGTGCCCCTCACCTTTTGCTTTCCTTGCAATGCCCCCTGCACCCTCCAGAATTAGGAAACCTTCCTTCCTTAGAAAATGTAAAGAATGTAGATGGATGTCTTCTCTCAGACATGAATTATGTGACTCCTGTGGCTGTCTCTCCAAGACTATTTGTGCTGAACTTGACTGTTGCAATAATTAATTTCCAATCAAGAAAATTTGCGTAAATCTTCCCTTTAGAAATCTGCCTTAAATCAAGGGTTTAGGCACCACATTCCAGCTTGGTTTCATTAAAAATAGATTGCTATTGAAAGCTGCCAGCACTGTAAATACAGGCACCACGCCACCCTGCAGGACGGCTTGGATACACACTTTCCACATAATGAAAACCTGCCTTAAAAGCCATCTCTGCAGCAAATGTCCCCTGTAGCTGGGGGTTGCTGGGTTCCTATCAGCAGCCCTGACAGCCTTCTCTTGTTGACATAACTAGTCTTGCAAGGATGGTTTTGAAGCAACCAGGATAAGTGGGCCAAGAGCTCTGGGAGAAGGAGAGTTCTTGTCAACTTGAGAAATCTTCTCAGAGATATCTTGTGTGCAACCCACAAGCCAGAGAGCAGTCTCTGCTGCTCCAGAGAAGACGAGGAATCATAGAATAATAGAATTACTTGGGTTGGAAGGGACCTTTAGAGGCCACCCAGCCCAACCCCCTGCAGTGAGCAGGGACACCCCCAACCAGATCAGGTCGCTCAGAGCCCCGTCCAGCCTGGCCTTGGGTGTTTCCAGGGATGGGGCATCGACAACCTCTCGGGGCAGCCTGGGCCAGGGTTTCACCACCCTCTTCGTAAAAAATTTGTTCCTTAGCTCTAGACTGAATCTGCCTTCTTCTGGTTTAAAATCATTACCTTTTGTCCTATCACTACAGTCCCTGCTAAGACATCTGTCCCTCTCTATAGCACATGAACAGCATCGTGAAGGTCAAGCAATTACATACTTTGCAAGCAATGACAGAGGCTGAGAGACGAGAGACAGAGCGATAAAGCTACAGCCCTCCAAAGCAGTGTGATTTGCAGAGGGTAAGGAGTCATGGCCGCCCAGCATTGGGAGGAAAGGGGTGGAAACCAGCACTCCTGCGACCTATGTTGGGCTTGCAGCACCATCCATCCCATGAGGGTGCAGGTGGGGAATGCTGTGCCCTTGGGAAGGGATGGGTGGAAACTTTCTCTTTCCTCCCCATGTCTTACCCTCCTGTCCCAAATGCCCAGCTTTACCTCTAAGCCCTTCTCTTGGAAGAAGTAATTCCACAGACGGGAAGGTGCCACTGACCACCTCTGGTGCCTTTAAAGGGCTGTGGGCATTCACATGACATAAAATTGCCCTAGCAATGTAGCGAGTCCATCCCAGCCAACTCTGGAGACTGAGGTTTGGCTCATTAAAAGATCAGTCCCATGACATGCCAGGCCAGGCCAGCTGCTTTTAGGAGTGCTGAACTTTTCATAGGACTAGGCTGTGTTATATAGAAATTCAGAAAAATTCCCTGGAAAATAGAAATTCTTTCTCTTATTGCTGTCCAAGTCTTCACCCAAGTTTTAGAGATGAGGTCTTCTCCTTCATGCCAACACTGAGGTCCTCATCTGTGATTTGTCTCCAACTAGCTCTGAGGACCTTAGGAGGGTTGTTGTCTGTGATTGGTGGTGGTGTTTTTTTAAAGGAAGAGGTTTCTGCAGGAAAAGAGCAGGAAGATTTAGAGCTGGGCAGAAGAATATCTAGTAATCCTGATTTTCAGCTTCCTCAGCCACTAAAACCGCAGGGAGGAATAAAAACTTGACAGTACAAGCCTGCCCGGTGGTTGAAGCACGCCGTGTATCCTGGGCCTGTGAATGAATGAGAAGTCTCCCAGAGAAACTGGTGTCTCAACATGCTGTTCTGAGACTTACCACTGGTGTTTTGTCAAGGGAAAGAATCCGTCATCTTTTATCAACAGCAGGATACGGGAGAGGAACTAGCTTGTTTCTGGAAGGGCCCTTTTTCTTCTTTTTTTTTTTCTTTTTTTTTTTTTTGAGATCTTGTGCATAGATTTTCTTGTACTTTTGTTTATGAATGATTCATTTGCTTCTGTTTTAAAAAAAGGGAAAAAAGAAATCAGATATACCTGTTCTGCACCCCTTGCTCACCGCAGTCTCCCACCCTTCTCAGACGCCCAGAGGCAGAGGACAAAAAGCCAACCTGCTTCGTCTCCTTTCTGCTATTGTGAGATGCTGATTTCAGCAATGGGGCAAGACACAGAAAATATTCCAAATGCATTGGGCTTTGGGGCTGGTATGTCTTCAGCGCCCCAGACTAAACACTCAGAGGAGCCCTATTCAGTGGATAGCAGGAAGACTTTATGAAGAGTTCTTGTATTTCCCTTTGCTAATGCTCTCCAAACAGTATGTGTATAACAGAATCCACCACTTCAGGCTGCTGGTTGGCTGATCTTGGATAAAGACTAAGTACTAAGAGCAATATCTTGGATAAGGACTAAGTACATCCCTTCCAGTGTGTTTGTGGTGCCCCACTTAGTCCGGAATACAGCCTAAGGGTCTGACTGGTGCCGGCCTTCCCATCCACAGCAGAGAGGGTGCCAGGATCAGACTTCAGCCCAGCTACACCGTGAGTCCAGGGTTGCTCCCTGATGTTCCCAGGGCCTGAGGGGAGACAGATGCTCCTCTTATCTCTGCCTTTCTCCAGCTTTCTCTCTTCCTCCACCCCCAGACCAGGACAGAGGTGGTACCTACAAACCAAGACTGATCCTACTCTGCTAAAGCCTTGTGCAGGTGGTCCCCCATTCCACCTCTGCACTGCCATCAGCTCCAGTGCTGATGGTGTGAACTGGATCCAGCTGGAGGAAAGCAAGTGACCCCTTCTTCAGGCTAGGTGTCTGTGAGAGCTTTCTGCTATGTCTAACACTTTCGCATTCATCATAGCCTGAATTTGGGCAGGCAGAGAAGATACTATTTCTGAGTCTTAGTGGGAGACTTTGAAGATTTTTATCTTTAAAGTGTTTTTAACACTGATAAAAGCTGTCTTGAGAAGCTTGGCAGAGCCACTGTGGGGCAGCTGCAATGCCACCTCAGTCTATTATTACCCCACGTACCACGGCGGAAGGTAGCAAACCCAGTGAGGAAGAGCATCTCTGGGTGTGGGATACAGAACCCATACATAGCTTCCTTGCCCAGAGATGACAGAAAGATCTCACTTGACCAAAGAGAAACAGGACAGCAGTGGCAGAGCAGAGGACAGAGCCCAGCCCCCCTGACTCCTTGTTCAGCAAGGTCTGCTAGAGCCATCCCTCTTCTCCACTACAACTGAGGCATAAAGACCTCCCTGGGGGGAAGCCTGGGCAAGCATGGACTGATTGCACACCAGGCAAGGGCTAAGTTATGGAGGTGTGAAGTCATGTTCTGTCCTGCCACAGAGAAGACAAATTATGCTCTCTAGTCACCACAGCATTTCTGCTCAGGCTGCTGAGAGAGGGGAATGGAGAAGTTGGGGAGAAAGCATCAGGAAAGGGAAGGGGGTCCTGGAAGAGTTTGTTTTCCCAAAGCTATTCACCACATTTGATACTTCCCCTGAAGCTGCGCTGCTCCTAAGAGCTATTTAAATCACTGTGCTGAGAACTGGGACTTCTCTGCCATGTGCTGCTCTAAACCCACTGTTAATAAATAAAGGAAATGTATACTGAAGGCATTCCTGCTGTTAATCACGAGCAAACCCACAACCCCAGTAAGTGCATTGATAGCACATCTACAGTCCAATTTCTCTTTCAAGATACTTTTAAAAAATCAAACTATAAGGTTTCTTATTTTTCTGGCTTCTGCCTGACTGGCTGGGTTAGGGGATGTTTAAGAGACTGCTGCAAAATTACTTTCATCAGCTACTGTGCAGTTGGTCTCAGAATCTATTTTCCAGACTCCACAGCAAAATTACAGTCATTCAATATTAAAGTATTTGCAGAGTGGCATTAAGCAGGGGGTGCTGCTGTATTATTTACCATGGCAACTCAGGATGCTAATTTATCTTTTCCCTAAATGTGGAAGAGCCAAGACACTCGGAAATACTCCGTCCTTAATGTGACACAACGCATTTGTGTTGCATAAAGCATTTTACCTGACCAGAGGAGCCTCTCTGTTACGCCAGGACAGGCAGAGCTGGGGATGGGAAGGGTGTCTGTCCACTGATTAGATGACACGGAATTGCCTGAAGGAATCAGGCCATTTCATTATCTTCCCACTAGGACTGGGTGGAGAGGCCTCCCCAATGATCTGGATATCTCCTGCAGAAAAACATGAGTCACTTCTGCAGGGAACCTCTCCCTGGGTTTTGCTTCAAACTGGGTCATTTTGAGTGTTTTGCAGTGCGTGTTCTCATACTCATGATGTTTTTATGAGTTCTCCTCAGCTCAGGAACAACACGCTCCAATGCCTAAATTTCTTTTAATTTGATTTAGCTCTGCCACCTTTCAATTGCATCAAGTGATCCGTTGCTTTCCACAACGGCTGCCATCACTTGTGGTGCACAGCAGTACTTGTGCACATTGAAAGGCTGACAATATCGCTGAAGGATGAAGTGATGACCCTGTTCTACTAAGTGGCATGATGTGAAATGATTTGTTCAAGTTTGCATAAAGAAACTTTCTCGGAGCCTCTGCAGCCCAGCCTGATAGATGAACAAGCCTTGTGTTGTTTAAATATAATTTACCATTGGCCCATGCATTGTTTTGGACCCAACAAGCTTCCCATTATTTCTTCACCCTAATTAGTCTTAATATCTCCAGCATCTTCCCATGATGGGCTTTTCCCTACTCTTGTTATTCTCACTGTCTACCTTACAGGATAGGAGAATCTCCCTGCCATGTCCCAGGCGTCCTTTAGGGTATGCCCTAGGTCCTTCTCCTAACAAACCCCACTGGAGGATAAACTGCAGTGCACTGCATCTCATTCCATACCTCCACACCAAGATCTCCCTTAGAAACTCATCTGGAGAAGGCCCTGTCATGTGACACAGAGTCAAAACATGGCCAAAATGTACTGAGGAGCCTGGGGACTTCCATGGACCACTGCTGCACCATGGAGTCAATTGAGTTTCTGTTCACCCCTCCCAAGGAGGGCGGTTGGGACAGCCTGTTCTGCAGGAAAGAAACATATTTTGCAAAAAATGGCATGATAATATGTGATTATTAGCAGAGATCTTGTCCACTCTAAATATTGGATGTGGTTTGTGTGGTGTTCTCCTGCCCTTGGCCATTGGTGTCTGTGGATTAGGCTGACATGCTATTCTTAGCCTAATTCAACATTTACTTTGGATTTTCATTGTTTATTCAATGCACAGAGAGACATATGTCCACAGCCCAACACCTCATGGCACTGAACCTTGCATGTTCCTCTGACAAAGCCTGTGCCAATTTCTCAGCCCTCCCTTGCTGGTTCAGCCCAACATCATCATTCTCTGCTCTGTGAGCCAACCACCACCACCATCTCCACCATCTTGCAGCCTTCTGACCAGGAGCAAGACACACAGTAGCTGCCAGATCACACCAGATTCATCCAATCTTGGACTTTCTCTTCAGCCAGGGCCAACCACAGATCCCTGACTGAAAGGCAGTCCTTTGCCACTCCTGCAAAGTCGGTGGAGTTCCTTGTGACCGTGAGTACCCTGGGCTCATTACACAGTCATCTGAAACTTATCACTATCCATCAACATAAAACTCAATCTCCTAGTAGTTATTCAGCCGATTCCCTATTACCTGTCATCAGCATTAACCCAGACACCTTATTCTTTCCCCAGCGTCTTCACAATTTTGAGGTATTAAAAAAAAGAATGAGCCTGGGCTTTACTTGTTCTGCACACACACACATGGGGTCTGAAGGGTGAGCGAGGTATGGGTTTGGGCAGGTAAGTGCCAAACAATTCAAGAGTCCATTCGCATTCTCCTGGCTTTGAAGGAAGTCTTCAGTAGAGGGAAAAAGTAGGGTTGGTGTGGTTGGAGGGTCTGCTATGCACCAGAGCAACTGCTGTAGGGCTAAGCAGAAAGGACAAGCCCTGCCCCAAGGGTGCAGGACAGCTCTCTCCAGTTCTGCAGGAGGGACAGTATGGGTGCACCATGTCCACAGCACTTCTGCAGCGTTCAGCCCATCCCTTCTCCGTATATCTTGTCCCATGCTGGTCATGTCAAACACACATCCTTCTTCAGATCCCTCCTCTTCCCATTTTCCCTTTCCACCTCCTGCAACAAACAGCCCTGACTGTTCCTCATCACTTCTCCTCTGGTGTCCACATTCATCTCTCATCCATCCTCTCTCCCCTTCTTTAAAGGCCTTTGCCTCAAATCCCTTCACCTGCCTCTCTCCTCTTCGCTATAACACCTGTCACTTTGACGCCACAGCCTCTCTCAAACCCTTCTCCTCTCGCCTCTCATCCTCTCTGGATCTCGACTCAGCTTTTCTCACTCATTCCTCTTCATTTAACAAGCGGCCCTCCTTCTGCTCTGCCTTTCATCATTTCATTCAAGAGCTTGTGCCCTCCCCCTCTCCAGCTATCTCCATCAGAGTCCATCTTGGTCACACCTGGGGGCTGAGTTGCCGGCTAAACCACAACAGCACATTAATGACATCTCCCCCACCACACACCTGAGCCTTTGCTCCTTTGATATCTTCAAGCATCACAATCATCTACTCAACCAGCCCTGGCTGACACACCGTGTCCATCTCTCTGCTATTGCCACCATTCCATCCATACAGCCTTAATCCTGCCACCAGGATGGCTTTCTTCTCAGCAAATCCATCTTCCTCCAGCTCTTCCACATTCCTAATTAGACTGCTCCGTTTCCAAAATTTCTTTTTCACAAGGCACACCACAGCCCCACGCTTCCTCACCAGCCTAAATAGCGACCACCTTTGCACTGCTCCCCCTCTGCTGCCTCGTCTGTACCGTGCACCCACCGCACCCCTGCCCTTTTCAGTCTCAGCTGGAGCATTCCTGCTGACAAGCAACACAAAGCCCTTTTACATCACTCCATGTGGTGGCCAGGAGGGACTTGCTTGGGAGAAAGGCAACAAAGTCCTTCTTTATGGGATCTGCATACACATGGCCCTCACAGCACTGCCAAGCGAGTGATCTGAATGGAGATGCCCCTCGCTGAATTACAACGGCACTACCAACCCCAACCCACAATGTGTAATGTAGTATAAATGTAATCGTCTCTGCAGAATGAAAGGCACGTTGCCAGGCCACACATGGCTTGGCCCTGGACAATAAAGACATAATTATGGCTTCAGTGGGTTTGCTTTGCTTTGAGGTTTCCACCAGTGGTGAAATGTTGTTCCATCCTAACCTTAGGGAAGCGGATGATCTCATGAGCTGAAACTGCACAGGCCACGCTTACCAGAGAGCCTATCGAAATTGGAGAGCTGGTAGCTCCAGTCCCCTTCCAGTGGGCTGGAGCAAGGCAGCCTCACTCTGTGCTATGCCTTGACCTCTGGAGGAGCCTGCTTAGTCCTGGATTTATTTGCTAAGGTGCAGACTTCTGGCTCTGGGTTTTTATTTTCCCCTAACCTGGGACATCACAAAGTCAACTTCCACTCTGCAAGGGAATAAAACCAGAGGATGGTTGCAGTTCGCCAGCGCTGTCGTTGCAAGATATCGCTTCAAACCTGTGTGCATTCACATAACAGTGGTCCCTGAGCATGGCAGCACTGTGTTCCACCAGACGACGTCTCCATTAAGCAGCAGGTCCATGCTCACACTGAGCTCGGCGCCCTCTTCTTGTCTCCAATTGCCCAGTACAGCTCCCTTCAGGTTTCTGTGCCCAGGTTTCCCTTCTAAAAAATTCAGCACAGAAGGAAAGGAAACACAGTCAGGATGCACCAGGAGCCAATCGTCATCTCCCAGGTTAAACAAAGACTTGCTGCTTAAAGTCAAAGCCTGCTGACCAGCGTAGGATGAGGAATGGCGCTGCAAAACTTTTCCCTTTGGAGGGAAACCCAGGAGGTAGCAGGGCTGGCATGCACGCCTCCATCCACTCGAGCTCTTTCCAGCCAACACTGAGATCAGCAGCCTGTTCACCACCTCATGGTTGTGGTGTTAAAAAGCCACCTTCTAAACCTCATCCAAAATTTATTCCTCCACAGTTCATACTACGAGTGTTTGTGCAGACAGTCTATTACCTTCCATAAGTCTTCTTCCCTGTTATTCACCCCAAACATAACCTCTCGGTTCAACCAAGCTCTATAAAAACAACGTGTTAGGCAAGGGCAAAATGTTGATTAGCAAATTAAAGAGGGCCAAGGCCTCTTCTCTGGCCTTGTCCAGACACATGGAGCAGCATGGCTGGTGATCATAGTCTTCCCCTTTACTGCAAAATAGGATAGTTTTTCCGTATTTCCCACAGGTGACATCCCCCGACTCTTGCTGTCCCCTGCAATGTTTCCAGGCTTTGTTAGGAAGAACACTAGTTGGCGCAGACCAGACCAAAACCTACTGGGGAGATGAAACCATTTGGATGATCATTTGACGCATTCTCCATCCTATTTTACTGCACCATTATGTCTACTCAGTGGCACAGCACACCCTGTAGACCAGCCAGCTGCTGGGATCTCTCTCTTGGCTTTCTGTTGGCCAGAAAAGACTCTCATCTTTTTTTTTTTTTTATGTTGTTTTTTTTTTTTGTTTGGGTGTTTTTGTAGAATAGGCTCGCTTTAGTGTCATCCTATTACTTCCCCTCTGTGCCTCTTCCCATTTCATTTCATCTTCCTTGAACAGGGAGAGGAGGAAGAAAAAGGAAGAAGCCAAAGTTGATGATCTGTCTAGATGAAAGTCCTCCGGGGCCTTGCCAGCTACCTGGCTCGGCCTGGCCAGCTATCACCGTCACTTACCTGCTGGTAATTATTTATGATGAATTGCTACTCTCTGCAGACCTTCTGATGTTTCAGTGAGTCCTAACCTTTTTTCCCTGTGCCTTCCCTTAGGTCTGCGAAGGGAGTAGGTATGAACCGATGGCTTGGAGAGCTGTGAATTATGTGTCTCTACCTCAGCCCAGGCTAAGTTTTGCGCTGTCTCAACACGCCATGGGAGTCAGCTGAGCTTGGCTTCACCATATCACTGACACGGTCTGCTTTCCAACTTTGCAGCTGCTGTGACCGGCCTGCAGTGGCCTCTTGTTTTCCCTACGGGAAAAATTGGAGAAATTAGTTGGATTATATTGCCTGATCCCTAAGGTATTGCATGGAGCCAGGGTTTTGGGTCCAGTTTCCTCTGCTGTGTAAGGGTCCTGAAAAGCAGGATGGTGAGACATGCTGCTTGATAAAAGTCATGGTTTTGTAACCCAATCCAAGCAACTCCAGCTTGTTTCGAGGCTCTCCATTAATTTTCAACTCTGCCCTAAAAGACATGTTTTGTTGTAAAGTTTTTTCTTTATATGACATTCAGGGATTTTAAGAGACTACAATTAAACCCAGCTTTTACCAACAACAAACTATTTCCAACAGCACATTCATATACTCCAGCAAACACTCCCCAGCTCCAGTCCCCCTCTCTGGCTGCTTAAATTTACTCTGAAAACAATGTATTTGTCATGGTAAACCATCCCCAAGCTCTTCCCTTTCCACAGATTTCAGTACTCAAAAAACCCCAAAATAACAGCGTTAAAACCCCCAAACACAGAGTGGGCTGAACAGAACAGTTTAAGACCATCACTCTAATGAGTACATTTCCCAACAAGAAAATGCTTGCTTTTTATTTTTTTTTTTTTTTCACAATCCCAAACTTCACATCTAAACTACCTAGGTTGGTGAGGAAGAAACCATGGTAACTGCACATTTTAATTGGATGTTTGTTGGCTAGAGAGAATGGGAAAGATTGCATAATTGGTGCTTGGGAGTCTACATAAACATGACATGGTTTGGAGAGCCGAATGATTCTGCTAAAGGGGAATGTGATAGAGCACATCTGGTACTGGGGTGTATCTACTTTATGTAACGCAAAATCAGAGGGTGTCAGGAGCTCTGCACAGCTCCTGTGAAACAGCACAGTGCCTGATGAGCCAGCCATCCCTCACCGCTCCATCAGTGGTCTGATCAGGCTGACCAGACTGGGAAATAAAAAGCAGCGGCTTCTCCCAGGTCCTCCCCTCTCGGAGCCCTGCTCACTTCCCAGCAAGGAGGGACGGTGTGTTGGGCAGCCCCAGCACGCAAAACACAGCTGCCTGGGAGTTGGATCTGAGTGTGGCTAACAGACCTCAAATTTCCCACCCGTGCAAGATGAAGTGACAAGCTTCGAGCTGGCTTCGCGCTCTGCCCTTGCTTCCTCTAAATTTCTTCTTTCCCCTCTGTTTCCTTCTGTTCAAAATACAGGCTTCAGCCCCTATTTCTTAGATCTCCCCACTGAAAAATATCTTATTGCCCATTTGGTTGACATACAGTGTTTACATCACTGTAACATTTCTGCTACAATTCCTCAGCTTTTTGTACACCACTGTCTCATTTGCAGCTCACGCCAATAAAGAGGGCATGGACTTCAGCTTGATCTTCACCTCTAAGTTGTTATTTAAGCCTTGTAGATTAACCCTGCGTAAAAGGTCTTAAAGATTATGTCTGCAGTGCTGGTTGGGCCATAAGTCCTAATGCACTTACTGAGAAGCCGGTAGCTCTGCACAGAAGATGTCCCAATCTAAAAGGGCATCCGGGACTTATTTAGGCAGTGAGCAGGTGAAGTGCAGCAATAACAGCTCCTATTACTCATCGTCTGGATGCTGTGTCCCTTCTTCCCATAGCTGATAAAAACCCACGAGGAGGAACGAGGGTGTTTCCAAGCGGGGCGCTGCTGCCGGAACAAGCAGCACAGCAAGGGTGGCTTTGGTGCACCGCTCCGACTAACGTACAGCAGGAGACAGCAACGTCTCCAGCTCATAATGGATGAACGTGATCCATCCGAGCTGATCCTAGATATCAGTGTAGATCTCAGAGCTACAGCCTTTCATCTCCACCTTCACAACGTGAATTGCCGTATGGGCTCTCAGGGTCTTTACTACAACATTTAGGTTGGACAAATGCAACCTGGTGTTGCTGGTAGACCCAGGAAAGGTAGAGGGAAGACCAAAATGAAATGAGGGTTACACGAGTCAACAGACATCTCCAAAATCATGAGTGAACTGAGAAAGGGGAGATGATCACACCAAGAACAACTACAGCACGCCCTTGACCTTGACAGAAGAATCAAGCCTGATCTTGTTCCAGGATATCCCGCAGGTACTCAGCCACCCTTTAGCCCATTTGTGACTCTCCCACGGCGCCTGCTGTGCTCAAGGAGCCGTTGGAAAAGAGCTGGCGTGCTCGTAGCCAAGCCTTGCGTGTTTGGGGAGTGAGCAAACCCTGCTAAGTGGAATCTGGCTGTGCTGTTTGTGTTGCTAAAGAGCAGCACATGGGCATGGATTCACTCGGCTCCGCCAGTTGGTGAGGAAAGGCTGGAACCCAGCTGCATTTCGAAACACGAGACGTAAACAATGATTTGCCAAAGAGAGTAAAAGTAACTGCCTCTCAGCAGACGCTATAAACAGTCTTGCACATTGTATCCGGAACCGTAGGGCCATTAGCCTTGCTATCAATACCCCAATAATGTGAACTGGGGAGGAATTACTGCCAAATTGCTCTCCTCCGCGGCTGTCCTTGTACATCCCTCTCTTGTAAAGGCCGCTCTTCTCTTCCTTGCCATGGGCAGAAATTGCCTTTTTCTGCTTTCTCTGGTGCCTGGGGTTGGCTTCTCCAATGCAGTTAAAACCTCATTGCAAGGTCTTATTAGATACAAACTGAAACTGAACTGAGCGGAGGCACCCGATATCTGTCAGTGGAGGATCTGTCCTATATTGGAGGGGGCTGAACCCTTCCACAGTACAGCAGATTTTAAGACAAATTCTAGCCTTGCAAGCATGGCCAGGTGCCTCCTGGCTTTCCTGCAGCACTCAGGCTTGAATCCCCGCACTGCAGCCTTATTTAGTCTTGTACTTGGCTGTACAGGACAGATGGGCTTCCCAAGATTCATCAGTCTGTCCACGAGGGTGACAGCACAGGAGGGATTTCACAATCAGGCATTTGCCTCCACGCCAAGCCCATGTGCTGGAACTGAGGATGACCCTGGGCTAAAGGGAGTTGCTGACCAGCCCTGATTCCTAACAGCTCCCCTTTTGTTGGCCTCTCCTTCTCTGTTGAGCCCTAGATCCTCCCATCCAAGTATGGAAGCATCCTCCCTGCTCCTCACCTCTGCCTCCTTGTCAGTCTTTCTGCCTCATTTCATTACTTACCCTTGGCATGTGGCCCCATGCTTCTAGGCAGGGTGGGGAGCAAAGAGGCAAGGGCTGCTGACAATGAGATGTTCTGCTGATGGGAGACCACCAGCATGGTGCACCTCAAGGGATGCTGCTGTCCACCTCCCACTCTCTCTTCAGCAGGTTCTCCATGAGCACTGGTGCATTTCCAAGCCTGGCAGAGAACACAACGAAAGCGAGGACTGCAGATACATTTAGGAGACAGACGAGCAAAGACCAAATTTCTAATAAAGCAGCTCAGTACAGACAGACACACATCAGTAAATCCCAGAGCTCTGCACAGCTCCAAAAGGGGTGGGTAAAGCTTGCAAAAATTTTCTTATGAGCAAGTGTATCCCTTAAAAAAAGTTTGCTTTTAATTCTTTATAGCAGCGCTTCAATTAAAGAAGAAAGAAAAGTAAACAACAAACCAGAAATGCCTGAGTTTTATCATTTGAGAAGAGGGAGACCTGCACGAATGCTTCCCATCACTGCAGGATGTAAGACTCTCTCTTACCTAGCTTAGAGGGCAAAACAGGTTACAGAGAAAGCCACCCGTTTCCTGTGAGAGTAAGGCACTTACCCCTTGCTGGAATCCCATGGGGTTTGGTTGTCTCCGTCCCTTTGTGTCTTCTTTAAAGTCCCGTGTAGCAACACAACATTAACATTGCATCAACTCTGAAAGTATAGGCCCTGCATTTGCTTGGAATTTGTAAGTCCAAAAGAAGCTAACACAACTGTTGCGCTCACAGCTGATACCCCAGGGAGATATGGGCTGCATCTGCATGGGATGAAAAGAGTGGCCTTGAAGGTACCTCTAGATAGAAGTTACTTTCTGTCTACATTACCTGGTCTATCCCACAGACCTGGCTTGAAACATCCATGTCATTCCTAGGAAGCTGTTGGGATGCCTGTGGAAGGTGCAGAGAAGGCTGACAGTGAGGGCCACATACATGAGAGTGGCCTACAGAGATGGTTCTTCACATCTGAGCCATGTATCTTCTTACCACAGGATCGTGTGGATGCTGACAGCTTATGTAGGCTCACAGGGAGACCAGACAAATTAACAGAGGAGAAATTAACTGAGAATTGTGAAATGCACAGAGGCCACATTCAGCTCAGCAAGTGTCTGAGACAACATGCCTGAGGGCTGGGAGGATATTGCTCGGACACAAGCAGCCCACTTTGCTCTTCTGCCCTTCTCTAGGATCCTGCTTTTGGCCGTGGTCAGACACAAGGCATGGGCTTAGATGGATGTCCCATCTGACCCAGCACTGCCCCTCTCATGCTCCTGGGTTACATAGTCCTGCCCCCATCCAGATGGCTCAGGCAGGATAAATGAAAGCACAGATCCACTTGGGCTTTGCTTCTACAAAGGACTTCAGAGATTATAATGCAGATAACGAATAGCAAGACAGAGTGGGCTTGGAGCTGTGTTTAGCCAGCAGCACAAACACAACCCCTGGGATTATGGTACTGAGAGGCCTCGGAGGCAAAAGGCAATTGCAAACGATCAGTCTTAGGCTGCTTGTCAGGAAGCAAAGCATTTGCCAGTCAGTGAAGGCAGGAGCAAGCTCGGTGCAGAGCACTCTTTGCCTGACAGATAGTTTGCAGTTAGCAGCAGCTGGGTCCAGGGAGAAGAGTAAGGCAAGAGGTTGCTTTGGAAGGTGTTGGAGGTTGCCATCAGAATCCACACCCAAAGAGAAAGCAGTTCATTTGTAGGGTTACCTCTGTATCCACATCACAGGACACCGCTTGTCCCCTCTCTTGCCCCGACACACTCCTTGCTTCTGCTCTCCCAGCTGCTGTCTCCCTGCAGAGCCACGGTCCTGACTTTGGGCAGTGGGTTTGGGTCTGCAGATCAAGAGGAGAAGCCTTTAAAAAAAGGTGATGCATCTGAAAATTGCATTTTCAGATCTCCATTTCTTGAAGCGAGGATGACTCTAGTGACTTTAGGTCACCAACCTGATCCCACCTTCCCACCTGAGCTGCCCCACCTCACATGTACTTTGCCATTTTTTGGGGTCATAGCATCACATTGGGCACTGAGACTCAACAGGTCAACCCCCACATCCTTTTCAGTCACTGCTTCCCATGCAGCATTCCCCACCATACAAGTATGGCTTACCTGATATTTTCCTTGACATCCAACATCACAACTGACGGTGCAGAAATGAACATATTTCAGTCACGAGCTTGTATTTCAGCAGCTTTTCTGAGGTCTCTCAGAGCAATCTTCTGCGCAATGTCATGTGCTGCTTTGCAGGACACCAAACGCTGTCGAAGAAACTTGTTTTGCTCTCTTTGTAGCATGCACCTTCTTGGACTGGCACAGGAACCTCTTGGGAGTAGTAGGGCCACTACGCAGATGCTATGGAAGTCCAAAATGTCTCATCATTATTGTATATTTCTTCTGATTCTTTCCTTCTGGGGTAGAAGTAAAGGAGAAAGAACAAGATAGAGATATGCTTTTCAAATGGAAGAATTTGGTGAATTAAGGGTTGTTTAAAAAATAAAAAGTCAAACACAAGTACCAATTGCTACTTTTACACCTAAGCTCAGATTATCCTCCATACATATAGAGCACATGCTCACATTTCCTTCCCCTTCCATGTGTTTTCTCTTTGCCCATCCCTTAGCAGATGTACCTCCTGCTCAGCAAGGGCCAAGCAAAGGGTTTTCAGTCCCCAAAACATGCAGCAAGAGATTTCCCCAAAGCCACATGTGTTCACAGCAAAGCTCTGTGTCTCCTGCTGACAGCAGGCTTCTATTGCCAAACCCTGGGAGATGCTGCCCATTTTCAATGAAACCCACCCTGACTCTTGGGCTCAGCTCATTTCAGTACCCCAGAAGAGTGAAAGGATTGCGCAAGGAATGACGATCGGGGAAAATCCATTCATTTATTTCTTCATCTGAAGTATTCAAACCTCCGTGGCAGCCAGGGTTGCAGGACCTCACAGGAAAGGGAGAACTTCAAGTTCCATTTGCTGGAATTTTTAATCGTTTGTTCACAGAAAAAAAAAAATTAAAATAAAAAATGTTATTTTCTTGCAAGTGCTCAGCCTGAATAATTACAGCTCTGGTGTGTGCACAAGCCCATCTGTCCTGGGTGGAGGCCATGGGGGCATCCTGCCCTGGATTTTATTTTTTTTTTCTTTAGAAATATCCATTGCTTTGTGATATTTTGGAGTAGCAAAAATGCTCTGCCTTCGTGGATGGATACGGACCCTGGGGACCGCTTGCTCTGTAGCACGGATGTTGCGGAAACGCTCTGTCCTCCACCTCCTGCTGACAGCAGGTGCCCAGGAGAGCGCTAACACCCTGCCGATAGTGGCACAAATTCATCAGCAGTCTGTTAATTAACTGACAACCAGCCAAACTCATTCCCTTATCTCGCAGCACACAAATGAGGCTGGTGAGGCAATTCTGCCTGGGAGTGGGCTTCATTAGTGCAATGCTAAGAAGCCAGCCCCGGAAGGAAAGCATCCAAGGAAATAGAAAATATAAATGCTTACCCTGGTGTCTGCATCCTTTCCACCTAGGGTGACAAAACACACCTCAGCCTGTGTTTGAAAGATTTTATAGTACCAGAGATCAGAGATTTAGGAAAGTTCCT
The DNA here is from genome assembly GCF_949628215.1 of Phalacrocorax aristotelis. Taxonomy (NCBI): domain Eukaryota; kingdom Metazoa; phylum Chordata; class Aves; order Suliformes; family Phalacrocoracidae; genus Phalacrocorax; species Phalacrocorax aristotelis. Next base: position 81,768,275 of record NC_134279.1, read on the forward strand.
CAGTCCTGGGGGCCCTCACAAACATGTCAGCATAGAGAAAATGTCAATTAAATAAAATTCAGCGCTCTGAGAAATTTAGGAATTCTTCCCTAATTCTCCTCTCACCTTTAGCAAGAGGTTTCTGACCCTATAAACAGGTTCATTCCCCAGCGAACATTTTACCTGCGTTTGACACACACACATTCAATATTTTCTTCTTTTTCTGGGACTACAGAGCTTTGTGGGAGAGTTTATCTGAGGCCTTAGTGTAAGTGTAGAACTGCAGTAGAAAGACAGAGGCAACACGCAGCTGCAAACATGGAAATGCTGTGGGGATGCAGAAAAGCATAAAACTGCAGTGCACATTTTATAGGCATTATGTTCATTTATAATAGGCGTCAATAAAGCCTGCAGGGTTTTTAGCTCCCTCATTCAGAAGAGACCGGATGAAGAATCTGAAGAACAGGATGATACAATTAATTCTCCTAACCAATAAAATGGGAATTGGTTCATGTGAAAAAAATGCCAAGGTTACAGAGAAGGCTGAGCTTGGATAAGGATAGTGACACTGGATGGGCTGGGCTGTGAATTTCTCTGTCTGTAACCTCACAATATTCGTATCTTTGGCTGTTTCAGTTCTACATTTTATTTGTTGAGCCCCCTCTTAGGGCTAACCGGACACGGAGTCAAACCTGCGAGCTCGTGCATACCTTACAGATGGAGATGCGCTGTGCTGGCCATCTCCCATCTCATGCCCTGCCAATACGTAATGACTCACAGGTCCTTGCACGATTCTGGGGACTGGGTTTCTTGGAGGTTATTAAGTCATCTTTAAAATGTTCACATGCCAAAATAGTAGTCTGGAGCAGTTCTTCCCAGCAGCTGCAGCTTTTGGGCTTGTGGTGCAGGGGATAGATTAATCTCTGGCGTGGCATCAATAAAATCAGCAAGCAACACAGTGGGTCCAGACGTGGGCCCTCAAAGACTTTGCTCTTGGAAGAGCTCTGAAAAGATGGATATCCTGGGGCTCATGGTCAGGTCTGCTGTGCAAAGCCAGGCTAGAAGTCTTCTGGGGAGGAAGGTGGTTTCTACAGGAGGTTGAGATTCGCAAGCTAATCACAAGATTAAAGTTTATCATGACATTTCTTCCTTGCATGCAGCTCATCAGACCTACAGTTGCTCACCAGTACCTGCTCTCCCTCCCGAACACGAGGGATTTGAGGTGACTACATTGGATCTTGTGTCCTCACCGTAGACATCAAAAACCAGGGAGGATGGACCCCAGTTGTTGTCGTAGGAAATCAGCTGTTACTCAAGATGAGCATGTGTTACCTGACAGCGGGAGCTGCCGTCGCTGCTTTTCTCTTATACCTCCTTCCCTAATTCGTTGCCAAAACCCAGCATTTTGCTAGAAAAGTGAAATATGAGAGGTCTTCTGCCTGAGAACCTCAGTGATCTGTTTGCTGACATGGTGCCTGGCATCTTATTTGTTCAGCAATGTCCTGAAAAAGAGGATTAGTTTGGAATCTGTGAAGATGAGTCAGCACCAAGCTGAGGGCAGGGTGCAGACATCACCAGGTTTTGATGGGAGGGGAACCTATGGATGGGAATAAAGTTTCTAATGGAGTTAAAAGGTGAGACATTGGGCCCCTTTTTTTAAAAAAAATATGTTTTCAGTAATAGTTTTGACTAAAGGAAGAGCAGGGAGCTAGTGACTGCTGTGCGTACAGAGATAAAGACTCTGCAGAGGGAAGAATTGGAAATTATCATAAAAGACAAAATGCCTGAGCCTGAAACCTAAAAAAGGTGGAATTTATTAAGGTAGGAGTGTGTGTACTGAGGGGATCAAACAAAAAATTGACTTAAAAGGAAAAAATTAAAGTTTGGAAATAATGGAAGAGGAGAAATTGTGGAGATATGGGATATTTATAACCTAAGTAATTGAGGCATCTGTGAAAAAACGTCATCGTAGGATGTACTGGGCAAGTAAATGCTGGTATGGAAACCTTAATGTCATTGTATCAGACACTTGTAAGACCACAACCGAAGCGTCCTGAATAGTTCTGATTATACTTTTTAAAAGGCTGAACCCAAACTGTCATGCTTGGAGGAAAGAGATGCTAGAGTCATACTAGAGTGAGCAGGAAAAGCTAGGGGACTTGGAGGGGCCTAAAAATGTCCTCCCTCCACCCCAGAGTGTCTGGCATCCAGGTACGTGCCGCTGGAAGAGAAGTGAAGCGCACTGCATGGGAGAGGCTGCAAAGCGTCAGGCCGGGCTCCCAGCCTGGATGACCACGGGTCATCCCAAGCTTCCCAAACAAAAACTCAGAAAGGACTGGTTTTTTTCTCAAAACCACACAGGGAAGCAGTTCTGTGTCAGCTAGGGTGAAGTCTTGTTTCGCTGGGGGCGGGCGGGAGTGCAGTATGCTAGCAGGATGGGAAGCTGCTCAAGGGTTGAACATAGGCAGGAATTTAATTGGCATTAATTTAATTGGCAGGAATTTAATTGGGCTCTTACATCGAGAGGAGTGAGGAGCCTTAGCCGGCGTCCAAGCTCAGTGACTGTGGCATGACCTGAGTTGCTTCCAGCTATGGCATGATGACTTTCAGTTTGTCCAGCACATTTATCTATGACAGCAGGGTCTCATCCAGACCTACATAATCCGGTGGTTCCCGTGTCAGGGCACGGATGTGGGATTGCTCCCTGCTGCCTTGGATTGCAAAGCCGTCACATCGGCGTGGCGCTGCACCCGTTGCCTCCGTTGCCTGCCTTGCTCACAGCCCTAAAGGGCAGTAATGGCTTCTTTCTAGGACTTCATCTACTCTGCAGATGGTTTGTGGGGATAGTTCCTGTAACAAGGCTTTGCAGCGACGCGTTGCAGAGGCCTATCCTCATTCCCATACAACCAGCCCTGTTTCTAGCTCCTGTGTCTGTCTCCACCACAACAAGACTTTTTCCTCTGTACAAGGGTATGATTTTTGCAAACCAATGAAATGGAAGTGCAGCCCAAGCCTCAGCGCCTGAGCAAGGTGCTGGTAGCAAAGGTTAAGCAGTACCAAACTCCATAATTTAGGCAGGGCTTTTTTCCAGCGCAGGTGAGATCTACTGAAGAGGATGTGTTCTGGGACACAGACATCTCTGAGCACGTAGCAGCTGGTGAAGGGTCAGCAAGAAGACAGACCGTTGAGAAAGTGGTAATGCTGCGCAAGCTGAGCTTTTGCAGGAGAGGAGCTGCCGGGTCACCCCAACTCACAAACCAGACAGAAACTGGAGATTAGTGTTTTTCCTCCTGCCATGAAAGACAGATGCGCAGAAGGAGTACCCTGTAGAAACCCCTGAGAAGAGCTGGTCAAAGCTTAAATAATCCTTTTGGGCAGCAGTTCCCACAGGCAGAACCAGAGCAGAGGACTCCACAGGAAAGGCAACAAGATAGCTCCCTAGGAGTGGCAGGGAAGAGAGATTACAGATATTTCCTCTGTTTGTTACTCAAACAATATAAAGAGACTTGGTTTCGCTCCTAGCAGCAATGCACAACTGCCCTCTGTTTATGTGCAATGTGCACCCCGCTGTCCTGGGGTCCCTGGCTGTGCCGGGGGGACACCACCGAGCAGGGATGAAGATGGCTGTAGTGGTTGCATGGTGACTTACAGCCGCTGCCGATTCAGCAGAGAGGGGCCCCAGAGCCCTCCGGCGATCACAGCTGCCCCTCAGACACCAGCACTCGTGGGTTAAGCATCCTACAGCAAACCTGTGTACGTCTGTCAGACCCGGAGGAGCTGTAAAAAAAACCCACTCAAGGGAGGTAGGAAAACTCCTCACCTCCTACAGGGGAGAGCTCTCCAGCTGGCTTCCCAGCGTCTCCTATAACTTCCAGCCAAGTAAAACACATCTGTGCTGCTTCCTCCTACCTTTTCTTCACCCAATCTGTGGTGCTAAAAGGACCCTCCGAGCCTTGCTGCCCACATCACCTGCACAAGCGGGTAGAAACTGTCACAGGTTGGGGCAGATCAGAAATCCCTCAAATAACTTTTTGTCAGAAAACCTCAATTTGTCAAAAAAAAAAAAAAAATTAGCTAGGAAAGTATGGTGCTGAGCAGAAAGGTTGTCGGGCTGTGGGAGCGTTTCTGATCCATGGCAAAGGTCCACCCTCGCTCTCCCAACTCAACCCATGGCCACGACCGATGGCTGGAGCAGTCACTCGACACCAGGGTTCAAGTCCCATCTCCAGAGCAGAGCAGACGTCCAGGTCCGCCTTAGCAAACACACACTTAAATTTTCATGTTTCAACATTGCCCGTAAGGAATGATGCTGCTTTGTACATAAATTGCTCTTTTTTTAAACCCTATGTTTAAATTGAACTGGGAATTTTTTTGGAGTATGGCTTGTCCTCGTTGAATATTTAGAAAGCTCGTGCTCCATAGCAGGAACTGCACCTCCTACAAGCCAGTGATTAAACATGGATGAAGGTTTGGACTAAGTCGCACCTGGCTTGTTTCTCTGTCCGTAAAATGGGCAGAAAAGCAGATTGTCCTACCCATCTCCTGGGGGTCTGCAGAGGAGCCACGTTGTTCTTCACTGCAAACAGAGTTTCCCCGGTGGCTGAAGATTTATCAGGACTGCAGCTGCTCAGCAAAATGAAGTTTTGGCAAGACTTGAAATTTTATCTTCGAAATCAATCAATTTTCCAGGAAAAGAAAAAAAAAAAAAAAGAAAAAGAAAAAAAAAATGCACCTAATGGTCTGTCTGGGAGAACAGCTGGGTGCTGCCTTCATCTAGGATTTCTCCTGCCTGCCTGCCAGTCCAGCTCCATATTTTTCTGCTTTTATTTTAGCCTGCGATCAGTTTTCCATGGTATTGAAAGCAGCTACTGCTGTAATGAAACATCTTATCTGCTTGTCTGAGGTGTGTCTTGCTGCTGGAAGGGAATTGCTTGACATTTTGAATTAGATGGTAAAAGAAGCTGCTTCACTCAATACTAATTAGAGCAGCAGCTGGTTTGTGGGTTTTTTTCTAACATAACACTAAGAGTAAATTAAAAGAAAAAGAGAGGCTAATCTCTCAACAAGCAAGACAGAAGCTCAACACGCAGACACATTTCAAAATAGCTGAGAAAGAGGATTTCTGAACTTTTATTTCTATTTTCCTAAGAGTTAGTAATTCTGAATCACTATTTTCCAAAGAATTGGACTTCCCAGCAAAAAGGAATTTCTGAGTTTTGCCCGGTGTTAATTGTAATGCATAGGCACTGCTATTAATTTTCATGTACTCCAGGGATCCTACAGATTACAATGGGGATTAATGGGTCCGTGGAGATCCATGAAGAACAAGAGTTATGATTACAGTGCTGCTTGTTACACCAGCAACAATAATTAGCCCAATGAAAATAGTCCTGGGGTGTCTATATTGGATCCCTGGCTGATGCCAGCTGGAATCAGCCTATTGCCTTTAAGCACAAAGTACACACATAGCCCTTCTAACAGAGGCAAAACCCCTGGAAAAACTAAGCAGCATCCATGGATCCCCACAAACCCTGCGTGACCCAAGAAGAAAAGAGGAAGGCACTACAATAAACTGAACTGTAGCGGATGTATGAACAATAATAGCATCCTTCTGCTCAGCTTGTTGGCCAGGAGTTCTCTGTCCCAGATCTCCTGGACACTGACGGGACGATCAGGAGAACATTACTTTGGACACACCTCAGCCCTACAACTCAGTCCCACAACGTCAGTGGCACATGTGCTGTCCTTGGTCACCAAACCAGGAGAGGAGCAAGTCTCTCGTTTCAGATCAAACAACAGCCCCACAGCTGCAGAGCGGAACCAGCCAGGCATGGCCTTTGCTCTTCTCCTTTGCCCAGATACAGCGTCAGCAAACCACTTGCTGCTAAGAAATTACTCCATTTTGTTGCTCTGTTCCCCAAAAGGATGTGACTGAGATGATGTTTACATTGAGCGTCCCATACCACGGACTGTAGCTTTGCCTTATTGCTGTACGACAGAGACAACGCACTTTATTACCCACCTGCTCCAGATAGAAGTGTATTTCTGAGCCTGTTTTGGCTGTTTGTTGTGGTGCATCACCCATGCAAATGTCTTCTCCCTTCCTACACCTATCCAACAGATGGCATCCAAGGCCCCTTTTCTTTTGGGACCACCGGGCCACGAAGGAAACTGTAAATCAGCATCAGAGTCCAAGCACAGCCAGTGCCTGCCACATTGATGGCCAAGCTCCTGAGGAAGGTGAACCTCTCCTCATAACTCTTGGAAAAGGGCTGGCTACTTGTGTCAGAGCTTTATTCTGCCTGGAGGTTGTGCCAGGGACTAGAAGGTGTCCATTTTTCTTGCAAAGTCACCTCTGAGCCCAATCAAGGCCTAAAATCCAAGCTTGCTGGTTTTCAAGTGCAATTTTGCATTAAAATATTGTTTATTTTCTCCCTCCCTGTCCATCTGTAAGGACAGCTTATTTGTTCTTCCCACACACTCCATCCTTGCAAAGCAGGGATGAATAAAAATAAACAGCAGCAGCATATTTCTGGGAGTGCATCTCTTGTAACAGCCCGCTCTGTCTGCTCTGACTCAGACATGACCCAAGGCGGATGAAAAGGAGACGAGAGCCGGTGCAAAACCAGAAGGCACGACATGGTGAACATTGCTAGTACAAGCTGGGAGATGTACTCATCATTACACACCTGGTGGCATCGCGTGGCCTCTTCCCCTGACAGATTTGCTGCTGGTGGTGTGAGCGGGGTTTTTTGCAGAGTGTCACAGCCCAACAAAATGTCTGGAAACCTTCTGCGGGGTCCACATGGACCCCATGGACTCTCTGACTTTGTCTCGGAGGTTTAGTCCATATTTTTCCCCACCTTTTACCCAAGACTCACATTTGAAAATTTTCCCAGCACTGAGAGGCTTCCTAATACCCAGAACATCTTATGTCTTTTGGGATTCTCTGCAAGCAGGAAGGCTTTCATGGTGTCCCAGTTCCTGACTGGGACCTGCAACCAGAGGTGAAGGACAGTCATTCTCCCTGGCAGACCTTAGCATGCCCCTGTGCATCAGCTGAGGACTTTTTACATCACCTATGCATCAGCAGGTGACTTTTTACATCACCAGGCCAATGACCACGGGCAAAAACGACCTTGCTGCTCTGTGTATTACCAGGCTGCTGGGAAACCCCACGGGTCATCGTGCGCTCTGTATGATAAGACATGTGATAGAGTAGCAAAGCATGGCAATGCACCAGGGAGCTTGTATGCTCTAATCCTTGGCTGTGCTTCCCCATTACTCCAGCCTCTTCTAAACAAAAAGGTCACTTACATTGTTCCTTCACTTTGTCTGCAGCAGCCTGACAGCGTCAGAACGATGATGCCGGGCCAGCTCAGTGATGTCAATTAAATACTTGTCCAAGCTTCAAAGATTTTAGTGTCAGATTGGTGCCAGGAGGTGGGCTTCGGGAGGGGACGGCTCTTTGCGGCGTTATTAGGAGTTCATCAAACACATTGTCGTCGTGAGATGCCAGCGCCGTGAGTTCAGAAAGCAGAATGTGCCCAGGCTCTGCGGGATATTTTGTGCTTTTGATCAAAAAAAAAAAAAAAAAAGAAGAAAAAGAGTTGACTCATTTCTGGTTCAAGAAGTCACCTGAAAGAAATAACAAAACAAAACAAAAGGAAAGGAAAGGAAAGAAAACTATGACAGAAGGGAACTGTCAAAAGCCCTGTGTTCTTCCTCAGTCTGCGAAAAATAACTATTCATTAAGAGAAAGCACTTGAAAAAGGTCATCAAAGACAGTGATGCATAAGATGAAGCAACTCGGTGACAGACGTGTCTGATGCATTATTTCCAGTATTGTTCCTTAAAACATACCTTTGCACCACAGCAGCTCCAGCTCCCCGCTGCAGATGGGTGAGCTCTGCCAAGCAGGAGATCTCTCCCACTAAGGCTTTTCACAACACTGTAAGTCTCTTGCCTTGGCTGCAGCGGTGGGAAAAGGTCCCACCGAAGAGCAGGGCCCCGTGTGCCGGGCGGTCAAAGGCACAGGCAGAGCAGGAGCTCACAAGCCCGAGTCCCTGCAAGCGTGCAGCGAGAGCGGCTGAAAAGCACGGGCATTTTCACCGGTGCTCCTTGTTTAATTAGGAGACACCAAGTCTCTGTGGTTTGTCTTTCAGCTCCAGATGAGGAGGCAGGAATCCTAGTTTTCAATGTATTTTTTCCCACCTCCTAATCTCTTACTTTCATGAATACTGTAAAATAACATTTAAAATACAGCGTTAGAGAGACCTTTAAATCAGAAAACATGCTGAAGCATCACCTGTTTATCTCCTTTTTGTTTGTTTTTCAAATCTCATGCTTTCAAAGGCCACCCCAGAACACAAACCACAGAATCAAAGAGTGCCCTGAGCTGGGAGGGACCCACAAGGCCCATCGAGCCCAGCTCCCGTCCCTGCACAGGACACCCCAAATTCACACCATGGCTCTGAGGCCTTGGCCAAGTGCTGCTGGAACATCGCCAGGCTGGTGCTGTGATGCCTCCCTGGGGAGCCTGTGCCAGGGCTCCACCACCCTCTGGGGGAAGGACCTTCTCCTATTGCCCAGCCTAACCCTCCCCTGGCACATCTCCCTGCCCTTCCCTCGGGTCCTGGCGTTGGTCACCAGAGAGCAGAGACCAGCACCTGCCCCTCCTCCTGCCCTTGGGAGGGAGCTGCAGAGCGCCATGAGGGCTGCCCTCGGCCTCCTCTGCTCCAGGCAAATTGTTCCTCACTGGGATGGCTGTAGACTTAGACACAAGCAGTATCACTTAGACACTAACCCCAACCCAGGAGGTCTTGTACAAACAGAACAACAAGGTGGCCCCAACCAAAGGGTGCACATTTTGGCCAATGGCTTTTGAATCAAGCAGATGGATGGGTAACCAGCAGCTGTCCCTTGTAGACTGGAAAATTACAGACTCCAAACAAATCAGGGTTTTTTAGCAGCAAGAACAGCACAGTGTTAGTTTCTGAGCGGCTGGGGTCAGCTCAGCCCCTCCTGGTTGCTTTGATTTGAGTTAGGGGTCCCTCCTGAAAGACATATGACTGTTCTAACAGAGCTCATTGCTGGTTTCAAAACCAGCTGTGGATTCCCCTGCCTTCTCTGGGCTTAGGATCTGCCAGGCTAGGAAGGCTGCTGGCTTGAAAAGCCAACCCAGACCTACGTTAGGTGAAGGTGCTTGTCTGGAGGATTTTAAAATATTGCCTTTGCTTTATTTCCATGTATTCGTCCCCTCTTTCCAGGGAAATAATCTGGAAAAGCGGCTCGCTGCCAATATCGGAAGAGTGAGCAATTCTCTCTCGTCTCTTAAATTCTGGATTCCTGCTGAGTGCTTTATAAAAAAAAACCAAAAAATAACCCAAAAACCAGCTCCCGGCTCTCGAGCCAAGAGGCTCCCTGAGTCTGGAAGGCTTCACAAGTAAAATAAAAGATTACAATGAAAATTACTTTCTCAACCACGCTCTGTATGAGAAGGCTGCAGAACTGCTGCCACTATCCGTACGCCTTGGTCGGGAGCCCACAGCCGGTCCCTCTCGGAGGCACCACGCTGGATTCCAGTCCTGCAAATCCCAAGCTGCTCACGGCTCTGCGGCGATGAAGCAAACAGCATCAGACCAGTCCCGGTTTAAAGATAGGTACTTGTCTGTCTGAAATTTCTCCTTGCTCTGGAATATTAGCAATGCCATGGCCCAGGGGTGGGTATGGCCTGGGGGCTGCATCCCACCCAACGGGGCAGTTTTATCTGCTCTCCACCATGCCATGCAACCAAGGTGGGGACAGCACAACTATATCTATCTTGGCCTGATCTGCAAACACCCACCTGCAGCTACAACTGAATATAGAAATTGGCCTTTTCTGCCATACATGGATAATTAGGATCAAATCTGTAGCTGCCTTAGTTGGTGTGGGCAGTTTTTCTTACCTCGCTGGAGCCTGCACCCCTCCCACCCGGCATTTCAAAGCAGTGCCCTCCGCTGCCCACCCACACAACCCACCAGCTCATCAAGGCCTTTGTCTCCGCACAGGGTTACTGACACAGCCTCTCGACTGGGCTCATCTGATGCAAATTTGCCTTCATTGCACATGCAAAATACCTCACTGCAAGAGTATTTTTAGCTCCTTGCCTTGGTCAGGTCAATTGTTTCTGTATCCTGATTCTCTTTCTACCATTTCCCACTGTAGGAGGGAATAAGTGATTTGCCTTTGTTATCTAAGGCCTCTGTGCCCCCGCCTGTCTCATCTCGGATCCCAACCCCATCTCCAGGCTCACCTGGTCCATCCTCTACTAGCTGCTGACTCTCCAGGCAAGCAATCATGTGCTATTTTCCCTGTGTGTCTCACACTGAGAAAAGCCCCCAAATACAATGACAGCAACGCCTCATCCCTCGGCTTCAAACCCTCCCACCAAGCTCACTGTTTCCCGCAACACCTGCAAACACCCTTTGCCTCTGTTAGATGGTCAGTAGAGCTGCCCAGCCATGGTGGCTCATATTGGCTCAACACTTCTTGGTGAATCCCTTTGTCTGGTGCGGGTTTTTTCCTTCTATTTAAATTGCAAAAGCTTTAGTTCACCGTTTGGACATCATCTAGCAAAGGAGTCCCACAGCAAGGACACTGACAACTTGGTGTGCATCAGAGACTAAAGTTCAACCTCACCTTAGTTGTCTCATTGGTGAGCATAGATGAGCTGAATCCATTTCTGTAGCCAGCAGAAGGATGTGGCTAGCACCCAGGTGAGATGTCACTGATTTCCCAGACTAAAGAACCAGGGTCCCATTGACAGAGAGCTCCACCGTGGCCAGACAGCTGTCCATTGGTCTGCCTAGAGGCTTGAACTCACACCTTGGCTCCAAAGCTACATTAGCCAGGGGGCTGTAATGCCTTTTGCAGTGTTTCGGTAGGTCTCTGGATTGGGTAGAGACCAGCGCAGGATCACTAATTGCAAAGCAGATCCATTAATGGCCACACGTAACTGGAAACACCTTTGGGCTATAGGATTTCGTGCTCTCTGCCCAAAGACCCAGGACTTTCCTTTCCCAGCCTCCTTTTGCTAAAACCCACTGGCTATGAAAACTTCATTTTGACACAAATTTCTACAAATTAGGAAGGTCTCATTGCTGGGACCCAAATGACAGGTTGTGCTCTCCCGCAGCTGGGTGTGGTGTTTGCTGCATCCAGAACAGAGCCAGCCCCGCACCGAGAGGGGAGGCAGGGAGAACCTGCGGCATCGGGGGCTGTGGTTTCCAAACTCGGGGTAAAGGGAGTGAGCCTGGAGGGCTAAGATCTGGGGGGAGTTTAAACGACATGTTTCTCCTCTTTTCCAAAGTAATCATCTTCTCTTTTTTTCCCCCTCACCACTTTCAGCCAAAAACTGGGAAAAATTCTTCTAAAAATACATTTCCATTCAGTTGGCAAAGATTTTTCCTCCCTTATTATTTTCTGTCTGTTTGGTGAAGAAAATTTTCAATATTTGGAGACAGAGTTAAGATGAGTGAACAGAAACAAGGGATATGATGCCACTTAGTGGAACATGGTTAGATAATAATAGAGAACAATATTCCAACAACCATGTTTCAAATTTTTGGTCGCCTCTCTGAGATGATATTCTCAATCCTCATGTGCACTGGGGCGTTAAAAGGGTACCAAGCTAAAGACAAGGGCTGCAAAGCAGCCAGTGCTCTGCAAAGCCAGAATAAACAGTCCCCTCCAATCCTGCAGGTGCAACCCGATGGCACAGGGAATTTTGCAGAAGAGTGGGAAAATCAGGGGTGCAATGAGTTCAGGGCAGATGCAAATGATTGTGAAGGTGTTGTGAATTGCTCCATGAGCATCTCGCAAGACAATAAGACCTTTCCAAGCAGTGCTAACGCGCAGAGGCGGAGAGAGTACGAACCCACCAGCTCGCTGGATAACTCTGCCCTTGGCTTTCCCCAGCCCCCTGCCAGCACAAAGCCAGGATGGAGAAATTCAAAGCACTATAAGAATGCAGTGAAAGGTGCCCAGGAAAAAAAAAAAACCAAGGCAGAAGCAACCCTTCAGAAACACCCAAACGGATAGGCTGCACTACCTCCCGCAGGCAGCTGCCCTCCCCGTGCAGGGGGGACGGACACGAGCCAGCCGGGCAGAGCCAGCCCCTGCTGCCCTGCCAAAGCCTGGCTGCTGATAAGGGGAAGCCTCTTATCTCTCCCCTCTCCCTCCTGTAAATACACCCTAGCCCCCACTCTCTGCAGAAGTGCTAGGCCAGAGCCTTTGGTGGGCAGCAGCAATGTTAGCTTGTTCGACGGCACTTCATGGTATTTTTAGCTCTCCTGACATTAGCGAGGTGCTAAAAAAAAAGGCAGTCCTGCTTTGACACATGTATAAAAGGGATGGGGGCCCCCGGGAGTTGCCTGCCTTTTGCAAATGGTGGGGAGCCACGGCTGTGTCGCGAGCAGGGTGAGTAGGAACAACCCCCTTTTTCAAAGGCTTTGCTGGCTCTGCTGTTAACCGCTGTGCACGCACTGCTCTGGGTCTCTCCAGGGACACCCACCACTGCACAGATCCACTGGAGATCATTTCCCTGAGCTTTGTCACCCTTCTGCATTTATTCCCTCAGCTCCATCCATTTCCTTGTCCGTACTATAGCAGGACAAAGTGCCACGTCCCCATGTGGGGTGGCTGGGGTCCAGCACGGCTCTGCTTTGGTGGCTTCTTTACACCCCCCTCATCTCCTGATGACCTCCACCTTCTGCACCCCAAACCCTCCGCACCCCAACAGCTCTTTTGCAAACTCAGTGGTCCCCATGGCTTTCCCTTCCCCTCTCTGTCCCCTGCTGGGCTTGTTACCATGGGAGGGATGCTGCAGAGATGTCAGACAGGCTCCCTCTGCTCATCTTGTGGAGGTTTTCCATTTGACCCATTACACCTCTAAGCTGCTGCTGTTACAGCTCGTAGAGGCAAAGCAATTCCCATACTCCCAACATTGAAACTGCAGAGAGTTGCTGGTTATACTATTGCCCAGGGTCCTTTAAAATTGCATTTACCTGCTTGGAACATGGTCAGGGCAGACCGAAATGCCCACCTGGGAATGCGAGTCAAGAGCCTGTTGATAACACAGCCACCCCTGGGAAGGTGCGGGGTGCTTCTCCCGTTCCAACCCCAGCAGCAGCCAGCCCTCTCCCACCTCCCTCCTGAGCCCTCTGCAACACTCCCTCTGGGCTGAAACGTCCCCTCCGGAGCTGGGGTTTCATAGATTAACACGTTATCATCTCGGGGGTGCTACGGGACACGGGGAAAGGGCTGGCCGCCCTGCAGGTGCAAGTGGAGGTTGCACAGCACTCTCAGAGATCAGTGCTCTCAAAGACCCTTCCTCCCCAGCCACGGACGAAATCTGGGAGGGAAAGTAAGAAAGAGGCAGCCCCTTGTTATCCTCTTCTCCAAGTGATTTACGGACTTCTGAGCTGTGGGCTGTGTATGAAGTGCTGTGTTTAAGGCATGGGGAGAGGAAACTGTTTAGGCTAATGTCAAAGTTGTGCTTTTGCTTAAATTTCTTTTGAAGCCATAAATACAGAGGTGACATGGAATTGAAATAAAACATTTGATTTGAACCCAAGAAAAAGCACTCAGATTCAGAAATGGAACTGGACAAGTGAGGATTTTCACATTTTCAGTCATCTGGAGCGAACCCTGTTGTTCCAAGTATTTCTGAGACTGTGGTTAAGCACCAAAGGTGCATCTTCCACACCAGTCCCAAGCTACTCCCATCCCAAATGCCATGTGAGAATGCAGCAGAGCCTTGTGCTGTGGAAAAATTGGGCTGAGACACCCCCCCCAGGCCCTCTGACACAGGCTACTCTTTGCAGGAGCAAGTCCTGCCCAGGCAAGAGGAGAAGGGCTGGGGTTCCCGGCATCTACTGGGATTTATTTTTTTGTTGCCATGCCCCGGTTCATGTCAGGTAACAACTGTGAAGGATTCAGAAGTGGCCTCTTGTTGCTCACTTGGAGAGTGGCAGGCAAAATCCCTCTCTGCCTGTGACAGCGGGTGTCTGTGCCTGGGGAGAGGAGAGCAGCCCAGCAGCGACAGCAGCTCACACGCACAAGGGCAACTTGAACGTGTCAACAGCTGGGCACAAACAATTTGTCTCTTTGGGCTCAGATGTGGTCCGGGAGTAAATAAAGAACGTACGGCCTTGGTGAGCTGTGTAAAAGCCCCATGGCAGCGGGGCAGTCTGGGCTCCAGTATGGCTGCCCTGCAACGGAAAACATCCCGTGCACTCAGGACCTATCTAAGGGACATCCTCCTGTTGGGGCATCCTCTGGTTATTTGTGTGTGTACGCACGTGTTAATAAGAAAAAAGATTTGCAAGACTGGAGTGGTCGCCACTCTTATCCCTTGTGGACAAAGCTGACCTACCTGCTACAAGCCTCCATCCCAAGCAGGGAGGGGAAAAAACAGGGAGCAGAGAGAGGGATGAGTGACATCCCGCTTTCCTGGAAGAGCGCGGCCGGTGCCCCAGTGCAGCTGTTGAAAACCCCGTCTGCCTCCGCATGGGAGAGGCTGGGTGAATATGGAGAGTGACATTTCTGGGCTACGCTAAGTGGCTCACAGCAGGCTCTGCTATTTGCATTGCACAAATAGTCATTTTATGATTAAAAACAACAACAGCAAATAGAAGCTAAACCAAGATAAAACTAGCAAGCGCTGTGCAGATGTTGAGGGCGTGCAAGAGCTGGCTATACCCACAGCTTTAACCCAAAACCCTCATCGATCCTGGATTGCGCCTTTCCTTCCACTTTTTCAAGTATTTTCTCCTGCAAACTTCTCACTCAACACACGTATGTTTCAAGTGGAAAGCTATAATACAAAGAATGACATTCTTCTGCAGAACCTGAACGGCAGAAATGAATCTGAGCAAAACAAAAACATTCTGGGTGGGAGGTGAGGATGTCCTAAAGGAAAGATTTTTCTGGCAGATGTAGCTCTCTGGACCACCAAAACACTAATGATATTAATTCTTTGTTCTCTTTGAATACTGGCTTTGGGTCAAGGACAATGCTAATTGATTAGTCCCAGTTTCATGTAGGGAAACTGAGGCACCCACCCATTCCCTGCACCCATCTGCAGA
The DNA here is from genome assembly GCF_949628215.1 of Phalacrocorax aristotelis. Taxonomy (NCBI): domain Eukaryota; kingdom Metazoa; phylum Chordata; class Aves; order Suliformes; family Phalacrocoracidae; genus Phalacrocorax; species Phalacrocorax aristotelis. The sequence goes on from NC_134279.1 coordinate 81,783,385, forward strand.
CCCTTCCAACGCAGGTAGATGTCTCCCTGCCATTTCTCTGTGAAAGAAGTAACCCTGATTTTTCCATTCCCTTCCAGTGCAGAGATGTAACTGTTGATATCCTACCACTGGATCTTCAACTATCCAAAAAAGAAAATGTATTTGCACTTGGAAACAGGTCAAGGGCTTCTCTGTGGCATTGCCATCCCACCTTACTTCTGGAATTAGGAAAAAAACCCAGTACTTTTGGCTAAACCCAGCTGACCAAATCCTGATTTGCTGTAATTAACCTTACAGGCAGGCAGGCTCTGAAGTAATCGGTATGTTCTTCTTTCGAAAAAAGTAATCTGTCTTTCCATCCACAGACCTCCGTGGTTTCTTCAGGCCCTTACCCACTAGGCAGATGAAGACCAGCTATGACAGAGACAAGTCATCCAAATCCCAGAGTATCAAAACAAATGCGCCGACTCCCTCCCATCGCTCCAGGAATGGCAACCACCATGAAAAACAAACCACCCAAAGCACATCGAGACGGGCTTTTCCCAGGAACCACGGAGAAAATGCGATGCCATCCCAGGCAGAAAACATCTTGCCTGGCTGGAAGGAAGCTCAGCTGTCAGATGTCTGTAATGGCAACTTTGCCCTGGGACACGTTTCTGAAGAGATCAGCTGCAAGACCTCAGAGGAACATCCCCACCAAGTCTCCAACAAGAACAGGAACAAGGAGGGAGCGCTAAAGAAAGTCTCAGCTCCACAAAAAGTACAAGATGAGCCTGAGGCTTCCCCCTCCAAGGCGGTTTTCACGTTTTGGGCAAACAAAGTTAACAACAGCAGCGCAAGGGCTACCTTCCAAAAACTACCGCAGAAGCCGTCCGTGACTGTGGGAAGCTGCCCCCCAGCCCTCTTTCCAGAGGAAGGGCTTAGCAGCTTGGAAGAAGAGAAGCAGGCTAAAAACCCCCAGAGAAAGACCAGGAGAGATCTCTTCTCTGATTCAAAGGTCTTCAGCCACATAGACACCCACGTCCTACACGTGAGCCAGCAGGTAAGTCCTGGTGACCTTCGGTAGGAACACAGGAATACAGATCAGCAGACGGTGCCACCAGCAGATCCACATCCTAACATTCAGCTTTTCACCATATGCTGTGCTCATGACAGTGATAAAGTGGTGCCTTACAGCAAAACTAGAGGACCTCACAAGGCCTTGGGCTATGAATACATCCTAACCACGGCCGAAGATCACTGTGCTACCTCTGAAGAGCTTCTGCCCACCCAGGACCCACTGCTACGTCTCTCCAGCCAGCATCGGTGTGTGGCTGAAGTATACAGCACTTGTTACAGCTCATCATGCAAAACTGGGAAGAAGGGCTGGTTTCATCATGGGACAGGATTTTTGGGGTCCTAAACAGGATTGCAGTGGGGTAGAGTGATCTTGGAAACCCTTCTAGGAAGGTTGCAAGTGTGATAGGAATGGACTCAGACCACAGGATGCCCTGAGGCAGCACAGGCTGTGTTTAGTTAGCCCAGGAGCTGGTGAGCCAGAATGCTTCCCGCATAAAAAACACACGGAGCCAACAATGACCACACGGTCTGGCCACGTCCACCAACCCCTTCCTACCTGTGGCAGCCCAAGTCCTGCTTTTTCTCAAGCAGAAGGCATCGGTGGTGTCCCCATTTCAGGCTGGTTGCTGTCATATGATGCTCCCACTTTCTGGCTGCTCGGGAGCCCAGAAGTGGAGCGCTCAAGTTCTGTAATTCCTTCCTGTTACCTAAACGCTGCCAGTTTAATTTCTCCCCCAGAGTCAGCACAATTTGCCTAAGTGGCGAATGCTGAACCAACGCAGGGTTTGCAGCTTACACGTCGACTGCTTAGTGAGAGTGAAGAGGCACAAGGAATAATTGTGCTCTCCATTATTGTTGAAACCTGTAATTTGTTCCTAGCCTGAGGCTAATCTCCCTTGGGAATAAGGATGCTTGAAGATTTTAGAGTCTACCTAGTCTATTAAAAAGAGAAGAGAGGGGGAGTAAGTTAGAAGATAGGAAAAAGAGGGTAATAAACAACCAAAAATACCTCCAATGCAGTGGGAAGTCATGGGAACAACTTGTTTCCCTGTTCATTCAACACTCTAGCTGTGCTAAAACCTGGTGCGCTTTGTCTCTTCCTCTTCACTGTGAATTAGGGTGCCAGGAGCAGGGGTAGAGCAGTTTATTGACCACCTGCGACTAAAGCGGTGACAGCTACTGCTCAGCCAACAGTACCGTGGGGATGCAGGGTTGTCCCCTCTCCCCACGCACCAAACCCTGCTGCCGGTCCCCAGGGAGAAGGTGCTTGGTGGGGGAGCCCCAGGCAGCGCAGGCACAAAGCCAAATCTCTCTCCTGGCCATTTAGGAGTAGCCTGGGGACTGCTTACATCCGCCCACCTTAACCATGTGAAAAAGCCTTGGCAGGATCATTGCCTGGGTGGTTTTGGAGAAAATGGCTCCATTGTTCAACGCCAAACACTCTGGTGGAACCAGCAGCTACTGCAACACAGGATGCTCTGACCCATTTCTTCAGGGTGCACAGGCATAGTCGGGACCAGGATTACTTGGGAACATTGCAACTCTCCATCTAGGACCTACTTTTTACCATCTCTGAAACAAAGAATAGGATGACTTGGATTGAATTCTCAAGATGTGTCAACAGGGAAGCAGGTAGCTAGGTATTTAATGACTTTTTTTTTCCCCCCTTGGGAATAATTCATATTATCTTCTTGCCGAGCAGCTGCACACCCATAACAACCTCACAACAGAAATGCAAGGGACCAGCGGGAGCACTGTCATTTTGAAATAGATGCTCTCCTGGCTGCATTGTCATTGTTAAATCTGCATCCCAAGGAAAATGTTCATCCATTACAAATGCAGCATTTCCCACAGGCAAAAAGAAAGGAATTTCCATCTACGTGAGACTATCTTAGAGATGGTTGGGGCAGGAAAGTCACTGAGGAACAAAATAGCAGGGGCAGGAGTTTGGAGAAATGTGCTGGGCTAAATTTAACTCAGTGAAAGAAAAGCCTGCTGTTTAAAATGCTTGTGCTATCACAAAGAGGGGAAGAACCCAGAAATGTGAATACATGAATGGGAGGAAAGGGGCAGAAAGGCTTTCTTTGGTGGTCAGGTATGGATTAAAAAGAATGAAATTCTAGTGGTAGGGGCAAAAATCTTCTTTCCACCCATTTTGGTGCATGGCTTTGAGTGAGGTTTCACAGCCTCAAGAGCATCTGATCCATGAGTCTGCTCCTCTTCTGCATAAATACACTGAGCTGTTAATCAGCGCGGGGCTGGCAACCCACTGTCCCTAGTTAAGTGTTGCAGAGTAGCGCCACTGGAGAGACCCAACTCTAGGACAAGACCTTCTGGGGTAGAGGACACGTTGGACTGGACAGAGAGGGCACCAGAGCAATGACACTGTATGTCCCAACCAGCTGCTCTGAAGGAATGGGAAATCCCAACTTCAGTTCCTCCAGCTTGCAACTCCAGCCCTCAGGCTTTTATAAAACCATGCCTAGGAAAATGGGGAAAACACCTTTTTCTACCACAAACAGTTTTTTTCACATTTTAAATTCTGGGGCTGGGGGAAATGCAGTTTTGGTGTACATTTTCTTTCCAGCGAGCCCGCCACGTGGCGTGGTCACCCACCCACAAAGCGGTGACATCCAGAATTCCTTTCACTCACCCATCCTCTCCATTGCAGCTGAAATCCAGGCACACCGGGCTGTCCATCCAGGCCATCGTTCCCCTGATCACTGCCAAATCCCAGAGCAAACTGGAGACGGTGCGAGCGATATGGTTCTGGCTCTGCCACAACATCGGTAAGTCTGCTCCCACAGTTTTGCAGAGATGTGGAAAGCCCTTTCTTCATATGCCACCTCCTGGATTTAAGCTCTTCATGCCCCACAGAATAGAGACTCCGCAGTATTCTTGTTGCAGCCGTGAATTGAAATGTCTCCCTCTTGAATTCAGCAAAGTGCCTGGAGTAGGACCTGGTTCCCTCCGTGGGACCCTCCATCCTGGAAATGGCTTCCCTGGCACTCAGGTGCCAGCCCCCCACTGGCACTCAGGTGCCAGCCCCCCAGAGACACCGGTAAAGCCCACCTGCCTCCGGTGAACTCAGCTTCAACGCATCAGAGGCTGTTCCCCTGATAATGCAAATTCAATGAGGCTGAGCTACGCCTGGCAGCAGTCATCTGGGGACACAGGAATCTCAGCACAATGCAGCCGTTTCGTGTGACTTTACCCTACTACATCCATGTGTGCGAGACAATATGATTGTCACTGTACCTCTCTTGAATGGCGCAATGGCTGTTTACATGCGCTGGGAACCCAACTCCCCCAAGGCTTTGGCAAGTCTTTGCTCGTATGGGGAATTGTCAAACTCTTGAATAATGATGCATAGAAGAGCTGTCATGGCTTCCAGGGTGGGTAGGCAGACAAATAGGGTTGGGCAGGAGAAGGAATGGGATCGTTTTGAAAATAATAAGCCCTTACGTTGGCCTGAAATTGCATGGTATTCTCCCTTTCCTAGAATATGATGTGGATGGCTTCTTGGGGCTGTCTCAGAAGACCCACGTGCCAGAGCAGGTCCTGCAAACTGGAAAAGCTGTGTGTTCGGGTTATGCCCATTTATGCCAGGAAATGTGCAGGTAAAACTCACCCTGGGCTTTCTCCTGCCCCCTTGAAGATCTGAGGTAGGGTCATACACCTGGCATGGGGCTTGCCACACAACCAGCATCATTTACCCACCATGTCCCCACGCACAGCAGCTGCCTCCCTCCTCCTCTACTTGGATGGAGGAGTATATATGGCTTTGACAGGTTAACCAGAACCAGAGATATGAGGGATGAGGGTTGGGAGTAGCTGTGGAGGAAGAAGGGGGATGGATGAAAGCTGAATTTGGCCAACAGCGTGCACGAGTGGGGTTCTGGCTTTAAGAAGGAGGTTGTACTAACTGTGCAACTTGGGTTGCTCTCCAAGAAAGCAAGCACAAAGCAGTGTTTCATCTGTGCTTATCCCCCTTGCTGGCTCTCCCTGGGCAGGGAGGCGGGTTTGAGCTGCATGGAGGTCCCGGGGTTTGGCCGGAGCATGGGCTCCTGCAGAGGCCGGTGGTGCCAGCAGCAGAAGAGCAGCCACATGTGGAACGCGGTGGAGCTGGAAGGACAGTGGTGCCTCCTGGACGCTTGCTGGGGTGCAGGGACCGTGGATGCAGAGAACAGGTTGTTTGTGCCCAGGTGAGACACCCCTTCCCCTGCCATCACTGGAGACATGGTCCCCAACACAAATGGACAAGGCTCAACCTCACTTTGGAGACACCCCAGAATGGCAATCCCAACCCTTCCAGGAGACCCCTTAAAGTCTGGGTTCACCAGGCCTTGAGCCCCTATTTCTGATACCCTCCCCAGAAGCTACGTGTAGAAGGTCCATAGAGCTATTCTGCTCATCCTCAGCTACAGTGGGTGTTCAGGGACGTCATGCAAATGTGGACCCTCTATATGCAAACATCTACGTTACATGACTTATTCCCTGAGCTGGGGCAGTAGCTTTTCAGATGACGACTTCCCCACACAACTTGTTTTTAATCTGCAATGAGCGTCACTCATGAAGTAACACATCCTCATTTTCACAGCAGCTTTGCTCTTATGTGGTTCCATATGTAATTACTTGAGATTTCTCAGCCCATGCTAAGCAAATAACAACTCTCATGAAAGTTATTTGTACGATTTTATAATTTCCATTAACTGTGTTATGGGATTGCATTTTAAATTTTTTTCTCTAATAATGCATAATGAAATAATTGTGGAATTTCTAATAGGTAATTATCTTGCTGAGAACAGTTTAAAACACCAGTGTGGGTTGGTTTTAGCTGAGCATGGGGAAAAGAGGAGAAGGAGAACGGAACGTCACCTGGAGCAACAGGCAAAGACAACAGCTCCTTGTGGTCCAATGCAGTGGCCTCACAACCTTCAGGTCAACAGATGTAACAGGGCTTCACAGGATGAACCCAACACAAGGCTGGTCACACATCTGCAGCTTGACCCACTCAGCAAACACCTAAGCAGGGGTGATGTTCGGAAAGTCGGGTTAGGCATATCCAAATTGGAACTAAAATGACTTTTTTTTTCGTTTCAAAATCATATGTAAATCCTTGGAAGAGCTTTAAACCAAGATCAGACACCATATTGAAACATATTCTGAAGTAACAGGCCTTGGTAGAGGAACCACTCAGTAAAATTATGTCCTCTGCAGCTCATAGGCTCATCCTAACTGGTTGCTGGAAGAGGTCTGTTACAGGGCTGGGAACTGCAGTTTCAGCTCTGGGCATCTCAGTACAGGAAAAATAAAGGGCAGCAGAAAATGAATGCCAGATGAGAGCTTGGCCCTCCCTTACTGAAGCTGGTGCAGCTCTGATGGTGTGGAGGAAGCACCCTTCTCTTACAGCAGTGCATCATGACCACTCAGGATGCTAAGGGTTTTCTCGCTCCTTCCATGGCATCTTCTCCTCTCACCTTGCAGGCATGACGATTTTTTCTTCCTCACCGACCCTGAGCACTTCATTGAGACCCACTGGCCAGAGGACCCCCAATGGCAGCTTCTGCAACCCCCCATCTCGCGGGAAGACTTTGAGCAGAGAGTTTTTAAAACTTCAGAGTTTTTCAGACTTCAGCTCTCCCTCCTTTCTCCCAACACTTCCCTTCTCAAAACAGGTAAATGCAAAGCAAGGGCTAAATCCTAGTAATCTAAGAGCTCTCTTGCTTTTAAGAAATAAGTTTGGGTTGAGGACAACGTTTCTGCTTCAAAAATGGCTCATCTGTCTATTTTTAAACACATGTTTAACATCTAGTAGAGTAGAGGCACATATTTAAGCAATTTCTGGAATCAAGGCCATTGTGTGATACTGTGATTAGTAAACTGGGAATTAGGATTCATAAATTATAGTTAATTGAGCCAAATGACTTAAGGCCTTTTGTGCCTGGCTTTTCCCATCTAAATTCACTGACAGTAGCAAAATAGCTTCAACGTACCTGAGACACAGTCCTCATTGTGTTCATAGGCTGGGGAGGGAGCCTCCCAGATAAAACATGGCCTGGAACATTCACATCCCATTTTTTGAAAATGAAGGGAAGGGGCTGGAGTTGTTTTTGCTTGATTGTAGTCTTATGACAATTTTTCAGGTTGGATAAAACACGATCTTCTTATCTGGACACCCTTTGTACATCCATTCCCCTGGATGGTCACAGGACTATATGGGTTTTTTCCTGCAATTTATTTTATCAAGACAGCAAGCTAGGTGATAAAGCTATCTCAGATGAGGGGAGTTGTCAGGCTTACAGAAAATGAATGTATGCCAGACAAGGTAAGCTGTAAAGCTTTGACCGAGAGAGGTTATTACTTACCCAGAAACCAAACTCCTCCAGTATTTCCAGGATGCTGGGGCTTTGCCAAGATGGGCTATCACACACTTTTTGAGCAGTGAGTGCCCTTGTGCAAATCAAATTAAATTGGGAATAGCTGAAAGGTCAATGCTGCCGATTACACAAAGCTCTTGTGGTGCTTCTCCACCGCAGAACCTCAGAGCAAGTAGACTTTGTCTACCTGTACCCAAGGTCACACAGCACCTACATGGCAAATGCAGGAAGGGAGATGTGGAGAAACTCCTTTCAGGTCCAGGTCACCAGGGAGGCTCCAAGGCAAAAAACCCCAAACAACACAATGTCTGCGGTCTCAGAAGAAAAACAGGAGATCAATAGTCCAACCAGTCCCTTCATCTTGGTGCCAAAGCGATAAATTGCAAAACATAGACTCTCACCAAATATCATTAGTGGTGCTACAAAAGCCCAAAGGGAAGAATGAGGAAAAATAAAAGTATTTCATTATCCTCTCCCCTCCCTCTCCCAGTTTTTGATAGCCAAAAGACACAGGGATGGAGCCCAGCAGCAGCTCAGAGCTTTGGGTCCTCGCTGGCCAGTAGCTGCCATGAACCAAAATGGACCCGAGGAAAGGCGCTAGGGAAGCAAACCTGCCTGGCACACCCCGGCTACATCACTCCGTTGTATCCCCTTGGCTGGAGGAAATCCTGTCCCTCAACCACAAAACTCACTGGGTGACCTGGGCTACGAGCACAGTTTTCTTTTTTTCTTTCCTCCAAAACTGAGATTAAAGGAGATTTTTCCATTAGAACATGAAAAAAAATGTCATCTATTTTTCCCCCTTGTGACCTTCTCATCTTGTGCAGGGAAAGAACTGTATTCGTGGACCCAGCCTGAAGAGTTTAACCACTGCAATTAGCCTCAACAGCCAGCCCCGTATCAGAAGTGTCCTTAAAACACCGAATTGCAAACCCAGATTGTGAGCCGAACCAGACATCTGCTTTTGTTGATGCGAAATTATGGTTATATTGATCTAGGTTGATGGAAGTAAGCCATCACCTTACAGGGTACACTTAAGTATCTACAGCCACCTTGGTGCAAAAACGCTTGAGATCTTTGGTGCAAATTCAGCCTATTTTCCCGCTTTGGCTACTGCCGATTAATTCCTGCTCTATTATATTTGAGCATCTCTCATCTGCTTGAAATGCTTAAAAGCTTTCAGCCAAGATTCCTCCCACAAATCACTATCTGATGGAAGCTGAAGGTGGGACACCTTGCAAAGGGACCTGATTTTCAGGAAATGCCTGGCACCCATCCTCTGAAAACCCAGCCCTTTTAATTGCTAACATTGCCTGGGCGTTAGGGTTGGTAACCGCAGTGACGAAGGGCATTCAGTCCTATGGAATTAAGATTTATAAGATATTTTTCTTTCTATAGAAAGGCAGTCATTGGTGGCATAATGTAGATACAATAGCTAGGGTGGGAGAGGGGAAGGGAAGCCTTTTAAACAAGGCTTTGAGAAATTAGAAACATGCCTGTACTTTAATGGTGGGTTCTTCCCCCCACACAATTAATGCAACATACGTTGACCTCCTGCAGCACTGAGCGTGCTGACATGGGAACACATTACCAGCTTCACCTGGCCTCCCTGGAAACCAGGAATTTCTAGCGCATGGCTTGAATTAACTCAATAAAACAAACAAATGTTTGTTTTAAACGTAGCCATTAATTATCTCCTTGGGTCTCCTTCCCGAAGCGAAATGCATTGCTGGCTTCCCTATCTCATCATCGCTGGCTCCGCTGCATACAATGTTCTGTTCTTTTCTTTCTTCCTAAAGATCCTAATATGATGCAGCCGGCCAGGCCAGCAGCTTCGGAAACTAGCATAGAGCGAATTTAATAACAAGCAAACCTGCAGTTAATAAAGTCTGTCATCAGTAATGTCTCCACTGAACACTTGCCAGGAGAGAATTGTTTGCACTTACTGTGTGAGCCAAGTCACAGCTTTAACAGGCAAGGCACAAATAAAACCCAGCCTTCCCATTCTTTTCACATCTCTGTTTCAACCTCCCAACAAAAACTGTGGGGCAAACAATGAAAAAATCCAGATTCAAACTGAAAAAAAAAAAAAAAGTCATCCCCCCCCATTATTCATTAGATTATGAAACACGTTTCATAATCTAATAATTAGCAAGGGGCAATTTTTTCAGCATGAATCTGGAGTCTTTTGTCATTTTCTGTTAGCACCCAAAACAAATGAACATTGTGCACAGCGCGGGTGCTGATACCAGCCGTGGGCTCCCGCAATGCCATTGCCCAGTACTCCCCTCTCCAGCAAAAATGTAGTAAGGATGGGACGATGCAGAGCAGCCGCGCTCTGGACGTGAGGCAAGCCATCCTTGGGCTCTTAGGGACCCTGGGTAATGAAAAGCAGGCTTAATTTCCACAGACCTTGAGGGTGGTTAGTTTAAGTATGCATCTCAGTACATCTGTGTGCCAGTGCCAGGCTCTGTGAAGCACTTTGGGATCCTTCAAGGGCAAAAATGACTCAAAGTCATCTTCTCTGTGGCCATTTTTCTCATGTTTTCATCAATACCTGGAGAGAAAAGGTATAAAATACCATTAAACCAGGATTTTCTACCCAGGCTGCCCCAGTACCTGTGGCTTCACATGGAATGATGTAGCTCACCACGTGCTGAAAGCAGCCTGCTGTCTGCTGGTTAGACGGTCCCGTCTTCTTCAGGGCCAAGACTGCAGGGCTTGCGAAACCTTGCCCTGTCCCCATTGCAAAATCAATCAACCACCCCTCCTGTCCCGGAGCAGATAGAAATCCCTTGGGAGGGCTTGCTGCACTGAGAAGTGCCCTCTCTTACTGCAGAATGGGTTTACAAGCAGCAAGACGTGGCACATGGAGGGTGGGGTGAAACCAAGGCCATGGCAACTCTTCTCCTCCATGGTGACTTCCCCCAGAGAAGCTCCGTTTCTGGGTGCAAAGGTGGGTTCAGATTGGCTTTAAAGCCGCCTGCTGCAGCCTGCCTGGGGGAAGAGGTCGGTTTGCTGCTGGGGAGGTGGTGGGTGGTGTGTGGTGGCCCTGAGCAAGAGACTGCTTATGTCCACCAAGGAACAAAAGCCATTGGGAAAGAGCCCCAGCACTTACCCACCAGCCAGGGGTACCACCACCACCTTCTTGTACCAATGCACCTCTCCTGCGGACGTGCTGCTCTTCCCTCTCCCCAGTCAGTTCACACTCCAAGACTGTGGATTTTTGTGATTTGGTGAGGCTAAAATTTAGAAAAAATATTTTAATAATAATAATAGTGGAAAAAAATTAAATTAATTTCTAAAATGTGGCAGTGATGTGGGATCTCCTAGCAGCCAGGCTGGGATATTTTGATCCTCCCAGCTGCTTTGCTGGTTTGACACCACAGTGTAAGACCTGCAGCTTAGAGGAATGACTCCAGCTCCAGAAGCCATGCAAGAATTACCCCCATGCACGGCATCATTAGTTTAGTTTCGGGTGTCTCAGGACCCAAAGGATAACTATTTGTACCTGTCCCCATCATGTCCAGATCTAGTAGTATCAGCATTTCTCTTTCAGCAAGGGGAGAAAAATGGCAAAAGGTGAGGAAGGGTCTTGCTAAGGTCCTTTGGCAGGTAGAGGCAAAAAGAGGAGAATCATGTCTCTGGCTCTCATGCAGATGATTTGGGTCAACACTGCAAAAGTGAATGCGTTACACTGCTGATGAAACTGTTGTAAAAGGTGTTTTGTTCACCCTTCTGCAGCCCATGGAGAGGTGTCAGTGACCCTGGGGACCACCCACCCAACAGAGTTCACCTACCAGCTCTCCAAACTCCAGGGCACCACAACTGGAGAGGATGTAAGTGCAGGTCATGGGATGATGACAGTGTCCGAGAACAACACGACCATCAAAGTGACTCCCCCAACTGAAGGCTTGTTCGACCTCATGATCTTCGCGCGCCATGCCGACTCTCAAGACCCGTACAACTGGGTGTGCTCCTATCAGATCCAATGCCTGGAGCCACGCAATGGAGAGAAACTGCCTGAAAACCCATTTCATTTCTGGGGCCTTCACCAAAAGGTGGGAGATTTTGGCATCAAGGAGAGCAGCCACAAAGGGGAGCTGCTTGTTGCTCCACAGGGAACTTTGCTCTTGACTCTCCAGACATCCCGAGCCTTGCTTGCCATGTATGAGCTGGTTAATAAAGATTTAGATGCTGCTCTGAGCAAGAAATGCTTGGCTGCTCAAGCTGAGGAGGGGAAGTTGAGTTGCCATGTGCTCTGCCCTTTCCAGGGTTACTACTGGCTCTCCGTGTTTGTGAAAGATTTAGGAGGCAGCACCTTCAGGAACGCAGCCAATTTCCTCATTCATTGTTTGAGGCCTGTCAACCAGAACGAGCTCTTCCCCTTGGGGCTGAGCATGCACTGCGGGAGCGGGATCAGCTCCAGCGGCCATGGCCTCTCCAACCCCAGCCACCCTGCTCCCATCATCACCACCAAGCTGGGGAAGTGCAACATCACCTTCCACACACCTGCCAACGTCGAGGTGACGGCCAGCTTGAGTAAGGACAAAGTCATGAGCGCCAAGTACCCCCTGGACAGGTATGTCCTGGTCACCCACCTGAAGACTAAAGTCAGTGTGTGCGTTGTGCTCCCCGAGTCGGGCGTCTACAAAGTAGGGCTTTTTGGGAGAAGCGAGGACCACAAGGACTTTGTTCATATTTGTGACTACATTATACGCTGCTTCTCCGATCCGAGCTGGCCTCCCTTCCCGAGGGTGTACAGCCTGTGGAGGAGAGGCTGCGTGTTGCTAGAGCCACGCACAGGGGTGCTCCAAGAGCAGAGCTGGGTCCGCTTCAGGGTCAAGGTGCCGAAAGCCTACCAAGCTGTCATCCTTGGGCAAGACAAGACAGCGATGAAGCAGACCCCGAATGCGGTCTGGGAAGGGGATGCGTTCACAGGGGCTGCAGGGACGCAGGTCAAACTGGCAGCCAAGTTCAGCCAGCACTGCTCCTCCCTGGAGGTCATCCTGGTGTTTGAGGTGGAGGGTGGCTCACCTGCCTCCCTGGGGTGTTCGGGATAAGCCACAGAAGTGCTGGATGTGCTGGGAAGGATTAAAAAACCCCGAGAAGGAAGCGAACACTCAAAACTGGAGGATGTTGAGGAGACATAGAGAAAACTCCCGGAGCTTTATGGCATGTCGGGGGGAGTCTGGGTGTTACCCACAGAGCTTTTCTTCCCGCAGGATATCCAGATACTTGCTGGGGCCTCCTATCCCACTCAGAGACGTTGCCGCCGTTTAAATCAGCACCAACATATGGAAGGCTCCTAATATTTTGCTTCTGTCAGAGGAAACCATTGTTCAGCTTCTCTACAGGAAGGATGTCTCACTGCTTATTACCAGCTTGAATAATTGTTTGGAATGTTTTATTTGACATTTATTCAAGAACTTGGAAACCCACATAGTTTCTTTCTCTTGAGAGGATAACAACAACAACACACACAAAAAAAAAAAAAGTAAAAAAAAGAAAAGAAAAAAGCCCAAACTGGAGCCAAGAGCTTCAGATGGTAGCAAGGTTTTTAAAACGGAAATATATGGTAAAGCAAGTAAGACCTCTTTGCAGAGAGACTGTGCTTGGGCAGAAGAAAGGGGAAAGGAAGTAAAGAGATGCTCTATTTTACCATATACGTCTTTCAAATATCTCTCAGGTCTTCATCATCAAGGATGACATGTGGATCTATACTTAAGAGCATTAAGGGCTTGAAAGGAAGAAAGGGAACAGGCAAGGAAGCAGCTCTGTAGCCAAAGCACTTAATCACTGAGCAGAAAGGGCAAGCAGCTCTGCTCTTAAACTCTGAAACATGCTGCAAGGCACCCCAGACCTCAACTTACTGAAAGTAAACTCGATGTTCATACTCAGGTGGGCTAGAAGATACACAGTGGAAATACTTCTCCATGCCTGCACCGGGCTGATGCTTGAAAGGGGGATTCTGGTCACAATAATGAAGAACAAGAACAGTGGGTTATTTTTGGATGCCGTGCAAAAGATAGCGGGGAAACATGGTCTGCTTTCTTCAGGTTTAGCACTTAAATTTGACTTGTAGCTAAAGTTCAAGCAGATTTGAGCTTTTTCTGAGCCTGGAAATCAGTTAATGCAGCTAATGTATCAGGATCCACGTTTCACACCAAACTTGCTGGACCCGTGCTGATGTGTTGGAAGGTGCCCCTAAAGAACAAAGTACAAGGATTACTTTGAACTAAGGGAAGCACTTGCAACAGTAGACATAGGCTAGACTCTTGCTTGTGTTGCTAGAAACAATTTAAGAAGTTCAGACCCCTAGATCTTTCTCTTCTGACCATGTTCTGGCTACTCCATAATGGGCCATCTACTTGGACGGGTAAAGGAAAGAGAAGCTCAATGTCACTCAGCTCCTTCGTGTGCCTGTCAGAATAACCATAGACAAAAAACATCCTGCTCCCTGTGAGGCTGAGAAGATAATCCAGAGCCCGGTCTGAAAAGTCAGAGCCCGTAAGGCTTCTGGCAGTCGGTGATGTCCTCCAGACTCCCTCCATGAGCGGAGGACCTTTGCACGCACCTTCCATGACCAGCGGTCTTCTGAGCACGCTGCACTCCCTGAGCAACGGGGATGGGGCCGTGCGACCCTCCAGACCTCCTCAGTGCTTCCCAACCTGTGCATTGTCCACAGACAGCACCGGTAGGGAAATTACATCTGCAGACCCAGCAGCCTCCCAGAGACTGTATTTTTGCTTGTGGTTTGTGGAAGCAGTTTGGCTCGGCGAACAAAAATGACTGACAAGTGGAATGACTCTCAGTTCCCACCGTCATCTTCCTCTTCATGTCCTGCTCCTTTCCAGTCAGTTTTGCTGTTAACTTTCCTCAGCTGTGTCCCTCTGACCCTCTTGGGCCGCTCTACGTATCTGCATACACTCACCCTGTTAGCTGAAACTGTCCCATCTTTGCCCAAATTTAACCAGGCAGGTCATGATCACATGCCTCCAGGGAAAATCCAGCTTCCAGCTCAGTGATTAATTCCTCTTTATCCATCACAATGAGGTCTGGACTAGGGTTACCTTGAATTGAGGTCCAAACAACTTATGCCAGAATATGATTACCTGGAGTTGCTGAGAACTTTAACGATACTTCCACGGGGGATTTTTTTACTTCAAGGATCTGAAGTCAATCTACTCATATTTCCTCTCTGTGCATGTAACCTATTTTAAATGTCATTCTTATTTAGATTTACATACCTCAAAGCCTGCATCCAGAGCTCTAGGAGCCTTCGCAATAAACATGAGCACCAACTCTCCAAAAATAACAGCCCTAGAGCAAGTGTCACTCATGGAAAAAACAATGATAAGCAAAAGAACAAACCTGTATGTCTCTCCTCCCCACTCCCCCTCTGCCTAGCAAGATTAAATTAGGTAAAGACAGATTACAACACATACTCTCAGCTATAAAACACACCTAGTTCTGAGAAAACGTAGTTCCAAAAGTCATTAGGAGGCCTCCAGGCATGCATCGCCCTGTGGATGGCCAAAAACCAAACAGGATTGTGGTGGGTTGACCGTGGCTGGATGCCAGGTGCCCACCAAAGCCACCCTATCACCTCCCTCCTGGACAGGGGAGAGAAAATAGAACAACAGGCTCATGGGTCGAGATAAGGGCAGGGAGAGATCACTCAGCAATTACCATCATGGGCAAAACAGACTCGACTTGGGGAAATTAGCTTCATTTCTTACCAATCAAATCAGAGTAGGGTCATGAGAAATTAAACCAAACCTTAAAACACCTTCCCCCCACGCCTCCCTTCTCCCAGGCTCAACTTCACTCCCGATTTCTCTCCCTCCTCCCCTCCAGCGGCGCAGGGGGACGGGGAATGGGGGCTGGGGTCAGTCCATCACACGCTGTCTCTGCCGCTCCTTCCTCCTCAGGGGCAGGACCCCTCACACTCCTCCCCTGCTCCAGCGTGGGTCCCTCCCACGGGAGACAGCCCTCCATGAACTGCTCCAGCGTGGGTCCCTTCCGTAGCGTGCCATCCCCCAGGAACAGGCTGCTCCAGCGTGGGTCCCCGTGGGGTCACCAGTCCTGCCAGCAAACCTGCCCCAGCGTGGGCTCCTCTCCCCACGGGGCCACAGCTCCTGCCAGGAGCCTGCTCCGGCGTGGGCTGCCCACGGGGTCACAGCCTCCTTCGGGCACCCACCTGCTGTGGCGTGGGGTCCTCCAGGGGCTGCAGGGGGATATCTGCTCCTCCGCTAACCCCCAGGGGCTGCAGGGGGATATCTGCCCCACCGCTAACCTCCAGGGGCTGCAGGGGGATATCTGCCCCACCGCTAACCTCCAGGGGCTGCAGGGGGATATCTGCCCCACCGCTAACCTCCAGGGGCTGCAGGGGGATATCTGCCCCACCGCTAACCTCCAGGGGCTGCAGGGGGATATCTGCCCCACCGCTAACCTCCAGGGGCTGCAGGGGGGTATCTGCCCCCCCGCTAACCTCCAGGGGGATATCTGCCCCACCGCTAACCTCCAGGGGCTGCAGGGGGATATCTGCCCCACCGCGAACCTCCAGGGGCTGCAGGGGGATACCTGCCCCACCGCTAACCTCCAGGGGCTGCAGGGGGATATCTGCCCCCCGCTAACCTCCAGGGGCTGCAGGGGGGTATCTGCCCCCCCGCTAACCTCCAGGGGCTGCAGGGGGGTATCTGCCCCACCGCTAACCTCCAGGGGCTGCAGGGGGATATCTGCTCCCCCGCTAACCTCCAGCGGCTGCAGGGGGATATCTGCCCCACCGCTAACCTCCAGGGGCTGCAGGGGGATATCTGCCCCCCGCTAACCTCCATGGGCTGCAGGGGGATATCTGCCCCACCGCTAACCTCCAGGGGCTGCAGGGGGATATCTGTTCCCCCGCTAACCTCCAGGGGCTGCAGGGGGATACCTGCCCCACCGCTAACCTCCAGGGGCTGCAGGGGGATATCTGCTCCCCCGCTAACCTCCAGGGGCTGCAGGGGGATATCTGCCCCACCGCTAACCTCCAGGGGCTGCAGGGGGATATCTGCCCCCCGCTAACCTCCAGGGGCTGCAGGGGGATATCTGCTCCCCCGCTAACCTCCAGGGGCTGCAGGGGGATATCTGCCCCCCGCTAACCTCCATGGGCTGCAGGGGGATATCTGCCCCACCGCTAACCTCCAGGGGCTGCAGGGGGATATCTGCCCCCCGCTAACCTCCATGGGCTGCAGGGGGATATCTGCCCCACCGCTAACCTCCAGGGGCTGCAGGGGGATATCTGTTCCCCCGCTAACCTCCAGGGGCTGCAGGGGGATACCTGCCCCACCGCTAACCTCCAGGGGCTGCAGGGGGATATCTGCTCCCCCGCTAACCTCCAGGGGCTGCAGGGGGATATCTGCCCCACCGCTAACCTCCAGGGGCTGCAGGGGGATATCTGCCCCCCGCTAACCTCCAGGGGCTGCAGGGGGATATCTGCTCCCCCGCTAACCTCCAGGGGCTGCAGGGGGATATCTGCCCCACCGCTAACCTCCAGGGGCTGCAGGGGGATATCTGCCCCACCGCTAACCTCCAGGGGCTGCAGGGGGATATCTGCTCCCCCGCTAACCTCCAGGGGCTGCAGGGGGATATCTGCTCCCCCGCTAACCTCCAGGGGCTGCAGGGGGATATCTGCCCCACCGCTAACCTCCAGGGGCTGCAGGGGGATATCTGCCCCACCGCTAACCTCCAGGGGCTGCAGGGGGATATCTGCCCCACCGCTAACCTCCAGGGGCTGCAGGGGGATATCTGCCCCCCGCTAACCTCCAGGGGCTGCAGGGGGATATCTGCTCCAGCAGTGGGTCCGTCTCGGAGACAGATGGCATTTGCTTTAGCAGACATAGGGGAAGCTTCCAGTGGCTTCTCACAGAAGCCACCCCTGCAGCCCCCCACTACCAAAACCTTGCCACACAAGCCCAATACAAAGAGGCTGTACCCAGCTCTACCAGCCGTCTTGGTTGAGAGACTCCTTTACAACGCAGGTCAAAACAGGTAAGACCAGGAAGGGCTGAACCAGAAACCTGCATGCTAAAAATGCTGGCCTTTCCGAAGTAGGGTAAGACAGCAGTCACCAACTGGACTGAGCTTTCATCTTCCTCTGTGAATCCACACGCGATGTCTACCAAACAGGGCAGAGTCTGGCCAGGG
The DNA here is from genome assembly GCF_949628215.1 of Phalacrocorax aristotelis. Classification (NCBI taxonomy): domain Eukaryota; kingdom Metazoa; phylum Chordata; class Aves; order Suliformes; family Phalacrocoracidae; genus Phalacrocorax; species Phalacrocorax aristotelis. Next base: position 81,800,991 of record NC_134279.1, read on the forward strand.
GCCTGTCACTACTGGATGTTCCCCAGGGGTCTGTGCTGGGGCCAGTCCTGGTCAACACATCCATCAATGACCTGGGCGAAGGGACAGAGCGTCCCCTCAGCGAGTTCCCTGACGATCCCAAGCTGGGATACCAAGTTCCCCCTGAACATGAGGACAAACCCCTTCGCTGTGCAGGTGCCAGAGCAGGGGCACGGGCTGCCCAGAGAGGCTGTGGGGTCCCTTCCCTGGAGACATTCACCCCCCGCCTGGACGCGGCCCTGTGCCCCTGCTCTGGGGGTGCCTGCTCCAGCAGGGGTGGGACGGGATGAGCTCCAGAGGGCCATTCCAACCCCTCCTGGTCTGGGATCCTGTGCCCAGACTTCTTGGCCTTACACATTTCCCTGTGCTGTGCCTGTGTTTATCTTGTCGTTAGTGTAAATTATGTTAATACTTCTTTAGGCTGTATTTATCCAGTGAGGCTGTACAGTTGAGGTGTCCACGCAAACTGTGTTTTCTTCAGCTTCTTCTTGTGCTTCTTCACTTTGCTTCTTCACCTGACACGGCCATCCTTCCCCACCTGTATTTGGACTTCACTGAGTGTGCTGAGTAAGGGCGTTGGAGTTTGCAGAACAAACGGAGCCGTGCAGTTAGCTGTCAGACTGCAGCAGATGAACAGCAGGACATGAGTTAAAGCCTTCCCATTTGCACGCTACAGTTGGGATGAATTGTATGTTCAGAATACTGCCCTGTCCAAACGCGTCCATGGCTTTTCTACACCGGGAGGTCATGCCAAGGTTGCAAATCAGCATGGCAATACAACATCACTTCTTCCACCCTTGGAGCAGGTCATGGCTTCGTGCATAACGCCTACGTGTGCCCTGCATGTTCATGCACGTCATGAACAAGCCTGGCTCATCTCCGGCGCAGATGTCCTTGCATCCTGTGCGACTTACAGCTTAGGTATCGAGGGTAGGACCCAACTGCGGGGGTATCTGCGTTGGGGTAGTATTTGCTGACTTCGAAAGGCCAGACCAGACTAGATTACATGTCTGCACATGAACAAGTAATTCCCACAATGAGTATGAGAACAGCACAAAAACTTCTGTACTTTGGTCAGTCGGGTCAGAGAATATGCCACGGAAAACAGTCCTTACAGAGCCCAAATGTTTTCAAAATACGGAAAGAAAAAAAGAAAAACCAACCCCAAATCTTACCTCAAGTTAAAAAATCAAGTAGATTTCAAACTTTTCCTCTTTGGCCTGACAACTGGGATTTCATGGCAAAGATGCAAGAAAAGATGGGTATAGACAAGAAGAATGTATGTAAGAAGTGTATTTCTCAAAGCAGAGCTAAGCGCTTTCATGCACAGAGGCATGTAAGCGAGAACAATCTTGTTCAGCAAGTCCCCGGGGAGCTGGCTGGGAAGACGAGTGGGAGGGAGGAAGGGTTAAAAATATTTTTCAGAGAAAGCTTGGCTGTGGCTTGTGTCTCCGCAGGCTGGCGTACGAGAGAGACTGGAGATAAACAGACTTCTGCTGGAGGTACCCTTCCTTCTCTCCAGACTGGCACCGTAATATTGATAACGGAGAAAAGATGAATCCAGAAAATCCCTGGAGGATATAGCACAAGTGACTCCAGTTGTGGAAGTCTCACTTTCCACAGAAAAAGGGAGGAAATGATGAGCAGGCATTTCTGCACACAGCAGGAGAGAGACCTTCCAGAGCCAAAGGCTGGTGGGAAAGCTGCAAAGGGCATTTCTATAACAACAGAACCGAGAGATTAGCTCCTGGGTAGGCTAAGCACCGGGCAAACATATCTCCCAAATCCCACATTATTAAGGATTTAAGCTACAAACCCATTTCACAAAGCTATCCAACCATGGACACCTCGTTAGCATTTTCGTGACTGGAGCCAAGAGATGCTTCGTCTCCAGGAGCTGCAAAACCAAATCGCCACGGGGTATGAGTTGGGCAAGAACAAAAGAGCGAAGGAACAACTTCCCGTTGTATCAAAGAGCCGACCTTCTTGAGACTTGCCAAGAGCACTGGAGTGATGAAAACCGTGACATCACATTTGCAATATTTTGCCTGCTTTACCAGAGTCTTCCTTGCCCTGGCTCTGCTTTTTTCCATCCGTGGGTACACTGCGTATTCAGTACATACATAAGAAAAGGACTTTTGCTATCAGCCATTCTGTTTACCACAAATAAAAGCGTGGTAACCAAGGTTACTTGGGTTTTGCTCCTGTGATTTTTGTTCCCAGAAAAAGCAATATACTCTCCTTTTGGTGGTGCACTGACAGCAACGCCTCAGACGAAACAGGGCTCCATTGTACTAAACCATGAGCGCAGGAAGATAGGGCCCCCTGGACAGACCTTGCAGCCAAGAAATCAGCAGGTACCCTGGGGTGGGGTGCTCCAGGGGTCAGCAGCCCTCACGTGGCGGCTGTGGAGGCCTGTGCCTCCTGGGCAGTTACCTCCAGGACAAGCTAAGCGGTCCCAGCTGTCCCCCAAACCCTGCTGCAACATCTCCAGGAACGGTGTCACAGCCTCGGGAAAGTCCTCCCAGTTCTTCCCAGGACCTGCATTTGCAGAAGGACACCTGGGCTGTTATGGCCATATTAACTTCTTGTCTTGAGGGGTTTTGATGCAATAGCTGTCTTGGCTTAGACCAAGGGTTCACCAAGGCCAGGCAGGAGCCAGAACCAGCGCTAGGGGCAAGACTGCAGCCCTACAGTGGTGGCCACCTTGCCTTACCCTTCTAGCTTCCTGCAATCTGCTCTCCCCACCCTGGCAGACATCAAGTTTAGCTCCCTGCTATTCTGCTTTACTGGCTTTTGATGGAACATTTCTACAAATCAGGCGTTCTGCACCCAGTTATACTTTTGCCTTTTCCCCCAGGAAAATCTGTCAAGGAGTTCCTGAGCTGAACTGCGGATTTGCACAAAGGAGATCCCAAAGAGGATCCTGGTAGCTAAACCCAGCCCTGCTGGGTTCTGCGGGTCAACCACAGCGAGGCCTTCTGATCTCGAATCAGCTCCTGCTGCAAGAAACAGTAAGAACGGACTTAGTCCTTGCACGTAATGATGGATTAAGGGCAATGCTGGCTCTCTGGCTGGATGAGTGTGTTGCGTTCCCATTACTAGGCATGACAATGAGCTTGGCTCGTAACTGTGCTCAGCTCCGCACAGCCAAGCACGGTCTAGCCAGTAAGGACCAAGCACCTGTGGGCCTCATGGGAATGGGCTGGCAGGTCTCAAACTGGTACAAAGGGAGCCAGTGGTGAACAAACCTGCTCTTTAGACTGTTTAACCCTGATGGGCCCTTCCTAATCTTCAACTCCAAGGACAACCAAGCATACCTCCATTTCCATTTCCAACATATGAGATAGGACATGAGGGAACATCCAGCTTCTGCACACAGACCTTTTATTCACCTATGCATTACAAACACAGCAGAAAGAATTTTATTTTATCTTTGTTGTTAGGTTTTTCTTTTCCATAAACACTCCTTTCCTTGGAAGACTTGGTCCCCTGAGGCCAAGGTGGCATCACGAGATAGGACCGTGAGGCTTAGAGTCTATTTTCAGGTCATACTATTGTCACAGTCCCAGCTCCTGTGTAATAAATAAGTTCAGTTTTTATTTCAGTATCTCTTTGCTAGAAATGTGCTTAATCTGTTCTAATGTGCTTAATCTGTTCTAATGTGCTTAATCTGTTCTTTTTATTTTTTTCCTAAGCCGTCCCCAAAGTCCTCAACAGCCCTAGTTGAACATTTCAGGTATCTCAAAATGGGAACAAAACATAGCTCAGATCCCAAAAACAGCTGCCGTCAAAGAGGCAACACAGAAGCCAGGAAACAGCTGCGCACTTTGTTTTCTTTCTCCTACCTTCTTTTTATCTTCGCCTGGGAGGAGAACAGAGTAACCTCTGCTCCTGGCCTTGCAATACTCTGGTAATTTGGGGGAAGGGCTCCATGCAGGGATCTGCAGCCCCACACAACTTCAGACACATGCTAGGGTCTCTCAAGCGCTTTGACCTGAATTGATCACACTGAATCAAGGCCATCCTCCTCCTTACATCATCTGTAGGGTCAACTAGACAGCACAAAACCAGAGGTTTAGTTCTGAGAGTCTTCTTTAGCTGAGCTTTTCCTTCCAAGCCAGAGAATAGATTTGCTCAACGTGTTTTCCCCATTATTTTTCTATTTCCTCCTATGGGTGGCAGCCCCACAACAGCATTCAGGCTAAGAGCATGTTATTTCTAACACAGCAGAAGCAATCAAAGTCACCTCTGTGTGACTTTGGAAAGTCCATGGAAAAAAGGATGAGTCTTTACGTGCACCGCAGATGGGGGGGGAGGATGGAGCCAGAGGGTGGCAAAGCCACGTGAGCCGAGGGCAGCCTTCAGCAACCCTGCTGCTACCAGGCAAGTCGTGCAAACCAGGCGTGATACAGCAAAAAAAAAAAGCTGGTGATGAAGCAAAGGTGCAAACAGCTCAGCACCAGAGCTGTGCTTTGAATCAGCAACCATCATTTCCCCCAAAGCCCAGGAGCTTTTCTTTCTGAACAGGGTCAAACAGCTTCCTTTTCTTCCACTGGAAATGAAAGAGGAAATCTGGCTGCATATGGTACGTAATTAATTGAGAGAGACTGATTTACAGAGACAAAAGAAAACAAAAAAAGCCAATTCAATTAAGTTAGAAAAATTAATCTGTGGCGTGATGCCCTAGTTGACAGGCTGAGACCAGCTTTCTGTGAGCTTAAGTCTCGTGCAGGTATCGGTTAACTCTTCGAGGGCTGACTGACAGCCTCAAGGCTTGCTGTAACACATTACGAACACCTTCCCCAGGTGAAGCTAAGAGCATCCTTCGCATTTACTGAGCTTCCCTTTTGCCTTCAAGCACGGCCGCTGCCAGCAACCCCCACACATCATGGCAGGGGACTTTGGGGGCAACGGTTGGGAAGGAGAACACGGGTAGGGAGAGCGGTGCATGGACAACTGCGCATCCAGAGCAGAAACACAGGGAACCGAACAATTATAAAACCCCTCAAACGTCCAGATCACAAAGAAAACATTGCTTTGCTTCTCACCACCCTGTCAGCAGGATGCTAGCGCAGATTGCTAGCCTGGACAGCAGCGGGAAAGCTGTCGGGGGGGAAACCCAGGCAGAAGACCGTGAGCAACTGTGACTGTCTGCAACAGTGCACAAGTTGTGCTTGAAACAGCTGATGGGCAGGGCTGCTGACGGCAAGAAAGGGATGGGCGCACCTCTGTGGCAAGCAAGACACACTTGGCCGCGGCAGACTCGCTGCAGACGATCAGAAAGGTTCGCTTACACCAAAGAGGTTAATCCAGGGCAGGGGGAAAATGCCTTCCCGGCCCACTCCAGTGGCTGCCTTCCCCCACGGCCGGCTTTGCCAAAGGAATCCTCCGGCCTGCTTTTCGCACACAACAAACTTTGATTGAAAACGGTCATTATTTTCCTGCCCTCACCGGCTGCCAAGAAAGCGGCAGATGGGTGAACTCGGTGCTGTCTGCGAGCCAGCTGAATCAGAGGCTCTCTGCGAAGTGAACTCCTCCATGCGTCCCAGAGTGACTGGTGAGCTGAGGACAGAGTTTAACATATTCTGGATGATGCTGGCATGTCCCTCCCCTGTTACCATGTCCCACGGCATGGGGTGGTGGGCTGCCTTCTAGACCTGTAAGGAAGGAAACTTGCAGTTTGAGTCTGGTTGAAGTGGGGAAAAAGAAACGCCATGGCTCTAGCCACACGAAAAGACGTTCACCCTGCTTCCCAATGCCATAATCCCTTCCTAGATATCAACACCTCGGGCTTGCAACATTTCTGGTTTCCCTTCCTCTGCTCTTCACCACTGCTTTGGGACATCATGCCCACCCCAGCAAGGCACCACCAAGGAAGGCTCCCACCAGGGTGATGATGCACATCTCGGCTTCTAGCAGTGAATCTCAACAGCTTTCCTCCCCACACCCAGCAAAGCAGCCCCGCTGGGTTTTCCTACAAGGGACTGCAGAGACTTTCCTTGCTTGGGTGCAACCATCTGGGCTTGGCCTCATGCGAACGTCATTGCAAGGTGCTGGGTAGATGCAGTTATGCAGACATTCCTGTCCAGGTAAGACCATGGAAGTACCAGGCCCCCATATCTCATTACTCCAATGATTCCTAGCAATACTTGACCCACCACGGCCAATCTGCCCCTCTCCAGTGCAGGGGTGCAGCTCTCATCTTTTGTCCACTTTTGGCAAATCCACACCAACGCCATTCTCACATCTGGAGCATATTTCCACTTCGTTCCTGAATCAAACAATAGTTTGATTGTTCGTGCTGAACTCAGCAGGACGCAGGAGCGTCGGTGCTCCTCAGGGTCCCCAGCGAGGACAGCAAAACCTGACGCCTGCCTCATCACGAGGGGCTCACACGGGTGACACCACCCTTCCCCAGCCTACGCGGGCGATATCATCCCAGGGCTCATCTACAGGGGTTTTTCAAGGAGTTGTTATTAGCTCACAGGAGCTGCGCTGCTGCGTGCGGTGGGGACTCGGATTAAAACTGCTCGGCTGTAACAAAAGGCCACACACACACCCCCACCGCCACTCAGCTCTGGGGTCCCCAATCAGCTCTGCCATCAGGAGAGGCAAGTCGGACACCAAGAAAAGCCTTTTATGGGGAGGAATAAGCCAATATGCTGCTCGTCACTCAGGATCAGAATGGTTTGGGTTGGGAGGGACCTTTAGAGCCCACCCAGCCCAACCCCCTGCAGTGAGCAGGGACATCTTCAACCAGATCAGGTCACTCAGAGCCCCGTCCAGCCTGGCCTTGGGTGTTCCCAGGGATGGGGCATTGACCACCTCTCGGGGCAGCCTGGGCCAGGGTTTCACCATCCTCTCTGTAAAACGTTTCTTCCTTAACAAAAAGGAGCGGTTTGTGGTTTCACCACTCTCCATTAACACCTTCTGAGCTCCTGGCCAACCTGAACTGGATCTGAAGGAATGGCTCAAGGCTCACACAGCTAAGCCATTTCTTCAGAGGAAAGAGATCTGAGCCACGCCTACTACTGGGGATGCGTCGCTGAGCAGGAGAAAGCCGGAGCCAGGCACCCTTGCATCCCTGCCCCAGGCTGGACCAGCAGCTGAGAAGCGTGGGAGGATGCAAAGATGCTTCCCCGTGAGCAGGATGAACGCAGCCTCCTCCTCCTGCCCTACTCAGGACCTGCAAGGGATTTCTTAATTTTCTTCCTAAAATTTAAAGCAGAATTCCTCTGTTCTCCCCAAGGTAACTCCAAATAGCATCTGCGATCACTCGTGCACGTGAAGATGTGTGTGTTAGGTAGACGCATGCCATCCAGGTGGCCCGTTGAGGACGGAATACACTGAATAGGGGCAGGTCACCTCTGACAGCGCAAGGCATAGAAGAGGCACTGTGATTTGTAATTCTGGCTTTGTGGTGTTCTTCGTGCCAACAAAAGGAGAAGGGATGTGTCCGCTGGTACAGGATGAACTTCAGCCCTTATCTCAAGAGGTTCCATGGGGAAATACAACAAAATCCTCTATTGTTGCACAGGAAACACATCTTTCAACAGTCTTCGGCATCAAACCTGCCTCCAGGACCTTCCCTGTCTGCTGGTGACATCCCTTCTGACCTCGAGCAGAGCACTTCCTCCCCGTTTCCCTGCGACGTGGCGAAGCCTGCAAATAGCCTCAGAGCATCGGGAGGGCAGCGATCCCCAAGCCAGCACCGCAGCCGGGAGGGTGTGTGAAGCCTCCCCGTCCTACGCTGGGTTTTAGGAAAGAGGAGACTGATGCAGAGGGTGGGCACGTGGGGACCTGCTTTCCCTCCTGTGCTCGTACAGTCCGAGGTCCAGCAGCGGGACACTGAGCACACCCTGAGTGTTTGCAGCGCTTTGACTTCAGAGACAACCTGGACGAACCCACCCGACTTCTGATTTGATGTACACAAGCCACCTTAGATATTTTGCATCTCCCTCCAGAAGATCCTGCAGCCCATCCTTACCTTATGTCCCCAACAGCCTCCCCTCTTTGCCAGCTCCTCAGTTATCCTTCCTCCGGAGCTTCACAAAGCAAGCAGAGGCACAAGGACGGACTGCGGACAAAACCAGCTTTTAGGCTGACAAGATAAAGAGTTAAAGCAGGCAAAGCAAAAGCTTTGGAAGAAAAATGGTTCTGTAATAAATCAGATATTCGGAGGCAGGAAGGTGTGCTATATAGAGGAATCAAAGTCCGGAACAGGATGTATATAAAGCAAATATTGAACTAACTTTGATAACACGGGAAAATAGAAGATTTTTGGTGGGGTTAAGTGAAGGCTCAGTTGTAACTATTATAAATTTCCTGTTTTACTCGTGTCGGGCGCTTTTACAGCGATCTATACAATACATTGTGTGCCTAATGATTTCCTAGCCGTGAATGGGTCACTCAGACATTACTTTCCATGCTTTTTTTTTTTTTGTCTGTCCTGAAGCAATAAAGCTATTGAAATCCTCCAGGCCTTGCCCATTGGGTGTTTTCTTTCCTACCAAGACATCAAACTACCCTGAAGGTTTATTTTAAGCAAATTCAATAGGAGGGATCACACAAGCACCTTGTTGAAAGTGTACAATGGGAGCCGAACCCAGGGCTATTCAATTAACAAGCGCCCCATTTTCATTGCAATTCCTGTTGTGAATTCATTACTTTAATTAGGCTGGCAATTTATGAAGCTAACAAGGCACCATTGGTCTGTGGACACGTAGGCAATGAAATTTCAGATCAATTCATGTTGGAAGGTAGAGGAGCTCATGAAAAGCTAAGCAGAACTGGAAGCCTCTGCAGATGCTACCAGTCTCGCCAAACCAAAAGAGATATTTGCGATGAAGGAACAGGACTACGAACCCAGACTCAAGGGATATGTTCGGATTTATCTAGGAAAATCTGACTCAACTCTCTTAGGAAATGAAGCTCATATAGCATTATTTACTCCCTTTCAAAGCATTTTAAGCTTGACATTAGTTGAGGGGTTTGGCTCTTCATCCGCTCCTATTAGTAAGGGATCACGACGCTCCCGCCGGTCGTTTGAGACCTTCCTCCCAGCATCTCATCTGCATTTATCCTTGGCCCCTTTGTTGTCAGGCCAAAGCAAGGCTCAGTTTTAGTGTCCTTGGATGAGACAGGGCCTCCATCCACCCTGCTCACTCCTGCTTACACATTTTTTGGAGTGTTTGTTTTCTGAGCACAAGTGACCAGAAAAGCGCAAGTTATCCCAGTGATCTGAGTGCGTAGGTCACCCCCTCCCATACTGGAAACATTGGTACCATTCACATCCCAGAACCTATTTTATTTCTCAGAGACATTTTTGCACCAGCCTCACATTCAGCTTTTCCTCCTCAGTTGAGTGATACAAGCTCAAAATCCCTCTACCAATATCTTCATTATTTGATTTTCAGCGCTACCCGTAGGTCCTCCACTCCATTCTCTACCACTTCTTGACTCTCCTCTGTATATAAAGCTCCTCCACTTTACATCCTTAGTGAATTTCCTGTAAAACCTTCCTCTTGTGACTAAGATCATTTACACAAAACGTTCACTGCGCGCGTTCCTCGTGAGCTCCGCCAAACAACCTTCTCTCAGCCCAGTCCTCGCAACGCTGACCACCCTCAGCAAGCCTTCAGCCAATTCCTCACTGACCTTATGACTCCTCCACCAAGCCCCTTGGTCGCAGCTTCCCGTCTTCAGAACATACCAAATATACTGCCCAAGCGCAGGCAGGTGGGATCTTCCGTGTCTCCTTTGCCTAGAAAAGGAGTTATTGAAGGAGAAACTCAAGTTTATAGGGAACAGTCTGAATGATAACGGGGACAAACCCGCCAACCTCATGAGGTCCTTCCCACGGGAGACTTTGCGGCCCCTAGGACACCCACCTTCCATCCATGCCTGTAGGCAGTAAGAAGTTATTTAGGACCAGAAAAAAAACAACAACCAAAACCAAACAAAACTAAGTTTTAAGATTTTTAAGGCAGAAAAAAAATAATCTTATCTTTCCTGACCTGCCACAACAGAGATTTTACCTGTTATCCTCCCCATGCCAGCACCGAAACGTGGGTATAAGTCACATTATGTAAATAAGCATCCCTCAGGTGGCCAAATTTGGAAGCAGCTGAAGCCCAGGAACCTGAGCTCGGCTTCTGGGATCCACACTACGGGTTAGGCAACCCAAGCTCTGCCCGCAGCTGCCATCAGATGAGATGACCCACGTCAGAGGGAAAAGGAGAGAGGCTGAAGCAGGGTGATGCACAGCTGCAGCCCGACATCCTCCTTTGGTGGGAAGGGGAGGCAAGAAGAAAGTCCTCAAGATGAGGGGGAGTGGAGCAAGGCTTTGGGGAGGAAAAGCACCCAAACCTTTGAACATAAATGGCAGTGTGAGAAGAGTAAATATATGTTAGCTGGGAAGCTTGAACCTGCTCCAGAGTAAGTAGAGAATGAGGGAGGGAGAATAAACCACTTAAAACAGGTGAAACGGGATGCACCTGCACAGCCCCTTGCAGGAAGGGGAGAAGGGACCTTCTTCGAGATCTGTATTTTGTTCTTTAAAACATCCAAAAAAGGAGACCGCAAAACCTCCAAGCTCATGAAAGGGCCCACAATATTCTAAACACGCTGCACCCTCTCCCTCTGAAGTTTTGGCTGCTAAAACCATCAATCAACATTTCACCAGTCTAGAGGAAGAGCGGGGCGGAGGAGGGCCCGCCGCGAGGGCAGCGCGGGAGCGGCGGCGGGCGAGGTGCGGCGCCGGCTCGGTTCCCCCAGGCGGTGGCCAAGGGGTTTAAAAACGGGAGCAGATGAAACAACCACCCCCTGTGGACTCCCCTGCTCGAAGCTTTAACTGCTCTTCATTTTTTTGCTAACGCACAAACGCAAGGATATTTCCTGAGCCTGTAACACAGGGGTTTCCCCCCCAGTCGCTCTTTTCTTGCAAGATTTGTTGATGTAATGTCGTACCTTCACAGACACCTTAAACCCCTCTGGGCTGCAGCAGCCACGTTAGTAAATGTTCACAGAAACTGAGGCCAGCAGGAGCAGAGTCCAACCTGAGTCTCCACGGAGAAGCACCGCTGGCCCATCGGGCGATTCAGAGCTCCTCGGTTACGGCCACGGCTTTCGGAAAGCTTTAAGCTAAGTATTCTTGGGCTGGAAAAAGAATTATTTTCCCTTATTTTTGCTATGGAAAAATAATCCGATAGGATGGAGCCCCCCAGGATTACCTTATAGGGGTCAAAAGCTGCAGGAAGAAAAGGCCCATCTGTGTCATATAGAAGAGTCACAGGAAGCAGAGAAGTGGGGGGATCAGAGCATGTGAAGAGGCACCACAGTGCTTGCTTTAAAAGCTTCCGCACAATAAATCTTAAATACACTTGTGCAATAACTAAAATCACAGAATGCCCTGAGCTGGGAGGGACCCACAAGGGCCATCGAGCCCAGCTCCTGTCCCTGCACAGGACACCCCAAATTCACACCGTGGCTCTGAGGGCCTTGGCCAAGTGCTTCTGGAATATCGCCAGGCTGGTGCCGTGATGCCTCCCTGGGGAGCCTGTTCCAGGGCTCCACCACCCTCTGGGGGAAGGACCTTCTCCTAACGCCCAGCCTAACCCTCCCCTGGCACATCTCCCTGCCCTTCCCTCGGGGCCTGGCGTTGGGCACCAGAGAGCAGAGACCAGCCCAGCCCCTCCTCCTGCCCTTGGGAGGGAGCTGCAGAGCACCATGAGGGCTGCCCTCGGCCCCCTCTGCTCCAGGCTGAGCAACCCAAGGGACTTCAGCCACCCCTCGTACGGTTTCCCCTCTAAACCCTTCCCCAACTCCAGCCTCCTCTGGACACTCTCCCGTAGCTTTGGAATTGGTATCTACAAATAAAAAGCTTTAGAATCTTTAGAAATTGGTATCTGCAAAGCAAAAACAATGAAAAATCAGCTTGCCCTGTATTCGTAGGTGACGTTTCCTCCTTTTAAGCGCTCCAGACAACCCTGTTGGAACGTGCCTTTGCTGAGCCCAGGGCCGATGTCTGCAACACGCACTTGGGTAGAGGCACAAAAGCAACAGATCTGAGCTCTCGACTTAGTTGAGCACCCAGCAGAGCTGACTGCGCCTCTAGGGTGCCACCAAATCGTGCCTTGTGTCGCATGGACACACGGCAAGCTGTAATTCACTTGTGGAGGAAAGCATCCTGAATTCAGCCAAAATGATTGCTTAATACTGTCGTGTTCATGGAGAGGACCATAATTAAGCCGGTGGTCTCCACCTCCAGGTGTTCCAGCGAGTCTGGTAAGGGACGCGTCTCTGCCCTTGAAAAAAATCCCAGTATTGGGATAATCTCTAGAAATTCACAAATCACAGACGGCTCATCACTTGTCACGGGTGTTTCTCTTCACACTCAAGCTAAAAGAGCTGTTACAAACAAAGCTCTACAGATGATCTCCCCCAGCCAGAGCTCCGAAGAGCTGCGTGTACCGAGCTGACAGTCCAGTTTCTGCAGCCTTCCTGCAAAAGCATTTCTTTGCAAAGAACGTCTCTTAAAATCCTAGCAAGGTGATGACTTTTACAGTTTAATAAGCAACCGCAACTGATCTCAGGTTCAGTCTCGAAAATCCAAAGCCAATGGAAGATGCAGAAACCAGGGCACAAAAGCAGCGAGCTGAGTTACGCACCCGAGAAAAAGAGCAAAATTCTCACTTGAAAGATAATCCAGGCAGGCTTAAAAAGAATAAACAAGTCGCTTTCCTTTCATTGACCTTCAGCAGCCTAGCTGCATCTGAAGAGCAGCTTAAGGAGAACCGCATGGTAAGACAGGAGCAAAGCCATGGGCCGAGACTCTCGATTTCCCTACCCGGGCAGCTGAGGGACGGCGGGAACCCTCTAGTCCCTCGGCCCGCACGGAGGTCTAGCCCCAAGGCGCGCCCGGAGAACGCGCGCCCACGCGTTGGCAGCGCCGGGACCCCGACGCCCTTGGCGAAGCCGAGACGCGGGCGACCCTGCGGGCTCTGCGGTCTCACGCTGAGGCGGCGAGCGAAGCTCGGCGCTGTGCTGGCAGCGCGTACCGCAAAGGAAACCACGCCGGCTCGGCAGCAGCCGATGCAGCCCAAGTGCACTGACAAGCGGGAGAGCCCACGCTTCCCAAACGCGGCTGCGTGGCAAGGGAAAATTCCTGGATTTCAGTCAAAAGCCGTGCCCCAGAAGCGGCTATTGCTTGTGCGCGCACCTGGAGCCCGCAGAACAGGCCGAATTTAACGTGCTGCTTTGACATAAACGGTTCGTAACAATCAGTCAAGTGCAAAACCCTCCCGCAAAAAAATTGCAAGGGCATCGGCAGACTGAGACAGAAATCCTTCGCGACGCAGCGTGCTCGGCAACCGGCTCTGACTCACGCACAGCCTCCCACTCAGCGACGGAAGCAGAAATAGGAGGGGAAGGTGGGTTTCCCTCGCAGTGGCCGCCCGATGAGAGTTCAGCCGAAGCTGGGCACGCTGCGGCCCCCTTTGTACGCCTACAAGGAGCGGGATTTAGCTCCCGCGTTCGCGTATGCCCAACCGGCAGCTTCGGGGTACGCGCCGTTGACGGACAGAGGTGGCAGGTGGGAAGCAGAGTCAGGTCCGTCACCCTACAACTGGTTTTAAATGTTACACAATCAGAAGCCCAAGCAAGGAGGTCTAAACCTAAACAGCAGCTTAAACCCCGTCCCCCCACCCCCATTCCCTTAGATCTTTACATTTTAGTTTGACTATAAACTAGTCACCTTTCTGCCAGTTTAGAAAACAAACTAATCTGGAAAGAAAACGCCTCCGTGCTTAAAAATTCAAGTTTCGGAAATACTGAGTTTATTAAAGAAGCCAAAGACAGACAGCAGATGGATACTGTTTATTGGTTCTTTCCATCACATCTGAGTTACGGGTGTAAAAGTCACACGAACTGCAGGTATAAACATGTAAAACAATACAAAAATAAATGGAAAGGTAATTTTGTATTTACTGAGTCAAGTTGTGTAATAAATACAATAGGCTAAAAGCTTCAATCACACAGTTCAGTTTAACTGAAGTTACAGTAGTGTTTGTAAATACGAGATTTTTTTTTTTTAACTTCAAGTCGCAAATACTAAAGCATCGAGAACTAGTATAAAAGTGAATTTTGGCACATGGTGAAGTGAGAAGCGTTACGACACTGGTGTCAGACCGTTGTGTAAAAACGAAGCGGATTCTCACTAGCTTTCTGAGGTACGTTTTTAAACAATCTAAAATTAGACCAACAATGCGGTTCTAACAACTCACAGTTTACAATTCACTATACTAGTTACAATTTTTCCCTTTTAAGAATACCAAAAGTATTCCAGAGCTTAAATCTGTGCAAATTCAGACAAATTTCAATTAAAAAATAATAATAATAAAACCAACTTCTTCGGGAACTTTTACGTGCAACTTAAATCCTCCCTGCAATCAGTTTTGTTAATTGCAAAGCGTAAAAATCGGACCGATACCGAATTGCACAGCTTAATAGAAAACACCCCGAGATCGCAGCGCAGTCCAAGTTGCAAACGGTCCTCTCCTAAGTTTGTCACATTTTTCTCCCTATAACTTCAGTAACTTCTGATCACACTCATTCTCGGTGAGGGGAAAATAAAAAACCACCACTACAAGCTGCTAACGTGAAGGTCAGCCAAGCACGTAAACCCCTTGAGGACTCTCAGCACTTCTTCACAATATCCGAAATGCCTGGACACAAAGTTACTGTTACCAATTTTCAAAATCCAGTAAAAGATAAAGGAACAGTGTAATGGCACTTTTCGCGTATCCAAACATTGGTTTAGAAATGGTGCTTTTTTGCTTCTTTTAAAGTTTTACAGTAGTTAAAAACGTTCAAAACTAGATTCTTAGAAGTATCTCAATCCTCACCTCGACTTCAGAAGCGTGAGGAAACCAGATTACCCTGCAGACGGGGCTTGATACAGTATAAACATCTCTGACCAGAGTACAAAAGTTATGCTCTTCTCCTAAAAAAAAAGTGCTGCTGATTGTTAGAGGTAACTCCAAAATAACCAGCAACTGCTATTAAACTATCAGCAGCATCAGGCATTTACACATTTTAGTCCTCAAAGAGTTTTCTTTTAAACAGTTTAATCATTTGTGCTAATATTCTTCACTAGGTTAAGTTTAAGTCCTTTCACCAAAACCGTTTTTCCTTTAAAAAAAAAAACAAAAAACAGGGTGCAAGCAATACAACCCATGACGCCCATTTATTTCATGCTTCGGTGAATAAATGGCGTCATCTGCAAGGCACTACTATGTTTAAAGGATACCATTGTCACAGTTTCACTATTTCGGTATTTTTTTTCTGTTTTAAAGTCACAGTTAAAAAGTAAAAAAAACACAAACAAAATTTGAGGTAATCAAATTATTTCAATACCAAAATATATTAATTGAAATAGTACCAGTATGGTGAAAGGTCTTCATAATACACAGCTATTACCATATAGCATGCAGTACAGTATATAAGTATACTAGGCCTTTGCTCTGAGCTCTTCTGCTTCAGTTTTTAAGGAACGGCGCAATTTGCACAGCGGCACGCCGATTTTGAACGCTTTACCTCCGTTCTGCTCACAGGGCGTCCCGCTCGTAATTCCAGCTCGCCACGCCAACCCCAGGCGAACCGGCCCCACCGACATACAGTTGAGAGCCGCACAAATTGGAGTTCTTAAAAAGAGTTCAGCAGAGCAAGAGAAGCTACAGTATCTTCACCTATCATTCAGTCAATTGCACTTAAACCTACTCTGTTATCGACTTACAAGTTGAGACACACCATCAGCCAAGCGCCTGCTGTCCCAACCACCGGTATTTCTTCCGGCGTTCCACAGTCATACCGCTACTCTAGAAATATGGCTTTGCAGGTTAGGTAACTTGTACGGAACAGGAGCACGCTGGGTTTACACTAAGTTTATTGGCGAAGAACTAGAGTTTGTTAAGAATTTTCTAACGCCCCTTTTTATTGCGGTGTTACCGACCAGAATTCTGCACTCTGATAATCCCGGTCTGATAAATAGTTTCATGCAACCAACTGGACTTAGTCTGTAAACACCCGCTAGCCCCCCCACTCCACTGCTAGCTACGTTAACTCTACCAGGCACTACAGTATATTAAGACTAACGTATAGCCATGCATAGATAAACTCACGAGCCTTATCATGATGCTCTATACCTGCAGTAGGGGTTTTTCCCCAGAAAGCCTAGAAACACAAACTAACCGCTGGCTTTTATTGTACTTTCACAGGATACACGCAGTTTATAAAGTCTTGTGGTGTGCGAAAAAAAGAAATTCTTAAATTCAGACAGCTTTTTAAATCTAGTAGGAAAGCTAGTAACGAAACCTTACCGACATCTATATCCCAATCTGCAGCACCTGGAGTTCCACCTCTGCACCGTATAACCACCACAGCACAGGCACCGAGCCACCTAGTAGCAACGGGTACAGAAAGCCCACCTAAAAGGGGTTTCGGTTTTGGACAGGCTTATTGAAATTTCAGCTATTTCAGATTCCAAAGGTAAAAAAAAAAAAGGATGTTTCTTAAGTAAGGCATGACACTGTATGTAGCCTTAGGTTTGATGGCAGGAGTTAAATCTCACCTTCCTGCCGCAGAGGGAGACTGCGTGGAGATGTTATGAGTATTTTAAGTGTACTTTAAGAAATGACTCGTTCAATTTCTTACTGCATTGCGTACATCTGACCGAAAAGAAGAGGTGCAGTTGCATTAAAAGACTGAGCTGTCCCTAAGGTAAAGGAATAGGAAAATAAAGAATTCCTCCCGGCCTGTTTTCACTGACTAAATTCCGATCACACAGCACCCTACAACAACTTGCTTGTTCAAATAAGCTTAAAAAATTACCTTGAAGTAGCTGCTAGGGTACCTTATAATCCTGCAGTCAGCGATCTAACTCTCACTTAAAGTTGTACTGAATTAACTTAAAGGACAAGTTGCCAGAATTCCTGTTACAGTATCGTTTAGCAACTATAAAGGTTTTTTTGCAAGTACTTAAAACCTGGCGTATCAGTTTAGTGAGATGTTACGGCACGCTAATTCTTCTGAAAGCTTCACAAACAAGTTCTTTCATATTTCAGGTCTATCTTTTTACATTTTTTTTTTTACCTTTGGAACGAAGTAATTTTCATGAAAAGGAATTCTTTAGCTAAAGAATCACCCTCTTCTCTTGCTTTGCTCAGTTTTCACTACTGAAATAAGAAGTCCTTCAGAGATAACCTTTTAAGCACCAGCAAGGTGCAGATTACCGCCATCCATGTCATGTTTTCTAGAACACCAATAACAACATTGGGAAGAAAGCAAGATATCTCCGCTTATCTCCTTTCACCCTGAAATGTATAAACACCTTTTCTTTAGAAAAGTCAAAAATTTCAACCGTAGATTCAAAGGGTGCAGAGGTTGTGAGATATGCTGTCCCTCAGGAAAAAGCAGATGCCTACGTGTCCCTCGTTTCTCGCTTTGGGAACATCCTAACAGTGGTAGCGTTAGGTACTCTGAGTTTTTAAAATGTTCCCCCGTTTCTCGCTTTGGGAACACCCCAACAGCTGCAGGGTTCAGTACTCTTCAGAGTTCTGAAATGTTCCCCCGTTTCTCGCTTTGGGAACACCCCAACAGCTGTGGGACTAGGTGGTACTCAGAGTTTTTGAAGCGTTCCCCCGTTTCTCGCTTTGGGAACACCCCAACAGCTCTAGGATTAGGCATTCTTCTGAGTTTTTCAAGTATTCCCCCATTTCTCGCTTTGGGAACACCCCAACAGCTGTGGGACTAGGTACTCCTCAGAGTTTTTCAAGTGTTCCCCCATTTCTCGCTTTGGGAACACCCCAACAGCTGTGGGACTAGGTACTCCTCAGAGTTTTTCAAGTGTTCCCCCATTTCTCGCTTTGGGAACACCCCAACAGCTGTGGGACTAGGTACTCCTCAGAGTTTTTGAAATGTTCCCCCATTTCTCGCTTTAGGAACATCCCCCAGTCCCCCACACTGAAGTATATCGCTGCTCATCAATGCTTCTGTGCAACAAGTTTCAAGGGACATCCAGAGATTAAAGCGGTTTGATTATCTGCACGACGGACCAATTCCACGATTACATTTGGACCTACTAGGAAATAGAGTTTTGCTTCTTCTCTTCTTCTTTTCAATAAGTTTCCACTACTGGCCAGGGATTCCAGGTGATGCTTTTTACAGTCTGGAATTAAGGTGAAGTGGAAGCAAACCTGACAGTACAAACAGCTAAGCAGTTACCATATTAAAATGCCAACCTTACAGGAATGATCTCTTAGTTTTAAAAGGAGTGCTGAAAACTGACATTTCACTCAAGGACAACAGCATTTTTGGTGACTGACAGTAGGTGATTCAGAAATGGACAGAACGCACGAGCTTATGTCTTCTGCTCGAAGAGATCATGGTACTCTTGTTCTTCTAGTTCTCTGTTGTACTTCTCTATTTCCCTGTTGGCTTCTTCCAAGTAATCGTTCATGAACTGGTCCATTACTGATTTTGAAAAACTAAGGAAAAAAAATGTTTGTGCAAATAGCTCTGTTTAGCAAAGAACACACAGGTTCGAAGGATGTGCCTGTCCAGGGACGCTTCCTCAGAGCAGAAATCCAATCTACTACCTTCCGGGGGTCCCGCAGTCAGACCTAGCCACAACTCCTCTGCGTTACCAGGGAATAAAGCAGTTGCACTATAGACATTGCCCAGTCACGAGGAAGAATACAAGAACAGCAAAACTACAGCAGGTTTGCAGATGTTTACAGCTATTTTGGTTAAGCAGAAGTCTGAAAAACCCTGCCCAGAATTCAAATCATGCAGAAGTGGTTAACCAGGGCCTCCTTCTTTTACCACCAAACACCAAGACGGTGATGGAGTAAAGGTCCAGTGAATACTGAAGTCCAAGTTTGTTCTTCAGCTTTTTTCTGCCAGGATACTGTAACTAGGAGCTTATCCTGCAGACCAGAGTCTGCTGGTTTAAAGTTTTAAAGTTGTCCCATAAGGCACAGAAAATAACCCTTTGATCTCATTCCAAACCAGAACCGCAGAACCCACTTGGATTTTTGTAGAGTTTGTCAAAGTTAAAGCGAAAAGTAAACTGGGAATATAAAACCAAATTTGAAATTTCAGTAATCAAAGACAAAAGCCATAAAAAGCTATAGAAACAAGAAAGAACAGGCATACGCTGGAACTTTACTATTACTGTAGCGTTTCTTGCCAAAGACAAAAATATGATTGGTTTAAATTAAAAACCAAAAATAATTTCTAGAAAGAAATCCAGAGGACCCCACCTCAGCTGTAGTTCATGTTCTCTAACTGACGCCAAACAAGACCAGCAACAACAGCGCGTTTACAAACGTGTATATGCCACAACTTGATAATTCAATCACACTGCTCGCTAAGCTGAAACAGCTTTAAAATAAGGTTTTACTTGCTTAAGTGAGTTTTAAGGGATTGAAAAAAAATTGCACCTCCACAGGTAATTCTGAAGGCCCCGTTCACGTTACCGCATTGCATCTGATAAGGTTCTTCTCGTAGCGAGTTACAAAACGAGAGCAATCGTTTAACATCAGCTCCACTGCGAAGGTATGTGGCAGCAAAAAGGATACTGCGGTAAAACCTAGACCAACTCCGAGTGTTTTCACTCGGGTGTGCGCACACACATGCATGCACCCAAAACTACATCCATTTGGAAGCTTTGTCAGTCATGACAAATAATACAGCACTATTTGGTTTGAAAAGTACTACTTTGACAAGCTGCGGCCCATAAATTACTCTGTGTGAGTTCATGTATCGTTTTGTTGGTTCTGTTCTGCTTCTTAGATTGTACCTCTGAAAAAGTGGTTTAATAGTAAGCTATAAGGGGCACATAACCATGCAGATTTTAAGGAACAACACTTTCCACTTCATGTAACTACCTGCAAAGCAAAGTGGCCCTTCACCATATCATCTGCTGTGACAGCCTACATTTCAGATTTGCATAGCCTGTTTCCTACCTAAAACCTTCCCCCCAAAAAACCCCCCCGTTTTTTAAAGGATACATGGATGGTAATCCATTTTGTCACCAAAAAAATTCACAAATTGAGTCCCATTGTAAAAATAACCAGCTGGAAGCGGATCCAAGTGGCGTTTCACCTACATTGAGAAAGAACATACCGTACATTAAGCATTTAAAACTCAAACCACTTAGAGAGAGTCCTAACAAACTTAAATAGATAAAAGACAAATTCCTTCTGCTGAACTTAGCGGCCGGGGAGGAAGGTATGGCTCCTGGCTGTAAAGCAGAGCGCTGAAAAGCTAGTATGACAAATTACATCCATATAGACTAGGGGAGTTAGGTACAGCAACGCCAATCGTAGGGACGACACACTTTTAGGAACCGAGCTCCAACGATCGCACTTAAAACCTAAAGGCAGTTGACGAGGGCAGGGACAGGCGTTTGGGACCCCCACTTGCAAGTGACAACCTGCACAGGACAGAGCAGGGAGAAGAGACGGGGAGAGACCATTACAGTAACCTCCCACTCTTCAGGGCTAACTTGAAGCCCTGAGGTAACACCACGATTTATATCTCACACCCCTCCTGGACAGTCTGAGTTGTGTTTCGAGATTATAAGTCAGTAAGTGCTGTAATAATTCAGTGTTCAGCACACTTGTTATGGCAAGTATGGGAGATGCTCTGTCACACAAATGGGTACTTAAGAAAACCAGCCAGAAGGACTTGCTATTAATTGCTTCTACTTACATGAATATTCTTTATTTCCTGAAGGGTTAGCATTCCTCTGGTTTTCAGGGCTTTCCTCTGAGGTTTCTGTATGAAGAATTAGACGCCAGTTATAGAACTACTGAGTGACATCGTGATATTAGTTACATTAAGAAAACAAGCAAAACTACAGGAAAGTAAGTCCTTTCTTGAAAACGTGGGCAAAGGCAGCAAAATCCATGATCACGTGCTCTCATGCTCAAGCCCAGCACAGAAATGCTCCTTTCAGAATTAATTTCTAGACAGAATTATTCGATTTTTTTAAGGCACTTACAACTACGTTCTGAAAACAGAAGTAAGAATTAAGTGATCTTACATAAGGCATCGTTAGAGAGGACAAATCTAAAAGGATTTTAAATAATACAATTTCAATATAGCTCTACTGTAAAAAAAAAAAAAAGAAAAATGAGCAGAAAAACAATCTCGTTTTTATTCTGAAAAGTTTTATAATGAATTTCTTCCGTGCAGCGTGCGGTAGCTCTCAGATCCATCGGAAATCCTTAATTAGCCGTGACTAGCGAGACTGCACGAAGACCATTTGTAGTCTTGAACTGCTCGAAAAGGAAGCACTTCGCACTTGAGATGACAGTTAATTTTAAGCTCTGAGTTTTCATAAAATTAAAGCAGCGTTCCACAGAGTGCTTTCTTACACATCAAAAGCATTTGTCTCCATGTACTACCCATGTGATATATACAGAGCACGAGATATCATCACATAAAAATCCGTACTTCCCTAAAGTAACACAACCTGCTCGGAGAACATGGGGTGAGAAGGTGAAGATCCTTCGAAACAGCTCCAACAATGGCCAGCAGAAAACATTTTTCCCCTTCCTGCACAACTTTTTAGGGATACCATGCAAATCCTAAGCCATAAAGAAGTAGCCATGTGTATTTTTAACTAACAAATGTTCCAAAACAGGCATCGCGGAAGGGCACAGCTGGAACTATAGCTCGGGTTCCAACTAGAGCGCTGAAATAACGCCATGTGTACGGTTGAACAGTTTCTGTCCAAGTATAATTCTGAATCAAACCTCAAGAGTCGCTTCCTAAGAGCTTAACGTGCAGCCTGGTAAAAGCAATATCTGCTGGTGTTACTTAGGTGTGTAGCAGAGAACGAGCTCGTCCTGCACTCCTGGTCAGGTCACGCCAGTCACCGCGTGAAGTCAGCAAGTCACCACGACTGCAAAATGTGCCTTCCAGGCTTCTTACGATGTGTGTATTCCCCGTTCCCTGCTCCAACTTCTATTGCATAGGTGCGTTAGCCATGCAGAAATACGCGAAGTCTTACACAGCTGCCCGCTTGACAAATTAAGCAAGTCAAATGAAAGAAACTATACCCTCCATCTCAGTGGATTACTTCCAAGGAGGTTTAATTGAGTGAATCAAAACAAATTTTCAGCTTTGGAGCGTTCAGGTACTTCAAGAGGATTTATTTCATACTACACTTTAGCTTTTGGCAATTATGTCTCAGCTAAATCGTCTTGTGTTTATTCTGGACACGCTCCATTTGCTCAAGCGTTCAAAAGCAGACCAAGCCATGAATATGCTGTAGCTGATATTAAAACAATACACAAATTACAATGCGCATTTGCAAACTGTTAGTTCTCTCTCTGAAACACATTTGTGCCCTGGAATGCTAATACCTTGGTAGAAGAAAGTTTCATCGAGACACTCGGATTTCTCCTTCTGTTGTTAAGAAATGCCAAAACAGATCACGCTGGACAGAAGTAAACATGCCCACGAACCTGTTTTGCAGTTTCTCTGAGCCAGTCTTTTATATCCTCTTCCTTAAGAGAGCAGCCAATGAACACAAGGAAGCACTCCTGTTGACTGCTGCAATCTCTGTTATCACTTCTTGAATCAGGAGGGGTTGGCCCCTCCTGAACAGGCACGAGGCTTAGTGAATTAGATGATGTGTTGTGACAGACTTCAATTACTTTATCAGAATCTAACAAGGAGAAGACAGAAGAAAAAGAAAATGTCCTGATAATTGCTAATCTAATTTAACATCAGCAGAGGCGCGGACAGAATGCAGTACATAAAGAAGTTTTCAAACATATATATGTGCAGCGCGATCACAAGGCGACGCACCAGTCGTAATTTGCCCTTACCTGAAAACTTAACTTTGCCCATGATGTGATAAATGTTTCCAGAAAAAGGACTTGGCTTGAGCAATGACTTAATCGCTGTTTGAAATAGAAGAAAAAACAGATTATCTCACTTCTTTTTCTTCTCCTTGGTGTAGCTTCTGGTCAGGCCTCTAATCCACATCCTAGTGCTTCAGGGGAAAAAGCTGCCGTGTCCCCTGGAGCCCCACGACATAACAGCTCTATATGTTCTCACTTCTTTGCTATGGGGTAGGTGGGGAATAACATGCGCTTGGCATAATGAACGCTTACAGTGTGTGTGGAAAGTAAAATGGTGCTCCTTAACACTGTTTTGCCAAGGAAAGAAGGAAAGGCATGATTATATACCTGCTCTAGTAGTCTAACGCGGAGTTGAGCCCGTTTTCTGAGCCTATTTGATAGTAACTACAAACAATTATTTGGCATAAAAAGTAGAAGCTGACGCTCACTTATAAGCTGTATCTCAACGCTAGTGAATGAAATTAAACATAAAATAAAAAGCAAACGTATAAAGATAAGTGTCTCAGCCTCCAGAAACCAAAAGTGAAATTAGATTTTCATCTGAGCAAAGTCATGGACCACTTTTCCAGAGCAGGCACTAAAGAAGACAATTTACTGTATTTTAAGGAAGGAAAGCTGAATTTTCAACTAAAAGTTTACTTCAGCAGGAATTAAATAACCGTGCTATGTCAGTGCCTTCCCTCCCCTCTATTCCTCAGTATTTCAAACTTGGATTTAAATCAAGGCAAACAAAGTTCACTTGTACCTTTACATTTGGTCACAAAGCGTGTTTTTTCTAGAGGACGATTAAACCATACACAGATCTGAACCATTGGAGGGAAGACAGACCCGGCTCCATATTTACCTTCATACCTTAAGGCAAAAACAAACACACACCTTCAACATACAGAAAACACACACGCTTGTGTTTTTCGTCTAACAAACTTCTTAAAAGGAACATCTACAATTTCACCACAGGTAAGCGCTGCTCATAGGAAGAAAAATACTAAGCTTTCTTCTCTGCGACACCCATGAAAACATGATATCAACTGTATTAGGTTGTTCAAAGCACTCAGGACTCCTTTTGATTCTCTTCCTGCTGCATTTTTTTTTCTTACATACTGGCTACATGCTATTCCTGCATACTACCATCAGATAGATTGCCAGTTGTCCAGAAGTTTTAAAGAGTTTATTTTCCTGCTTTCTCCCCCCTGCCCCTTTTGGCTCCATGCAGTCCACAAGCAGCTCTGACATCCCGAGCTTTGTGCCAGTTTACTTTAGGAGCCTTCCTTGCATCCAATTTGGAGCAAGAATCATGAACAAAAAGATATGCACACGCACAGGACTGGCAAGGTATGATAAATAAACCCTGCTTCCAGCACTATAAACCTAACAAGAAAACAGTCAGGCAGGAGTTATAATGGCTGACAGGTTTACATTTTCTGCCAAATAGGTGCAGCACAGATAACTGCAACAAGATGTGTAAAGAGCCCTGAACCATGAAAAATAGCCCTCAGTATTAAACGGAAGGCTTGGTACCACGTATTATTGTGCCCTTAGCCTCTGCCAAGACTGTCAATAAGGTTGCTGGGTCTTATGAATAATTGTTCTGCTAATAACTAGACTGACACGGCAAGTTCATTCCAGTAAGGCTGAATAGCTGTCAGAATGAAATTACTCTAGTCATTACTGACCTCACCCATCCCAATCCTTCCCAGCTTATTCCCACAGGGTTCTTTTTCTATTCTTCTAAAAAGCAACAGTAATCTTGCCATTGATTTAAATCGTGTCCAGAAAGGATCCTTTTCCCCATAAAAAGAGTGCAATCGTGTGTCTACTAAGACTACTCATCAGCTCTCCTCTTAAAAGTGATTTACAAAGCTATTGCCTGTTCCAAATAAGTAGTCTTGAAAAAAAAATATAAGTTTAGTTAGAAAGACTTTTTAATCTTCAAGTTAATTAGAAAAATAGTTTTAATATTTCTCAGTCTAGATACTTGCCAGCCAGGATACATCAAATACCGAGCTCTCATCATCTGAGGATCTGAAAAACTGCTTTCTGAGAGAATTAATTCAATATCCTCATTCCTATAAAGAGATAAAGATGAAGACTTTAAGTTCAAAAATATGGATGCTATCTGTATGTTACCTGCATAAAACAGAATGTGCTCACCACAGTAACAGAGTATTTTTCCCTTTGTATGACAGTAACTGCAACATAAGTTATACTCTGCAAACCAAAACATACGTGTCCTAACCCCTATATTTATATGACCATAAAGGTAAAGGGAAGACTCCTTTTGCATGAGAAGCAATTGAGAAAAATCTGCATCTCCTCTGTATAAGTTACTGGAGTAAAACACGAGAACACAAGCTTCTAAGTGCACAGGTCCCATCTGCCAAAAGTGACAAATATTGGACAGTGATTAACATTACCTTGTTACAACTCCTTTTTCTGCCAAGATGAATGAAACAGCAGGATTTGCCGCTTGGATGAGGCTCTGCAGTTGCATAAGGAGTGGATGCTTCTGCTCTGTAGCATGACTTGTGAAAACCACGTTGCTCACTAGTCCTGTGCAAGGAAATCAGAGGATAGTTTACAGAACTTGGGTACGCAACAGTGATTAACAAACAATTAAGTAATATAGAATCACAGAAACACTGAGGTTCGTAAAGACCTCTAGGATCATCAGGTCCAACCGCCAACCCAACACTACCGTGACTCCTAAACCATGCCCTGAAGTGCCACGTCTGCATGTCTTATAAACAGCCACGTTTCTCTTATTTTCCTTCCGTCACACTACATTAGCATTACTAAGGGAAAAAAAACAACAAACAACCTACAAAAACAAACAAGCAAGGACAACCTTTCATCTCTTGGCGGCCCAGCAAAACCCCAGAAGCCCATCTAACTTCACACGAGAACGCTGTGGAGTAACCAAGCGCAGAATTATCGTTAACTATTTATTTTGCAACTGCATCTAGAGGGCAGCCAGCTCAGCAGCCCATCCTGTCACAACCCGTAGACACACAGCAGTAATACCTCCTGAAGGAGACAACCCTCTTCAGTCACTGGAATGACTCAAGGGGAAAGAGACAGGATGTTGTAATCTGTGGGTTCGTATGATTTGGTGAAAACAGTCTTACAAAAAAATTTAAAAAATTAAAAACACGAGCCTATCAGTACCGTGTCACTGAAGATGACTGCACTAATGAGGAAGGCCTGCTTTGCCAAAATACAGCTATACCAGGTCAAGACATTTTTCTTTCAATTAGTCTGCGTAACAGAAGCAATTTAGACTCAATTAATCAGAAGAATCAATTACTTAAAAGAATAAATTCCCAGACAGATCAATTTGAGAAGCACTAGTTTAACATGAAAGACTGATGTTTAAAGCCTCTTGGAATATTCAAGATGCTAGAAGTCAGGCTAAACAGCTAACAGAAAATAAAAATCAGTACTTTGGACTATGACAGTTGCCACTTCCAAAAATAAGAGAAGAGTTTGGGGTTTTTTTGGTCTCTGTTTTCAAAGAAAGGCCCCGAAATGGTAATCAGACAGCAGCTCTGAACCCAAAAAGCATCAAAAAAGGTAACAGAGAAAACAAGTAGGATAACTGTTTCTCCCGAGCCCCAATTCTCCAAAAGTCCCAGCTCTGTCACCAGAAAAGCAACTTCTTTTTCAGACTTAACAGTATCCCTTCACCTTGCGCACTGTGCCACTAATTTCACTGAAGAAACAGTCACTCGTCTTAACCCAAAACTTTCCAAGATTTGACGATGGCACCACAGCCTTCAGGTTACACCTGCTGTCTTGCCAGGTATAAGACAAGTTTCATGTTAAACGAGAACCAACCGCTGCAGATGCCTCTGAAGGGAGTCAGAAATAACACACCAACCCTCACAGCTGTCAAGCCTTGGGCACTGGAAGGGATTTCATTAAGGAAAAAATGCAAGATGACATATCACACTTATCATCCGACTAATTTCAGTGTTACAGGATCGCTGCTTTCCAATTATACCAAGAAGGCATTACAGCAGCATGAATTCCTGCTGTGCCAGCTCTCCGGGACTCCCTAGGATGTCAATATTGTCCAGAACGTGTAAGGAAGGGTATTCCTTTGCTCAAGATGAGCAGCTCGTTTCAGACACTTCCCTGTAACTACAGGTACGGCGTACGACAGAGTAACGAACTCTTGCATATCCATGGACGATTGAACCAGGCTGCGTTTCCCCTGCCCCATCACTATTTAAAGCAGAATATGCAATGAAGCTTACACTATGAACTGCGGCCTGCAGTTATGCCTACTCTTTACAGAAGTCTTTAAAGTATGCTAATCCTTGCAGAGGCTTCTTTACACAGAGATTTCTATACCAAATGCTTCTCGGCTACTTACATTGTACCATATGCTCCCAGTCACTGTTACTTGCATCGCTGACCCTTTCAAGTTAGAATTTTAAGAGTAGCCCAAGCAAATTTCCATCACTGGTATTTCTCTGTTTTTTAATCCCCCACAGAAGTTTCCACTCCAATTTCAGAAACATCTAAGTTTTCTCCAATACACAGTTGCTCGAGAGACATGGGGGGGGGGGGGAAGAACAGCAAGCACTCTTAGGAATTTCACACGCGTGCTTGAAATTATTATGTATATCATGCAATTAAGATGAAAAGTATGAATAAACTAATCAACGAACCACCACACTGTGGGTGTGCTATGCACAGTAGGGATTTTTTTTCTTAATATCCCCAAACTTGATATTGCTTTAAAAATCAAATTTAATTAAAAACATCGTTATGCTTTCTGTGAAGCTGGCAGAGAACAATAAAAAGGCTGTATAACATAAATGTTACAAAGCATAAATTACAGTTAGAAGCACCATGCCTTGGAGAGAATAGGTGATTGTCAAGGACTAAGCTGGCAAAGCTTAGAGTTAAGAAGAAAAAGATTCAAGGCAGAAAATATCTCGCAAATCAGAAACCTATGCATCTGGTCGCACGCTCCTCACCCAAATCCTTTCTCCATTACTCCCCGCTTCGTTTGCCTTGCCTAAGGGGAATGGCTTTCGGGCACTAGCAGTCATTCTTGCCTGGGAACCCCGACGCAGCCTCGGAAGTAACAGAAGACTGCCCTGAGCCTGGGGACCTGCGAGCTTTGGCTCTGCACACCCCTATGCCCAAACCTTGTAGGCACCAGTATCCCACAGAAACTGGCCCTGGGTTAGCAGGCAACAGTCCATGATACTGAACTGACCAACGGGTAGTGTAATCCAGAAGAAAAACAGCTTTCTGAGAACTGGAAGGTGCCTACATAGAAAATAATTTGTTACTAAAACTATTTAAACGGTCACTGCCATCTCTATTTCTACTACATTTTGAAGAGCACCGTTTCGTTTAATTCCTTATTTATGCACTCATCTAAAGGGAAAAAAAGATATCTTTGCAGCCTGGGGAATAGCATGTTCAATAGAAGCAGCCAAGAAACAAGAGGGATAGATTTAAAATACATATGCTTTACAAAAATCATGAAGCCACTTTGCTCCCAAACATACAATTGGCATATTTAACAATGGCGATGTTTTCGTCTGTAAAACAACTTTGCATACAACCAAGAGATGCTATAAGGTGTCATCTTACAGCTTCTGTGCAAGAAATAAACAAACAAAATAAAGAAACTGATCTACCCAATTTCAGGCTGAGCTTATAGTCTGCCTAAAAAAGATTATCTGACTGGAGAGGTCTCTTCTCATATAAACACACACGACGTACTGGTCTTAATGTTGTTAATCAGCCATACAACTGTTAAAAACAACTATAAAGGTGCTATATCTGAATTTGCTGCCTGAAACTTAAAGAACTTATTTGATGGTAGGTCAGGATGGATGGTATCCTATTTATGCCAGCAGCTGCTCTAAGTTCCAAGCCTGACAAGGAGGATGATGCAGAGGGCGATGCACTTGAGGGACAGGATATAAAACTGAATATACAGGGAAGAAACAGTTCTTTTGCGAGCGAGCGTTTTTGTCCGCTGCAATGTCAAATAAATCCTGCAAGGATCCTCCACACTGCATTATGAAGAGCATATGGGGAACAAGGGAACCAGCTCATTTTTCCCTTTCTAAAATAGCAGAAATGAAAGGAGAGCTCTCTTTCCTCGTGCCTCCCCAAAGAGGATGGAACTCAAATCCAATCCATTTTGCTCCTAGTTTAACAACACAGCACGAGTTCCAACCGTTCAAGGCAAGCAGTTGAACTCATGGTCTCAGATAACCCATCCTCCAGATGAGGACAACCAGAATGCATCATGTTCTTCCATCTTCTCCAGGCACCTATGGTGTTTAGTAACGCAGGCAGGGGAAAGATTGTTCTGCACAGATCGTTCTTACCTCCAAGAGTTTATCGTGATCCTTTGACTACATGCATTTACAGTGTATTTATTTGGCCATATGGCTCAGCTACTGGTGCTGTCTAGCTCAAAGCCAAGAGAAGTGACACATACCTTGCGAACACTGGTCCAAGAACTTGGGAAAAAGAAGCCTGAAAAAAGCAAACCCAGAAGTTTGTGTGTCAAGAATGGATATTATTAAGGAAAGCATTTACATTCATTTGGACACTGACAGCTAGAGTCTTACTATCCAACCCTTTTCCACGTTTCCTTTCCTCGATCCATGTAACTGGAACATTCCTCACTGGCTATGCCTTTCAGGAGTTCTTCCCCAAAAATTAGTTTTGTAGATGGTTTTAATTCTTTAATGGATTTAAGAGCTAATTCCCACCACGCAATCTATTCAGTATTCTAGGAAGTCAGAAAGGCTTCAACATTACTTTAATTCCTATTTAAACAATAGGAACTTTAAGCTTGCCCTAAAGAATTGTGCCTTGCACACATGGTGGGAACTCTTCCTGGAAAGATTCTACGCACTTAATGTTTTCTGTACATACCGTACCAATTTCTGGTACTGTGTCAGTCAAGCGACAATTATTTTTATGAGCTTTATCACACACGCAAAAACTCCAGAAACAGTACTTTATCAACTTCAACCACCCCTCCCCTGCCCTGGCTTGCTATTCAACACAGGGAAGAGCTTCACCCTAGGCTCATGAAAGAGTTAGATCTCTACAGTAAAGAAATGGTCCTGATTTTCTTGACTGCAAAAGTTTCAAGTCAGACGTTAAAATCACTCCTCTCGATTCTCACAGTGAAACCGCCAAAGCTTCCCCACTGAAAGACTTGTCATTGGCAGTACGTGGCTACTTGGAAAGTTCCTTTCAGAAGAAACTTCAAAGCGAGACACAAATAGTCCACAGCATAGGCTAAGCCTCTTCCTTCAATTGCTACTACACTTCACGAGACAAACAATGTTAGTCAGAGGACTGCAGGCCACTGCTGCTATAAATACTACTCGGTACCATGACCAGTAACACGTTGGTAAGTTTAAAAAAAAAAACCAAACCAACAACGACCTAGGAATGGAACTTTGCTTTCCTCTAATTATGGAAAGAACAAGTTGAAACAGCACTCCAGCATCAACTCAACAATATTTTATGTAGTCTTTATTATTCATTTACAACCTTTGTCATGGAGACAGAAAGAAGCAGTAAGGTAATGCCTATTTATTGACTAGTGCAAAGCCCAAGAAGCATATTGGTTAGTGTTTTAAAAATAGCTAGGAGGTTTACGGAATGCACTTTTATAAAGTGATTGGGCAGTTCGCCTCTAAGCTGTCATGCAGAGTTTTATCGCAAATAGCAGCAATGCTAACAACTCTGAAAATTGTAACTGCTTTAACTTTTATCATATCAGCTGCAAGGCACAATTGCAAAATTTAAGGATCATAACTTTACAGGCAGGCCAATAAAATTAGTTCCATGTTTGCAGCGTGGAGCACATAGCTATACTATGAAACAGTAACCATACCACACTATTTAAAGACATCAGCGACTTGGCTTTGCTACCGTTTCCTCCCCACCCTGCCTCTGCAGTAACCCAGGATATCAGATTTTAATACTTGCAAGGCTTCTGCTTCCGTGCTTTGTCATTCTCTTCCACTAAATTTGGGACTGCTTCCCATAAGTTCTGTATTTTAAATCTGTAAAGTCTTCACTTAATATCCAAAAGTAGCGACACAATCAATAACCCAAACTGAGATGCACGTCTCAATTTTCAGTCTTTTTTGCAAGAAGATCGTAAGAAAACAGATGATTTAAAAAGCACACGAGAGGACAGCTGACTGTCCGGATTTTACGAAGCCCTTAGCCAGAGTATATGTATTTAAGCAGTATGATAATGAATCTTTGTTCATTCTTCCGCAAGCTAAACTTTTATTATATATAGCTGTACACTTAGTGGAAACCAGGGATCATCCTTATAAACCAAAGAGAGCTTCAAAGTTCATCAGAGATAGATCACCTAGCAGTTTTATGAGATTTAAGACAGTTCAATGACATTTAACCGTCATATATCTCTAATTGCTATCAAAGTGATCTCAAACTTACGTATCTGTTTTCAAACTAGTAAAAATATTTTGAAGTATACCTGTGTTCCATATAGCAACTCAGCGGCTCTACACAAGTATTAACGGCTCCAATGATGAAAGACGACCTCACATCTGGGTCAGGATGAGTTTGCAGAGCCTGTACGACGTCAATAACATCAGTGTACCTGTAAGAAAATGAAATCAAACATGCTTTCAGCGAAACAGAATGACACATTTCAATGTCGAGTAAGACATCAATTGCTCACGAGAAGGTTAGATTTCTAAAAAAGCCTACTAAAATAGTTATAAAGCAGTTCAAAGATTGGCAAATCCAGACAAAGTAAGCAGACTGCAAGTATCATTAGAAATGAATTGACAGCTACAGAGAAAAGCAGTACAAACCTCACACTGAACAACGGAAAACTCCGGCTTTTAGGAAGCTCAAAGCGCATAATGTAAACACAAGCATGTTATGCTACTGCAAAGCATGTCACGCACTAAGTATGACTCAAATAAAATATTAAATTAAAAAGCAACACCCCTACCTTCTCAGCATTCCAATTTAAACGTGCTTCTATAATTAATGTGTCCCTTATTTATCAGTACTCCAGGCACCTCTGTATTACACTTCTGTACGATAGCAAAGTTCAGCTGAACCTGAGTTTTTATTCCAGATATTTCTCAGCCAGTTACAACCACCTCTCAAAACTGCACTGTCAGTTACTGCATTATTTAGAGAACTCCAACTACTTT
The DNA here is from genome assembly GCF_949628215.1 of Phalacrocorax aristotelis. Classification (NCBI taxonomy): domain Eukaryota; kingdom Metazoa; phylum Chordata; class Aves; order Suliformes; family Phalacrocoracidae; genus Phalacrocorax; species Phalacrocorax aristotelis. The sequence goes on from NC_134279.1 coordinate 81,833,155, forward strand.
AAAGCTGTCTATGCCAACACTCAACTACTCAGAAAAGAATGGAAAACCTCTAATTAACCATCCCTGAAGCCAGCGCTGCTACCAGAATATCAGTTACCTTGTGCATCCCTGGACTCTGTACCACTCCTACTAACTTTAAGGGGGAAAAATAGTATCTCATTCTAACATGGAAAAAACTCCTGCTTTTTAGCACTATCAGAATGGACCATAATGACGAAAATGCTACGCTCCGCATCTATGCCTTTCGTGAAACAGATGAGCACTTGGTAGCCTGGGAAGCAAAACCATCCCAGCCAGACTAGGGTAGCACTTGCCTCAAGCTAGTTTATGTTACCTCATGACTCAGAAAGAGTCGGCAAACTTACTGTAGATGATACTAGTTCAAGTGCTGCACATGAAATGGGAACATCCAACAGAAATGGCTTCACCTTTATACCACAAAAAAACCCCTGGCATTTATCGAGAACATGTTAATCAGTCTTACTTCGATATCTCCTGCTGTATCGAGTAAACAGCGTATTTTTGACAGCCTGCTTTCCTATAGCAGTTTAAGAGATCATGATCTTTACAGAGCCGTTCATTCCGAAGTACAAAGGCTCAAAACATACCATGTTATGCCAAAATTGCACAGATATTTATTTGGATAACAACTCGCACACATGCAAAATTGCCTCTCTTTCTTCCTATCTTTTATCAACTTTGAATGTTTGTGTCACATTTTCTGTAGCTAATACAGCCAAAGAATCAAAGCAAGGACTAACGGAACTGCAAAGACAAAGAAGCAACTACGCACACAAAGATGCTAAATATTTGGGAAAAAGCAAAGATTGATTCTTATGCTTACTGCATCACACTTGCTTGCTGTTTAAAAGAATCCATTAGGAGTCACAATAGCTTTTCCCTCCTCTATTTGGAGGAAAAAACACTGCAACCTGAACAGACCATTTAATTCTGGAAACTACCAAGTTTATTTATTAAAGAGTCTCTAGCACTCACTGATCTTTCAAACGTTTAAGGTACTGTAAGCACTTGAGAGATATAATTATAGTCTTCATGTCTCACCATGTCACACTTCCTAAAGTTAATTTCTGTTCTGAAGAACTCAAATTAAAGTTTACCAAAACGCGCTGCCTTGAAGACAATAGATCTTCCTCTGAAAGAAATAGGGAGGTGCTCCACCCCCATTTTCTCATCAAAACAATTTCAGTGTTTTAGCAAGCTTTCAAAGAAAATTACACATGAAAGGTAGGGCGAGAACTAAGCTAAGATGCTTTTCTGCATTCTGTAAAGAGTTGTGCGTTTATTCCATGGGGTTTTTTGTTTTGTTATCAGCAAAATACAGGTCTATTGGGAAAAAGTAGCAATAATTAGTGTACTAACAGGGACTACAGCACGCAACGCTCCTAATTATTGAGATAATGTTATAGCAGACAATACTCAGTAATATTCTCCTGCAGCTCTGGAGCACAACTTGCACCACAATCTCAAGCTCTCTCTGCTCTATTGCCCTTACCTAAATCCATGGCTTTAAAGACAGACAGCCAGTTCTCCAGCAGTCTTTAAAGATCAATAACCAACATGAAGAAATCTCACCAGCCTCTGAAGGGCAAATGCCTCTCTATCTAGGTCCTCCAGGGGGACAAAACCCAAAAAGAAACCACACACAGCTGCACCAATAAATAAAGTGCCATTTAACAACAGTCTCAGATGCAGCTGGAAAGGGCAAGAAAACTTCTTTTGAGAAGCCCAAATTCACAGCCAACTTCCTAAATAAAGAAGTCCTTCCTTCCACATGACTGAAGGAAGCCTATGGACACCTTTTTTCCAATGGAATAGCAAGAAATAAAATTAGCAGATTGCAGAAGAGCTGAGTTTAGTACATACGTAACACAGAATTCACGAGCACCACACTTCAGCACAGAAATGTGGCTGCTTCAGAGTGACAGGGAGGTTTAAAAATGCGTTGAAAATAGGAAGGGAACAGAAAATCCTTTATTCTGTGCAACAGTTCAAACAGTTTCAAACATTTACCCTTGCAAGACCACTAAGAGACGCTTGTTCTTTTTAGCATAAGCAGACTGACGGACGCTGTGGTTTTGCTGAGCCTCCAGGACACTGGAGAGGTAACGCTGGAAGTGGGTTGCACTGAAGCATTCAGGACTATCCATAGTTTGCCGATAGACTATCCACCTAAACAACAGAAAACAAGGAAAGAATTAACATTCCATGACATAATATTTGTGTTTTCTTTTTATTTTCAACCAACAGACCAAAAATAAATTTGACAAGCCTTAAGATTCCACATTTCTCAAGCCACATGGGAAACAGGAATTTACTTGGCTTTCTAGCATTTCCAGCATAAGCACATTCTTTACATTATTGCCAAAAGATTTTGCGGGTTTTTGTTGTTGTTTTTTAATATAACATTGTTCAACAGCTTCTTCAAAGCAGCACATCCTAGGAGTAATTCTGATTTTTGTTAGTGATGCAGTAAACAAAAATTATATGAATCCAACTCAAAAGACTCTGGGCATGAAAATATTTCACTGCAAAAGTAAAAAGTAACGATGACACCTGCAGTAAAACATGATGAAATGTATTATTCCAGAACGTTCAGAAGTCACCTTATATATCTGCCCTAAAAACAGAACCACAAAATTGTTCTGAATCAACTTGCTAATATCAAGACTCTGAGTTAAAAGTCTTACAAAAAAAAAAAAAAGCCCAAAAATATTACTAAGATGAAATGCCAAGGTGTTTGGCTGTAAGATATAAAACGATAAGAATTTTTTTTATTATTTTCTGAAGGTATATCAACACACAGAATGGCAAATTCCTACAATAGATTTATCTTATTGCCCTACAGTAGATGTCCTGAATATATCTCCTGCTATTGTAGACTAAAAACCAGGTCAGAGTAAAAACAGTGCTGTAGAGGGACTGTTAATACAGCCTTTCCTCCAAGAAAAACGCATTTTAGACTGACTAGCACAAGGCAATAAACGGAAGCTCTTCATCTGTTTCCTTCAAGCTGTGGCGACTTCCATACTTGCTTAAGGCAGCATCAGTGATGGTTCCAGATACACGTCTTAGATCTGCAGTGGTACCTGGGGTATTCTTAGTATGGAAGATCACCAAAGAAGTCTCCTGTGCTGTTTTGCTCGTCTAAATGTCTGAACTCTAAGGGCAAATCTACCCAGCATAACAGAGTTAATTGAGATACCCGAAGTAACGGAACTGAAGTAATATACCCTACCCTACAGTGTGCTGTGCAGAACTAGTTACGGTGCCTGATAATACTTACTGAATTTATTCTTATAACACAAGTATACAAATTAGAAATTGGTATATTAAAAAAAAAGGAAATGAAGTGAAACACTGACAGTTTGACTGTCCTTCATGCTGAGCAGTTCCTGGGTGATTAGTACGACCGCTGCTTTGGACTATGAACCCAGAATGGTACGAACCTTCCGTGCTCCTTGTTAAAAGTTACAAGAAAAGTGCACAGATCGCTGCAACGACATCCTGGAAGGCCAGTTATAATGGTGATAACCACCTAAAACACAGGGAAGAGATAAGAATTGGGGCAACTTGAAGACTAGAAACGAGCAGCAACCATTGCACACAGGTAAGGCGCTCTATCTTGATGAAATTTTAAGTCCAAACACCAAATTAAGTGACACTAACCACAGAAACAGCAAGAGTGTAGAGCTGTAACTGTGTTTGTGCAATTACTCAGATATGCATCATTTCAGAAAGACATGTTTTCTCTTGGTTTCCATACCTTAAACACAGTGAAAGGATAAGTAAGAAATACAGCAAACTATTATCAAAACCTTTACGCTGAAATCTCGCCTGCAGCGTAAGCATTGATGCAAAGTCAGACAAAACACTCCAAGAGACACCAAGCAGGTCGTGTTTCCTATGACGAAAAGGGTACCTCGAAATACATAGGACAGTATTTGAGCAAACGGTTCAAAAAGCGATGGTGTGTGTCACCCTTGCCAAACACAAAGAGCAACTCTAGGCTTCTGATGCTGAACCGAGCATCCTATACACAAGATTTATTCCAGGAACGCTGCGTTTTGAGTAGGATCGTAAGAGGGTGCAGAACAACAGCTGTAACCTACCAACAGCTTTTCCGCATAAAGCACCTCCGTTTCCATTATGTGTATTTCTGGTGGTATTTAGAGAGGGAGCAACCAAAGAAATACTGATGAGAAGTCAGAGAATATCTCCAAAGCTTACAGTTATATAGCGTAGAACTATACCGGAGGGTGCTACAGAAGTAAGCAAAGGAGCTCTGGAGGAAACACGACCACAACAACTCTCTGTGCTGGGCTGAACTTATCGTGTCACTGGGTAACCAGCCGTCACACTGCGTATCATCCTGTTACTAACAGACTAATTACCTCCTCCAGTTTCTTTGCAATATTTGAAGATAGTTGTCTGCAGACTATTTGTATCCTGTCCTCAGCATCGCTTTCGGATGCCCACAAAAAAGGAGTATTCGTGATAACAGATAGAGAGAAGTAACCGAGAAAAATTACAGGTACTAAGTTAGCATGTTTTATAGAATTTGGTATGAACATTACAGAAAGATTATTTGTTTTTAGACATACACAAAAACACTTAACCCTAAAATCAAATTTTAAAACATTAATAAAGATTTACTAATTAATTTTTATATTAGTTAATTTATATGTTAATTAATACTTTATTTAAGCGTGAGTATTGCAGCATTCAGCGAGGAACCCTATACTCCTACTGCTCTGACCATCTTGCTTATGGCAGATTTCAAATGCTAGAAAGCGACGAAGAAATATTTTCCCTGGAAACGCTATTTAAAGCGCTCCTTATGTTTGACAATTGTTATTGCCCCTATAGAGAACTGAGTGTTCTACAGATAATACCAGCAAATGTTAAATATCATGTGCTACCTCTATGCTATTTAAAGGACCTTTATGTTCTTGAGAACAATTCAGCTATTCAGCAATTCATAAAAACAAGCTACTGCTGCTTTAGGGATAACTCTTTCAGGGCACCAGAGAAAACCCTTCATCTGAAGATCTATGCCTTATTTTCTACCTCTGTATTATCCAGCTGAAGGGCTGTTGGCACTTCCGAAAGATTGTTTAAATGAAAATGAGAAGTTAAGGAACGTAATCGGGAAAACAGGGCAGAGCAGTTCATTCTAAGGAACAGACTTGAAGCAAGTTCAGCGTGAACCAGCGGTACTGGAGGAGGAGGCAGAGGTGGTTAAACGTACATCTGTACTTTACAGCATCGCCTGCAACAGGACTAATGACAGCCTGAATATTTGCTAAATATTCTCTACTTGGACAGGACGTATCGTTGGGTTGCTTCCTTACCTTATCACTTTCTGCTTTGCTATCAGGAATGATTTCTGACTGTTGCAATAAAATGGGAAGATGTGCTCTCATTATTGGCTGGTGACTGACGCTGCTGACAGTAAAATGTTGCACAAACCTTTCAAAAATAAAAGTTTTATTTTCTTACAACCAAGACCAAAAGACTTCATTCATATAAATAGTTGGCAAATTACTAAAATAAGATTGTTAAAAGGTCAAACAGCAGCTTCCCAGAGAGGAAATAATTCATCTCAGAATAAAAATATCCAGTGTGAAGACAGAGTTATTAAATAAGCAATTTTTAGACAAGTATTACATACACCAAGATATCTTTGTGTTATTTCTGACCAAACTGATCCCTTGAAAACACAAGTAATTTCTCACCTCTCTAATTCGGGAAGGGCAGCAGATATTTTAAGCTCCCTGCATCTTTCCCCAGAAGGAAAAGACAAGGCGTTAAATAACTTCTGAACACGGGAATGCCTAAAACAAGCAAATTAATTAATTGGTTAGTTACAAAAGAAACCTAGAAATTTATCTTCTTTAAACCTGATGGCTACATATTAAGTAGTACAAAAGAAAATAAAGCGAGTGTTGCACTAAGGATGCAACAACTCCTTTTAAAATCATTATCAAAATCTTCAATGAGTAACGGCATTTTTCTGATTGTAGCACACACAGAGCTAATGTATAATTACACTGGAGTAAGCGGCACGAACTCACAGTCTCTTTTGTTCCACAGAGAGGAATTCTTCCTGGACAACCCTTAAAGATAATCCTGAGTTTGTCTGGTTTTGCCACGAAGAGAACACCTAGAACAAATCAGGCCTATGCATAAGCGTGATTATTTTGCAAAATTTGTTTTGAATTTGTTTAGGAATTGTTTTTGTTCGACTAAAAAAAAAAATACATGCATTTTAACTAGCCATTAAATATTTCACAATACTGGTTTTGCTGCAAGAATGCAAAATATGGAAGAAGACTCCACAAATCAGATTTTGTAAGCTTCTCTTTGGCTACACTGGAACTGCTTTAAGAAGTTAGTTTACTGAAATGGTCTAGTTTTCCCCCACCTTCATAGCCGGCAAAAAAAATCCTAAGGAAAAAATTTACCCACCACAGTAACAGTAACAATCATTGGGTATCTTTTAGTTATAGCATATGCTAGGTATTTATAGTCCAACTGCAGTACAGCAGGAACTGCATCGAAGTAAGTCTCCTTTAAGTAGTACTGTAATTTTCGCAAAGTGAGATTGCAGCAATCTTTTCTGGAAATTTAAGAAAAACTCCGTTCCTTCGCAAAAGAAAAGGGAGCCCTTCCTCTCTCTAGGGAACAGTGTTCTGGCCCGCATCCTACTGCTCTAGCCAAGTCACATTAATATGAATGGCACTCTGAACCTAGAAATCAGATTCAGCTGAATCACACACTCGTTGAAGTGTTCGGTATTTCCCTTCTTTTAATAAGTAAAGGCAACAACCATTGTCCTTTTTCACAATAATTTGCTGCAAGACAAAACAGCTGGGGGAGGAAAAGACTGCTTTCCACTAACACATCGGCATCCTAAACACAAGGGTACTGAGATAAAAACAACATCAAAATAAAATAAACTTTTGATATTAACAAAGACAATATTGCTTGTGTAGAAGGAGCCCTGCAACCAAACAAATAACCACTTCAAAATACACGAGAGACTAAGGAGAACTCCTACAAGGGATCTAAAGAAGGTCAACAGAAAATTATCCTTTTAGAAGGCAAAGGGCTAAGGATAAAGCAAAAACGCAGGTCAGACCAAGACAGAACACTCAAAGGAAATAAATCGGTCCCTTCTGTATAATTTAAGGAACATTTTAAAAAAGAGCTGCTATGGCATTAGAGACAGTGAAGAAAACCTGAGAAATCGATACATCCCAAAGCCTAAGCAAATCTTCCCGCAGTACCAATTAAAACAAGGACATGAAAGGTACTATCCTGTCTTTGCAGGACCTGCAAACCAGATTCCAGTTCTGTGTGCTCAAAAACTTGTAACTGCCTCAGTTACAGGGAATTTAATACACTCAGTTCTGGAGGAACGGGTAACTGCCATTCCCTGTTTCAAGGAGTCTTGGAATAACTAAAGCGCAGGTCCAGTAAGCGAGGCATCATGCCATATGACCGTAGAAGAGTAAAACTAATACTGCCATTTTAGTAAATCGTTGTAACTACAGGTCTGTCAAATGACTCCTATGTCTGTGCAACTTCAATGGCACGCAGGCTTAGAGAAGTCTGGAGGAAATCAATAAATACCTGAAGGTAAATACTAACAAAATACAATAATGTGTTTCCATGGCTTCCACAACCAGGTACACTTGATCTCACAAATAGTTTTCGTTCATGAGATAACATCTTCAAGACAAAAAAAACATCTACTTGAACTCGAACAAAACAACTGGTATGGTGCCAGATGAGAAACTCTTAAACTGCAGAAACTGAAACTCAGTATAGAACCGCGCGGCAAAAAGCTAACTCAAGGGAGGACCGGAATAAATAGCGCCGAGAAAAAGCAGCAGAAGGCGGGGGACATTCACCAGCAGAGCTGCTCAAGGAATGCCCCATGACAGCCTTTGCAATGAACTTGGCACAGACTGAAGTGAACTGACAGCATTTTGGGGAACTAAGTTGGGAGAAAGTCTACACAGCATTGACACGCTTCACTGCAAAACAGATCTAACTAAGAATGGAAGAAACAGGAAAAAAAAGTAGGAGGAAGTTACGTATGAGTGCAAGAATGAGCGCACAAACACTTCTAGAATCGGCTGAAATATCAGTGGGCGGCAAAAAGAAAGGACCTGAAGAAGTTTCTCAAAAAACGAGCACCATCTCTTAACTCAAGGCAGCAGTGACGAGGCAAACCACCTGAACGTTTTCAGAAGAGAGCACTATTCTTGCCTCTGTACAAGAAACAAACACCCTCATCTCAGATACTACACAGAGTCTGGAAATCTACAGCCAAAAACACAGATCAAAAGAAAACTATTACAATGATCAGAGGAAAAGAGAACTTTTTATAAGCACAGATTAAAAAGGATCTGGTTTTATTTTAGCGGGACAAATAAGCCATTAAGAATAGTCTGAAATATCTGAATACCTTAGAGATGTCTGCTGGTAAAGCAGTAGAAAGAAAACAGATACAAAAGTAGACCTAATAAAATAGGCTGAAAACTCAAACACAAACAAACAAAATATTCCCAACCATTCACACAGTGGAACAGTGGGAGGAATCAAACACTTGAGATAAAAGGAGGAGAAATTTTATGGTAACATTAATACTGCCAGTAGGGACTGTACTCACTGAGCTAGGTGGTCTTTTCCAATCCAGTGTTATAATCAGATACTAAAACCCTTGTGAAGTCCTAAAATCTCCAGGCTCATTTCCTCAAAAGTGCTATTGTTATACAATTTTGTTTATTAAAAGCCTCTGCATTACAATGCATGAAGCCAATCTACAGAATAATACGAAGCCATATGGGATACTTAAAGACTTTAACACAACTTCCCTAAGGATTGCGATCCAAATGTATCTAACCACAGAAAAAACACAATAGAACCTCTGCCACTACATACAATTGCTGTAGCCAATTATACACCAGTACTACATTTAAAATGCAACTACTAGAGAACAAGCTTTTAGAGCACTCACTGGCTTCAGAAGACAAAATGAAAGCACATGGTGAGCATTAAACTTAACGAGCAACACAATCACTAGGAATGCGTACATAAGTTAAAGTCTTTCACACATGCAAGGTACTAAGATCAGGAGTCATCACGCTCCTGTGAAGGACTAGGGAGGCCTGGGACAACCATGAGTGTGCAAGGTAGACACCGTAAGTCACAGAATCAGAGTTTCTGATTGGAAGAGAGCCTCTGGAGGTCTCCAGACCCACCTCCTGCTCAAAGCAGGACTATTGCTGGCAGCACAGATCAGCTCAGCCATCACTTTGTCCAGCCCAGTTTTCAAAAGCTACAAAGGTGGAGATTCACTGTCTGGGTGACTTGTTCCACGCACTGCACCAACCTCCGACTGACATTCAGTCTGAATCTTCAAAGCTGCAATCTATAGTTACTGCCCCTTGTTACGTTATCTGCCACTGTTCAACAAGTTATCTCTAACAGTCCTTCCTACTGCAACACCCTGATTTTTATAGAAAAGATAAGCAGCCTCAAAATCACATCAGCCCTCTCTCTCAGTGTCCTCTGTGAATCCCACCCAGCTCCATGGAGAAGGTCTTCAATGTGTTTCCTAACTCGATGCTCCCTCAGTATTAACTGCCCCTTCTCCTTCCTAAACTGTACCTATTCACCAAGATATAGGAAAAGGTTCTGCTTGTGAAGACTGATGCAAGTAACACCTTGAACTGTAACCTCTCCTGTATTTACTTATCAGGTGACAAGCTTTAGTGGCTCAACTAAGGTGAGAAAAACTCCTTCTTTCCACATTAATTAGTTAAGACATCAATAAATTCACCCCATGCCTCTCATCTGAAACAAAGATTAATTGTGTCACCTTCCCCCCATCCAAACCAAACATTTTTTTACTTTACCTGTGAATAAAAAGCTTTATAAATCTTTGTTTTGGGGAAAAGTGCAATCATCAAAAAGTTGTCTCGGGTATGGAATTCAATTGGCAGATGAGCAAGCAAGGAACTTTTGATGTCTAGAAAGAGAGCAGCAACGATACTGGTTGAATCCTAGAAAAGGAAGAAACAGGATAAATTATAATTAACCATTACTGAAAGTGAAAAAAAGGCTTAATACATTAAATAGAGATCAGAAGAGAACTACTGCAGTCATAGCTAGGCACGTATAAAGATCTGAACGTTCATCACCTTGCTTAGCACAGGCATGGAGCAGAAGGATCAACTGCAGCCACTTGCAGTACTCCTCAGTTTCTACTTCGCAGCTATTAGAGATCTCATAAGCTTTAAAAAAGGATCCGAGGTTGTTTTAAGCACCAAAGCTTTGTCTTGTCTTGAAAAGAAAAGCTTGCATTCTAGTATCTACTCTTTTCCCTCCACTAAAAACTAGACCTTGAACCCTTTCCTCTGCTAATGCTTCACAACAAAGCCGTCTTCATCTATACCCACACATCTCCTCTGGCACAGACAGCCTGGAAGAATGAAATAAGTATCAGCTAAAAAGAAGGATGGCATGGTGCTATTGCAAACTTTTTTTTTTCCTGACCTGAGAGGAACCATGCTGCAAGGAAGTACAGCTACCAGGCCTGCAATTTAAAGCGTAGGTCACCTGCATGTCAGAAGTGTCCTGTTCTTCTCAGATTCTTTAATGAGCACAAGTTCTGCTAAATCTATTGCTTCTTCACCTGAATTATGTCTTTGCCAACAGGAGCTGAAGCCCTCAAGATCACTCTCCCTCAGAAGCCCTGAACTCAGGTTGTTCAATATTTGCTCTAATAAAACAACACTGACCCTTGGTTTTCTGGATATCAAGACAGGCATTTGTGTACAACTTTGCAGGATCCTGAAGCGTTTTATGCTCAAGCTTTGACTTGTAACTCTTTTCACACCAAAGCATTAGAAAAACAGCACAATTCAGCAGTACGAAAAAAAATCCCTCGAAGATAGGTATTCCATTCCTTCAGGTTCAAATCACCATGTCCCCACGTGCCATGTCTGCACGTTTTTGAACCCTCCTCAGGGACGGTGACTCCCCCACCTCTCTGGGCAGCCTGTGCCGGGGCCTGACCGCTCTGGCAGGGAAGGCATTTTCCCTCATCTCCAACCTAAACCTCCCCTGACGCAGCCTGAGGCCGTTCCCTCTCGTCCTGTCGCTGGTGACTTGGGAGCAGAGACCAGCCCCCCCCTCACTCCAGCCCCTCTCAGGCAGCTGCAGAGAGCGAGAAGGGCTCCCCTCAGCCCCCTCTTCTCCAGGCTAAACCCCCCCAGCTCCCTCAGCTGCCCCCCAGCACACTTGTGCTCCAGACCCTGCCCCAGCCCCGCTGCCCTTCTCTGGACACGCTCCAGCCCCTCCAGGCCCTTCTTGTCCCGAGGGGCCCAAACCTGAGCCCAGCATTCGAGGTGGGGCCTAAGCTGGAATGCCTTATGAGATGGCAGATTTATGTTTGACGCTGCTGAGATTGGGATGGTTTCTGCTTTAGACCTTCACGGTACCAATTCGTGAGGAATCTACCCTGTCCTCCATGCACTTGATGTTTATGAGCCTCAAGGACTTCAAGAGCTTAGGTGGCAGCTAGGCACCCTGATTCTCAGAATAAAGGAGCCTGCAACACATGTTGAAGGCAGAAGTGCAGACATTTTCAAGGTAAAAAGAGAAGCATCTACAGGCATTGTGATAGAGCTGCTAAGAAACTGTACTTTGCGTCATTTTAAGTCTGTGTATCTTTTATTTTAACCCCAGCATCAAATTATCCTTTTTTTTTTTTCAATCGATATTGTTGTTGCAATAACTGTAGGAAAAAGCATGCTAACAATTACCCTTCTTCTCCTGTCACTTCTTAACATTTTAAGCTCTCCACCCTTGTATTATGCCAAGTCAGTTGAACAATAAAATGCTCTCTGTCAAGGTTTAGCTTTACACAAAAATCTGGCATCAGTTCAAGAATGATAGCCAGGTCCCATAAATAGCTAGTTTTATGAAAGTGAGTGTCTTGAGTCAAACAATAGAAGGAAGGTCGGTGTTAAAACAGCTTCTTAAACTACCACGGGGCAATCGATATGATACACAAGAAAAGGCAGCTAAGGTAAGATTCTCTTCACTTTTGTGTTTTCATCTCAATTGAATCACACACTTTTATTGTGTTTTACTGGTTTCCTCCATTATATGATGAAATCATAGCAACACAATGCTTTCTGGAGGTCATTAAACAAATGTGTAATACTGTACCTGGAGAAAATAGAAACTGAAGGAAACAGGTTTTTTTTTTTTCCAGTGTTTATTTTGGTTGGTTATTGTTTTCTAATCTCTTTTCCATTCTGAAAAAGTGACAGTTAACCCAGCATGCCTGCCTTGAAGAAGGGGGGAAAAAAGCTGGGTTGCCATCATTAACCTAACTCTCGATTCCCACTAAGCCAGAACACCAAACTATTAGCGTGGCAAGTTGGCCAAGTGAAGCGATACAAGTTGATCACAGGAATGGCAAAAGCCTACGCCTAACACTGTGTCTTTTACTGCAGTTACTCAGAATACGTGTAATTACACGCAACATGCCTCTCCTCCTCACTCCTCAGCTTGGGAAACATGAACCAGCCATTCCCTTCACCCTGTCAGTTACACAACGCTCGGCGACAGCAGACAGACACTGCTCGTGACCTCTCCGGAGAAGAAGTAGTGCACTGCCGTGAACATTTGACTGAAGGTTAAATATATTTTGAAGAGAAGGAAGCATTTCACCCTCCAATACACCATATGACTTCACAATGCCTTGAACTTTTCTCTATCCGTCACTTAAGACTGCTAGATGTTTTATGAACGCTATGTTCCGGAATTCTTCTTTTAATAAAAAGCAATTTTCCACACTGGTAAGACCGCATTGATAACTCAGTCTACCACAAAATTCTCTCCTCCCTACAGTTTAGCTAACCAGTAATTGATTAAGCTAACCAATACCAAAAGTGTAGGTTATTAGTTTTACACACGCGTGTAAAACTGCAACTGAAATTGAAACTTTGCACTAGTACCCTGCAGGAGTACTGTTAAAAACTGATTAAGAAGTTCATGACAGTAGGAACAAACAAAATACTCACCCCATCATAGAAAGAAATGGAACTCATATGGTTCTTTGAAATGGAAATGCTGCCATGGCGGGGATCAGAAAAGAGAATGCCGTCTGAAAAGAAGTACAATTTGCCTAGAATTTGGAAGAAAAAAGATGTATGTCAATATTTCAGCATCATGTGACAACTGCCTCCTCTTTTCACGGACAAAATCTATGTTCTTGAAGAATTTTGTCATAGTTAACATCCCAAATCTTTACTCAAATGGACTGCAGAGCATCTAGACAGGATCCACGGCACAACCATTCGATCTTTACCGGATCTCACTGTCAAGGGCAGGAATCATGACTATGATTACATTTGACTTATTGTAAATATTCTGTGGCTTTAATTCAGAGCAAGCAGAATGGAGACAAAGCCATACATAATTACACAGGCGTTCAGAGGTTTAATAGTTTACATATACAAGGTGTTCACTGTTGATGCTTCCAGTGCTCACAAAATCCAAGCCATGGCACAGGTGTGTGCCTTCTACTGAGCGGTCAAGGAAGAAAAATGCAAAATACAACGCTTCAAGTACACTTCTGTCAAATCTCACAGAATATCACACTTCACAGAGAACGTGTCAATGGGGAAAGAAAGAAATCAGAGATGTTAATTCTTTTGTAACAGAAGAACGAGTCAAAAAGAGTATTAACTAATCCAAACTAAACCGGCTTCCTTGAAGATGGAAGTCAGTGAATTGTATCAAGAACAACTTGATACACATGTAAATTTTCCACAAGTGATTAATCACAGAGAGTTTAATTGCCACGACTGATTGACCCAGTTAAGTTCATCCTACAAAAATCCATAGCGCAGCAGTTGTAATAGCATACTAAGGAGAAGGTCGAAATGTTTTGATGTATTTTAGCCGTGAATGTGTACCTTGCTACAGTAAGTCACAAGTGACAGAGAGGGAAGAGGAGCGCCTGTGTGACAGCACCTTTTTTCACCTAATCTTGCCAGACTACATAGCTGCAGCCTCAGTAGAGCCCAAATTAGAGCACAGCAAACTGTCTTGCAGCGTAGGTGAAAGGGAACAAGATCAAGTTCATTTTCACTTGACACCTAAGAAAATATCCCGCTCATTGAAGTGTTACATAATAGTCTTTATACCACCTACTTGAAACTCTCCATCCCAAGAGTTACCAAAACATTGAACTGCACGAAATTCCCAAAAAAAGGAAAAGGCAAATTGCTCCACTGGGGCAGAGACAGCCAGTTTTCACAAAGCCCAAAACCAAAATTTCATCATTCTATTTCCTTAGTTATTCCCTAGTTCACTGAGCGAACCCGTGCCCACAGCCCTCTATCGCAAAATAACTATATACGTCACTCTGCAACCTTCTTCCTTTCAAATCTTTTCAATTAGAACAAAACCAAATTCCGCTATGCGAAAGTCACTATTTGCCTTGTACATCATTATTTATCCTCAATACTCTCTTTGTGTAACTACAAAAACAATAATGCTAAAGATTTTCCCCTAACTATTGTCAGCTTATCCTAAGCAATTAAATGTCAGATATTATTTATCTTCTGCTGTACATCAATACCGTGACAACAGCACCTTCTCTGGACAGCGGAATATAAAAATATTGTGCCTTAAGAAATACGTTTGGATTCAACAACTTCAATTTATTCTTCTGTAAGTCTTCTCAAGGCAAAGCAAGGCACATTAACGCAAGGCTGTGGAGCGAGGGAAGCCCCTCCCAAGCGTCCTCCCAAATTGTCGTAATATTGGGATAGCCATGTTACTTAAGTTCTTGAAGGAAAAGGCACCGAAACGAGGAAAGATCTAAGGCTGTCGCTAGTAGTCTCGTGACAGAAAGCAGTGACTTGATTGAATCTGAAAAGGACCGAGACTGAGCATCTTTCTGTAATATGGTGAGCATCTGTGCTAATAAACGCTGAAGTTCCCGAGTGAAAATGGCAATGGGAAAAACCTGGAACAGCACGTCAGCTCCGCGAGGCGGCTTCGGTAGGAGCAAAGAACTCAAGGCTGCAAACAGATTTGGGAGCAAATCATTCCAATCCCCTCCTACATCACTGACAGCGTTATCACGTTGCCCAAAAGGTACATATTTGCCTTCACTTCTTGAGCTGAGAGCCCATGGTGTGCTGGCACTACTGTGACACCCCATCTTTCCAATAATATCCATATAGGCACAGAGAAAGCAGAAAACATGGCACACCATCCATTAAGGATAGAAGCAGCCAGTTCGTGCACACTTTTGAACTTCAACTAGGGGAGAAAGCCATCGCCCAGGTCTACAAAGACTCATTCTCAGTTATGTGAGGCAAGTCCTGTGTGCCTCAAAAGCAAGCCTATGGCTCTGACAGGAATTCCTCTTCTAGGACTACAAGTTTCAAGCAGAGGTTGGGGACAAAAAAGTAGAACATGGAGTTTAATAGGAGAAAGTTGCAAAGGCAAATGGAAAGAAAGCTTAAGGCGATGGCATAAGTACGCTCACCAGGTGTGTAAACCCTGGAAACTGCATCTCCCGCATGTTTAGAAAAAGAAAATAAAAGTGAGCCAACTCTACAAGTAATTGAAAAACCACACCTCACCTTCTGCAGGCACGGCCTGTGGGCTGCTAGAATAAATATACGCTCCATCACCTCCAGTGAGTAAAGTGCCCAGAAAAGATTTGTCTTCCTGAACAGGAAAAACAAACAGTAATATCACAGACTGCACCAAGGACTGCAATCCAGGGAACAATATTTTCTCATGCTTTTGCTTCAGGAAAAGAAGATTTTTGTTTTGTTTTAAAACAGCATTTGTCAGAACTTTTAAAAAAGAATTTTAAACTGCATCGATACAGAAGGACTAGTGAAAGAGAGCATGTCAAGAGTATAATTTTTAAACGATCTCCCCCCCGCTTTTGGTTTCGCCAGCAGCTATTGAGTTACAAGTTATTGTCACAACCACAAGGCATAACTTTTTGTTTTTAGATTGTCAATCTACTGAACTAAAAGTATATTACAGGAAAATAAATCTATTTGTAATGAAGATTTCTGGTAACCACAAATTAAACCACAAATGTGAAACTCATGTGGCTTAAGAGGTTCCCACATCCCAAATTCTTTTCTTTTTCATAGGGCTTAAAGTGTTTTCCTTTAGACATTTCGCATGCTAATTAAGTTAAAAGAAAGTTGCATGTAGAGTGGCATTGAGTTTGGGGGGTTTTTTTTGAAACACATGAGCTCTATGGGTAATACTAAGTGAGACTTCCATGAAATCATAGCTTTATTAAAACTTTTTGCTCTTGGGTTTTGTCTTTCTTCGAAATAAAGAAAACCTCAAACTTTTACACACAATATACTTTTCTTTGTAGGTCAAAGCTTGAAAGAGACAGGGTAGAACAGGCAAGTCTTTCACGGAAGAGGAATAACAGACACAATAAAAGCCAGTTCTACTAGCAGCTAAGAATTTTTGAAAACTGCTTTTTGAAAGTGTAACATACAGTTTAAGAAAAATGATTAATTTTACCTTCAGTACATGCTGCGCCTTTTCAGACAGTTTCACATCACTATCTTCAACCTGTAGCCAGAAACAGTTTCCATTTATATTGTTAGTAGATAAAGCAAGTCTAACTCTAAATAAAAAAAATTAAAGATGATTCAAGGCAAACAAGAACCTTAGGTACAACAGACAGCTATAGCCCGGAGACCAGGGCACTTCAAAGACAGCTTTGTGCTCTTCAATACTGTGTTACCACGGGACTGAAATAGTTCCTTGAAACACATTCAAGGGGATACTCCCCATTAAATTGTTTTACAGAGTAAAATGATGCTGTCCAGTCACAAAGCAGTATATTCACAGTGAGGACAATCGCCACTGGAATAATCTCCCCAGGGCAGGGGTTGACTCAGCCACGTTGGGCACCTTCAAGAGTCGTCTGGACAGGGTGCTGGGCCGTCTTGTCTAGGCTGTGCTCTTCCCAGAAAGGTTGGACTAGATGATCCCTGAGGTCCCTTCCCACCTGGGGTTCTGTGATTCTGTGATCATTCAGTCTTATGTTTTATTACTCTTAAAGTGTTTAAGAAGTGTGGATTGCCAAAGGGCACAACATTGCCCAACTTCATAAAGTTCATTGGAATTACACCTCTAACAGTGCAGCGCATTCGAGGTCTGGAAGCAGGCCTTCCTTTCTGTTGGGGCAGACATTTAACTGATCTAAAGTGCCCCAAAATCAACTGAATTTTCAAAAATCACACCGTGGACTTGAAAAACACCCAAGCCTTTACACAGCTTAAAAAAAATAATGAAGTGGTGAAAATGAAATAATCTAAAATTTATGTTATAAATGGAATGATCAGCCTGTTTCCACTTACTATTTTTTCACTTCATGTCCAAATTCAAAAATCAGAATCGTATTAATAAATTAACATTCTGTTTCATTGTCCAAGTTCCATACTTTCTCCTCATAACCCCATACTTTTATAACAAGTTTTCATTTGTGAATCTGCATGTATCAAAAAAACTCAAATAAGTTTTTGTGTACTAACCAGCCAAGAAGCGTATCTTGGGATAGCTGCAGTCAGTATTATGTGGCTGGTTTCTGAATTAATGCTGCCATCTGCAGGGAAGTAAATGGAAAGCAAAGCAGGGTAATACCATCCATATACTTCAGACTGTTCAATAAGTTACTTTTTAAGACTTGGAATTTCTTCAGAAAACATGAAAATTTCCTCATTCTTTTAAGGACTTCTTAGTCTTTAAGCAAAGCTTTCACAGCAGACTAGCTCCCAGTCTTCTTCTGCTGTAACACACACAGAGCTGCTATACAATACCAAAGAAACCCTGCTTTTATTCAGGTGTTAGTTAGGACTTCTTCCTTTGCTCTCCCCCCACCAAAAGTGTTCCAACCCCCATGGTTGAAAAACCCACAGCCTGTCTGGATACAAGAGTTCACTGATATTGTTCAGGCAACCTCAGTAACTCTCTTTGCCACGTGTAAAGAATCTGGAAAATATGTACTTGTCTAAAGTTATGGAAATTACTCAGTATCCTGTATTTTAATTAGAAAGCTTGTTTGTGGAACAGTCTTACAAAACTCATATCCTCTTTTAGCTTTGTTTCATCTCTTCCAAACAAAACGCAACCGAAATTAAAACATATTGTAAAAGTGAGTGTTACAAAAGCGATGGAAGTGAGCCGTTGGAATTTCCTCCCACAACAGAAAACATTCACTAAGACTGAAGAAAACTTCGGAAGGGTACCATTACACTTACCATTTTTCACACCTCAGCCCTGCCATATCACAAGGCAGACATAAAACCCAGAGTCCTTTCAGTGCGATTAGAGAAACTTAAGATGTTCATTACTAGCAAGCTAAAACACTTAGGCCTTTTAATTAACCCAAACGCTTAAAACCGTAATACTAATAACATCCATTGGAAGCCCTTTCACTCTTCCATCCCACCAAAGCTAACAGAATGACATTGGTGTCAGAATTTAAAGTAGTTACCTTTTTCTTTTACTTGTATCTGTGATGTTAGAAAGGACTCTGAGAAGACAACAGAACCCAGGCATCCTCCTCCTGTGAGCAAGTCCGGAATGTCAAATACCATCATGGACGCCTACAGTAATCGAACAGTTGGACAGGAAGGAAGAGAAAGCAGAACTTGAAATCTTTCAGTTGAAGCAGCAACATCTGTACGTTTTAAACCTCCTTAAACACCGCATCTATATCATGGTGGAAAGCCTGAGACTGTAACTCTATGTTCTATTCCAAATTCCACTGCCTGGCATCATATTAAGACTCAATCTTACCTTGATTTCAGCATCTGAAAGCGATCTCATCTCCCCCCTTACATCTGTATTCACATGGATAAAAATCTCAGTGTGCCCCATAAAAAAAAAAGACCACTTGAGCTCTGTTTTCTAACAAGATGTATAATCAGAATAGCAAACAGCTCACTCACCGTTTTAATCAAACTCAGGCTATCCTCATTGTCTAATGGAGTAATTCTAGAACAATAATGATAATTGAATATTTAAAGGTTAGATCATTTGGAGTGACTTCATAGCAGCCAAAAAAACTATTTCATTTTAAAACAAATTCTTATCTGTGTAGGCCATTTCAGTCAATTAGACAGCAAGGGGATTAAAAAAAAAGCGCAAGCCTGTGAAATCAACGTTAAAAGTATGGTTTTAAAACGAAACACTTAACGGGCTCATGCTGCTTCGGCTCATTAGCAGTTAATAAAATTGGTCTGCCCAGTTGCTTTACATTTTTTTAATTGTTTTTAAGATTCCACAGAATTACAGGTACTAAATCATTTAACTATCTCAAACACAAAAACATTTAGTACACCTTGTATGAAATAATCAAATGCAATGTTTTCTCAGAAGTTTCAAGACAAGAAAAATAAACTCATTACTGTATTAAAACCACAAATAAATAATAATAAGTGTAAGACAGTGATACAAACCTTCCATGATTATTCACAGCCTGAATTTGAAAAGCAATTTTGGAGCTGTAGAAGAGAAATTGTACTGGTGAAAAACATGTTTTATACCTCTTCTACAGGCAAAAAATAAGCAGTAATAGATTTAAGGCAAAATAACTGCTGAAGTGATTAAAAAAAGCAGGAATAATGGAATAATTATAATTATTTTTAAAGTCTGAATGCATTATGAACTCTTGGAATTTGGCGGTCATGCAAGTTCAGTTTAAAATTAACATTTGACATATATTTTTCCCCAGAAGAAGCTAAAACACTGACACAATACAGTCAATAAGTATTTGAAAATACATACCGTAACACAGTTTTAAGCTGTGTTAAATGAAGGGTATCTAACACAGATATGAGCACCTGCTCGGCTACCTCTTTTGCCTGAAAAAAGGAAATTGAGAGTAAAATATCTTCTCCCATACTTCCAAATGCCAGCAACTACAGGAGCACCCGTAAGATAAACAAGAGACCATACACTAAACAACAAACACACTGATGCACCAGGCTAAAATTTGTTCTTTCCCATATCCGATTTTCCTTACTGTAAGGTTAGGAAAATTCATGAAAGACGGGAAAACAGGCGTGGATGGATAACATTAGATATACTCTGAAACGTCTCTTTTTTAAAGAGGATTCAGAGAGACTGGTTGGAGGCCACGGTATGAACTTCATTAACGTTAGGCAGTTGACCGAAACATTTGGTTTGGTGTTTTTTTTTTTTTTTTTTCCATTTTGGTTTGCATGTAATCTTATATTGCAAGCAATCCAAATCAACAATTACAGTGTACAGAATCAGTGCTTCATTTACCTTGGATTCAGTGGAAGTTTTAGCATAGCACTCAATGCCAGCAAGCACAGCCTCTACAACAGCAGTATATATTTGCGACAACAGCGTACTGAAGAGAAATACAAACACAACATTTACTAGACAGATAGAGTTTTCTTCCTCCTCTGTTTAAAGGAGCAGTTTTTCCTCTCATAACACAACTCCCATATATGGAAGGGGTCCTTGCTCAAATAAGCACAGAAATAGCTTTTTATGTAACCCTGACAGTTTAAAAAATAAATTAGAGCAAGTAAATTGCTCAAATTACAGAATATCTCAGGAGAAAAAAGAACCTCTTGGCACAAAGGTATCCCTGCTCTCATCAGTCAAGAAAAAAAATGTTTTATTGTTTTTCACTGCAGTTGCGTTGAGGATCACATCCTAAATATTCCAACAAGGACAGAATGGTAGCCCCATGTTCTGTAAAAGCGAAACTGGAAAACAGGGTGAACCGACTTCAGAGGCTGAAGGCATTCAGGCTTTGATCGCCAAGCAAAAAAGATACCAAAAGAAAGCAGTCACCACAACCCTCTGAGCATGTCTACATCACAGCTTAGTCTGATTCCCTTCTTGAAAGGGAATTGAAAAAAAACTATACAGAAATAAACAAAGGTCAGGTGAAGCCAGAAGCGACTTACAGCCACTGACGTGTTTATAGCTCCAGAACTATTGAAAAAAACACACCTGTGTCCAACTAAGAAACATCAGCCTCTGTTTTCCAGCTAAATTGGAACAAGAACATAAGTAGATTGATAAAACAGTCCTACTTCCCCAAACTTTAACTCCTCTGCAACTGCTAGATGTTGAGGGAGGGAAGAGGGGGGAGGAAAGAGAGGGATACAGCATTTAAGCCATATGCAAAGCATTCCCGAAGGAGGGGGGAAAAAAACGCATCTGAAGGCCTCAAACATGGCCCAACACGGAGGAACCTCAAAATGCACCAATGCTCATCTTTGAACTTAATTTCCAACAGCAGCAAGAGATTTGAAAATCGAACCCTCTTACTACTTTTTGAGGTTTCTTCTATGTAATTTCACATACCAACTGCATTTAACTTATGTTTTCAGTACACACTCGTTACAGGAAATGCATGTAATCCTTCCCAACTCCGTAACCGTTCCTATTTTCACACAAACTCACACAAATATATTTGCAAAAAAAAACACCTCAGTGAGCTATGCTTGACATTAATATGCTAGAGTTACCTTATTCTTCTCCCCTTTAAAATTTTAACACTGGCAATGCAAAACAGAAAATGGTATTTTCTTAAAAAAAGAAAAAAACTACAGCATTTACCCCAACTACACTTAAAGTTAGACAGCCAGCTTATGAACCCCAGCCAGTCTGGACTCCAGGTTGCAGTTCTGCTTCCTAAATATAGCCAAATTTGGACTGAATAGTGCTTATGAAATATTTTTCCATTTTTTTATTTACTTGAAAAACATTGACAAACACAAGAACCAGTTACGGGGCTCAACTGTGAACTAATTCCAAAATCATGAGGTCAGGTGCGCCAGAAAAGCTAATTTTGCTGCTGTTTGAAACTAGAGTATTTGATCCAAAACACAATCAAATAATACACTTCCAAGAAAAAGATATTCTTATAAAAGATACTGCCTCTATCACCTGACCCCCGCTTTGCTTAGAACCTCTCTAGTCACCTCGGTTAGAACTGTGTTTATCACAAAGACTTTTAGAAGGACAACACATATTCTGTATGTTTCAGCAGAACATGTACGTAAGCAAAATTACCCATCTAAGTTAACCTCAGTATAAAAAAAATTGAAATATCTGCTGCTCAGTCTAGTAACTTTGCTTTTACGTCTTTGAGAACCATATCACAATTACCAAAGTCAACAGTACTTAGTACGAAAGGTCACCACTACCATCTGCCTCTGACACATCTTTAATATCTCGCTAACCTGTCACGCAGGCCTGCAAACTGCTCCAGCAGCAAGAACATTCTTGCTACAGAAGCAAGAACGGGCTCCTAAAGTTACCCTAATTAGCAAGGAGGGCAAAACCTCCAAGGAAAGGTCTGGTTTATCAAGATTGAGAGCAATACCAGCCTGACAGGTATCTACAACATGCAGAGAAATGGACAGCTACTTGGATAAACAAAGCGTTATTTCGCGAAGGTCAAAATGCACGGAAGTTTTGGAGCTTACTAACAACAACAACAAATAAATCAGAAGTTAACTTTTATCTATCCTTTAACATAGTGGAATTTCTTTGCAACTTTGAGTGTTCCCTGCTGGCACTTTCACTAACCATTATAAATCTTACACATTGTTTAACTTAAGGAAACTAGTCTACAAATTACTTGTATTTCTATCTGTGGTAACACGCTCCCATTCAGTTACAGATACTTTCCCCCTCAGTGTATGTGAAGTACATTTTAAAGCGATTCAAGTAAATGTTAAGATAAAAAAGTTATTAAAATTTAAGCTAAACTCACTAACATTGCCTTTCATACTCTGCTATACAGCAGAAGGGATGTCACACTAGTAATTCCTAGTTTGCTCCCTGAAACCCTCAGCAAGCAATTTGCCTTTGAAACCCCCTCACGTTCACATTATTCTAAATCAAAATGTAGCTCTGCGAATGCCGACAGCCACTGCTGACTACAAGCGGTTTTGACCTACTGCCGTAAGGTAGAAAGAGCGAAGAGTTAAGGAATACAAAAAAGTTGGCAGCTTACACTTGTTCAGCTTGCTTGTGCATCTCGTTGTCGTTTCCTGTGTTAAAAACAAAAATGTTTGTTTTAAGTACTTTCAGAACCTTTTACACAGAACTTCTTGGGCATAACATTGCTGCTGCTTATCTTACGGGACATTTACCCAGTATTTTATGTAACTGCAGTTTGTTTGCAGGTTTTAAAAAAAAAAAAAGCAAAGCACAGGTTAACTTGCATCAGTACAGCCAGTGCATACAAGGGCCAGGACTAAGGCCCTCATCCCCTAAAAACAGGGTCAGAACAACGATCCGCCTCGTGCTGTATCCTGCCTCCCAAAGTGGCCATTCCTGGATGTCCAGGAAAAAGCACTAGAGCACACACATGCTAGAATTCCTTCCATTTTGCAAGCCTCCAGCCATCTTCTCTTCAGTACTTTCTGAGCTGGATATGGTTTCAAGATACACGGTAACCCTAAGGAGAGTGACTTTATCCAGGGACTCACGCAGCCGCTTCAAATAGGTAAGAAAATTGTATTTAAAAATTTCATGACTTGTTTTTACTAGGAAAGACCGCTATTGTGACGCACCATATTGGACCCGAACCAGATAAAGGACAAAAGTTACAGAGCTTTCTCCATTCTTTCAAAAAATCCTCAATTATTGTGTCAAAAAAAAAAAAAAAAATAGGCTTATTTGACAGCTACCACTTTGAATTACTACATTTTGGGGGGCTATTTTTCTATTAATCTGTATAGAACAGGGACTTAAATGTTTACCTAGGACTTGCAAGAGGCCTGCACACTCAGGCGCTCTCTCCCTCACGCTGCATTCTGATGCAAATACAAATACACTTCCTGACCTTTGAATCATTCTTTGCAAATATCTGACATATTTTGATACAAGGAGGTAGGATGTGCAACGGAACGACGTCCCGCTACAATTTCATACACTGGCTACAGGCCTACACAGTATCTACCACTCCATGGCCTAATGCTCATAAGGGAATCTACGCCATCTTTTAATTGCTACAAATTTTAAGTGATCAAAGAGAATAACTGCCTTAAATTACTGCTTGCTATTTTTAATGTACTCACCCAGAAATGGGATGTGAGTGGTTCCAAAAAAATAGGTCCTTGAACAAGCCAGAGGTCCCTTTGGAGATACGCACTGCACTACCTAGTTGTCAGTATTAATGAGACACAAAAAGACGTCAGTAAAAAAAAATGAGTGCAATAATTAACAAGAAGCTAAGTTCCCCTTAAGTCTTCTAACCACCGACGTACTACGGGAAGCGTACAACACAGACTTAACTGGATTTTAAAAAAAAAAAAGCAACTTACGTTTTCAAAGGTATATTTCACTTTTGACTTGACCTGAATGGTTGAAAGACTTTGGAAAGGAGATGAGCTCTGACTTCCATAAGCGTTAAGCATGTGTTTTCAATTTCCTATGTCAACTGCTCTTTTCATGAAGAGGCAAGTGTGTCAGGTTCCCATAACTATGCTTGCACTTGGTCTTATTTACTATTTTCATGACACCCTATTAAAACAGTATCACCTGTACCTGTAAATAAACCACCTTTTTAAGAACAATGTCACAACCTGAGGACAACAGATGGAGCAAGTACATCGGGATAAAATCGTACTTGCGTTTTTAAAGACATCAAATGGTCTCAATGGGAAAGTTAACAAGGGGAGTAAAAAAAACAAAATTGGAAGTGTTTCTACAGTAATAGGGTTAGACAGAGCATCAAATGGAGGATGGGGTTTCACCCAGATGCTAAAACAATCCTTTCTCAGGCTTTTGACACACGCAACGTGTCCAGAATACCCACGTCCATCCATCCCTAAGGCCGCGATGCATGAAATGTTGTCATGACAAGATCATAAACTCACTCCCTCAATCATACGTTCACTCCACGATGACCTGTACTCAACCACATCCATCTCCTCAGAAGCACAGACTCTGGACTCGCACAACTGACGGACACTCCCAGCGCCCACGGAAATGGGCTAGCAGGGGGAACTACACAACGCAATCTGCACGCTACCTCTCCTCCTTCGCTGCGAGTTACCTTCTTGATGCACCCAGCCCAGCCAGCCAGAGGATCTGAATTCCCTGGGGTCGCTTCCCCAGTTACGTCCCCTGCGCGGCGGTGCAACAAGCCATCGACCTCATCATATGTTTTAAAACTAAGCTTTTACTTGAAAATGGAAACAAGTTAATCTTACAACTTGATCTTAACATTCTTTGAACACCAGCAAGATTTTCAGAGTTTCATCAACTGTTCAGCTGCTGAAGCGCACGCTGAATTTTGGATACACATAAGCATCCTGTGTCTATTCACAAAGTCATTATCAAAAAAAGTGTCTTTCCATTTCTTTTTTAGAAATGGCTAAATAATTCTGACTAAAATAAAATCTGTGTGTCAGAGTTAAGTACCTCACATGCTACCATCAGGAAGATTTATCACTTTATGGCTAGGACAAACGTCCCCACAAACAGCATTTCCCTCTCCCCACCCCACACATTTACAGCACCGCAAGTGTTTAAAAAGTTGCCTTTTTATAGGGGGAAAAAAATATTTAACACATTCAGCAGTTCCTGATTAAACATCCATTATAGTCTGACATGGAAAGAGAAAGAAAAAGGAAATTTATCCCTTAAACTGACTGTCTGTTAAGGTAACATATGTTTTTATATGTTAAAATAATTGAGTACTTAACTCATAGAAGGTAAATATTTTAAGGGCACCAAAAAAATATACAAAGAAAAATAAAATATATATTGCTTCAAAATACCAGATAACTACTTAAAAGCCTTACCATATGCTTAGCAGTGCTTCCACCAAGACCAGTGTTTCGAACAAGGTGTCCTTCTGATGGAAAATTAAAGTTACCAGAGTTCAAGTTTTCCTTAGTTGAGTGGCAACCAAACAGAACAAAGGGCTGCCGGCTAGGGCTGAGGAGAAAAGAAGGTATCACCACCAAAATACTTGAAGAAAACTTAGAAACAACAAATGAAATCAAAGCTTTCAAGTCTGATGGACCTACTATTGAATTTCTCCCTAAAAGAATGGGACAAACTCTTTTAGTTTCCTCTTTTCAAACCGATTCCTCTTTTTTTAAGTAAATTGCCTTGAAAAGCTGACTGGTTTAAAATTTACCCTCTTGAAAAACCCTGAAATGACTATACTAGAATGAAACAGAACTATTTTGGTTTTAGTTCTGGCATTGGGCCCAAGACTCAACTGGAGAGGTCAAGGTTTTTCTTGTCATTATTTAAATGCAAACAACATAGGATGCTGAAAACAATAAAGGACATTGAACTCCACTGTTTAACTCCAAATAGAGAAGAATCTGCAGAGACATTCAAGTAGCTAAGCAACCTTTATTTATCTCAAAACAGCAGAATGCTTGGTTTTGCAAGACATGACAAAAAACCTTCCCCTCTCAGTTAGAATTCTGTTGGAATAAAATAAAGCTGACCTGAATTGCCCAGCTTATACTGGCTGAGATCTGGGTTTTTAACCGCTTTAGGCATTGGTCTTGTGCGTGTTGTGACTCACAAAAGTATACTGACTTCTTCAACCTTCGATTCTGAAACAGTTTTGAGTATCATATAAACAGGACCAACATTTTCTAACATAGCTGTCCTGCGTAGTAAGGTCATGAGCTTGTTTAGGTATCTGACCATGAAGAAACTGATCATATGAGAAGCACAAGGTGGATTGTTTCAAACATTGACATTGTATATGTAAGAGCTACAGCATTAAAACCCATGAATATTCAGCTTATCCTTCCCAGATGTGCCTTTGAACTTTTTTTTAAAAAATATGCAAAGATGAGATGTCATATACTGAGACGGTCCCAAAAGGAATTATAAGCATTATGACATCAGAGGTATGGAAATAATGTATCAAGGTACTAGCGACACCACAACTTCACTGGGAACAATGAGGAATACCTGTTATCTGTTATATGGCTTGAGATCATTCCATGACTGAAATAACTTCTGAAAGGCTGTTAAGAATTTAAAAAAAAAAAAAAAAAAACAAACCCTGATTAACAAGTAAATGAACAGAAAGCGTGAAATATCCTCGCTATCATCAAGAACTAACCTGAATTATCCCTCCCAGAGAAAACTCCTGAACCCTCAAAAAACTAATTCTAACCTCCATAAACAAAGCCAAACACCATTAAGTCTCATGTATGCTTAAAAAGCAACAGCCACTACCAAGAACTACCGTGCTATTTTCACCCATGCCATACGTGACCATCAGTTACATTCGATATTTGACACGTGCAACCTCAGCTTGCTATGAACTGCACAAAAATGAAAGTCAATCTACCTACAAATAAGGACCTGTTGTGCAGATGTAAATCAATTAAGTTCAATTATCAGTGAACAAACACTCAACTAAGTTACACCAGGCAGTCCTAAGCCATCACACCATGGATAGGTGTGGTGGGTGGTGAACTTAAAACAAAACCCCAACAAAATGAAAACACAAAAAAACCCAAACAAACAAACAAAAAACCCAAACCAAAACAAAACTCAGGAGGTTTCTACTCAAACATGAAATGTGAGATGGGGTACGGAGAACAGAAAAGTAAAAACCCCCAGTGCTGAATACTTGTTACTTCTGCATGGAAAGACGGGGACAACCTCTTTAGCAAGGCCTGTTGCAATAGGACAAGGGGTGATGGTTTGAAAACAAAGGAGGGCAGATTTAGGCTGGATCTAAGGAAGAAATGTTTTACGGTGAGAGTGGTGAAACCCTGGCCCAGGTTGCCCCGAGAGGTGGTCGATGCCCCATCCCTGGGAACACCCAAGGCCAGGCTGGACGGGGCTCTGAGCGACCTGGTCTGGTTGAAGATGTCCCTGCTCAGTGCAGGGGTTTGGACTGGATGGGCTCTAAAGGTCCCTCCCAACCCAAACCATTCTGTGATTCTGTGACACGAGCATTTCAAAGGATTTCTGAAGCAGGCATACCTCCCCTGCCTGAGATTCTGATAGTTCCAGAATGAAGGGAATTTCAGTATCAAAATTAGCGAAAAAGTTGGTCCACTGGTGTTCAAAAATCATTAAATCCTAGAAGAAAAACATTCAACATTACTCAGTAAGGCAAGTGTTATACCAGAGAAAGGAAGTCGCAGATTGTACTGAACAAACCCCGATTACTTTAGAACAACACAGATGACATTTCACTCTGCCGTATGCTGTTGCAGCCTGCCCAGTGAAACAATAAGTACAAGAAAATCAACATCTTTTAAAAGATAAGGACTTTCTGCTAGGTTTATTTGGGGGGAGAAAGGGGGGTTGTTTGTTTGGAGGTTTGGGTTTTTTTTGGAGAGAGAAGGAGCAGGAGAGGGAAAAGGACCAGAGCCCTGCACTATCTACTTTTAACCTAAGGAAGTACACTGTTCTGAGATCACCCGTAACTCAGACCTCACGATTCCCGTAAGACTTCCAAAATGAACTCTTGGGCAGATTTAATTATCAATTTTTAGATCTGCACATGGGGTTCTGCAGTGATTTGTATCTGACATGAAGTAAACTTACGGTCAGAAAATGAGGAACAGGGTGTGGGATTTGAAAGCTCATGATATGCAAGTGGCAGGCAGTCATTTCTTTATCTGCATTTGTAAAATAACTGGTAAGTGGAAAAGGAAATACCAGTAACATCTCACTAAAGCAGAATAAAAGAGGAAGATGACTACAGGTAAGTGTTGCGTTCAAA
The DNA here is from genome assembly GCF_949628215.1 of Phalacrocorax aristotelis. Classification (NCBI taxonomy): domain Eukaryota; kingdom Metazoa; phylum Chordata; class Aves; order Suliformes; family Phalacrocoracidae; genus Phalacrocorax; species Phalacrocorax aristotelis. Next base: position 81,862,004 of record NC_134279.1, read on the forward strand.
TTAATTTTTTTAAAAAAATCAATAGAAAGACGTGCCATGCTGATCCTCTGAGCAGGAAACTCATAGAACTGGCAATTTTAAAATGTTCCGAAGATTGCTTTCAGTTACTTGTCACATACTAACTGGAAGATGAGACGCATCCTGGTTTTAGGAAGTGTAGTTTTTCAGACGTATGACAGGCAAAACTAGAACTATGATTTTAGCAGCGGTATGAGTATTAGACAGCATTTGGCTTCAGCCACTTCGTTAACGCAGTAAGAAATGAAATTTAGAGAGTGAATGTTGATGAAATCTTACAAGTCTTCCAAAATATTAATAAAGCTTATATTAGAGGTTTAAAAATGAAGGTTTACATTTAAGGGGAGAAAATACCACTGGAGACTATTCCAGTCTCAAATAAGCTTTTCACAGAAGCTAAGAACTAACAAGTGCTTTTGTCAGCTCATTTGGAAAGGCCGATATCGTACAGAATATTCTTTTAAATTCCAAGTCGAGTTAAAAATCAGAATTTATTGAAATCAAAGCTGTGTTAACAAAAAAAAAACCACCCACAAACTATGAACATATACCAGCATTACATGCTCTTTAAGTGTGTCTAGCTTCATCCTCATGGACAAAATGAATGATTTTTAAAATCACCGATTTCTATGAAACCAGAATTGCGTGAAAACCCCTTCCCCAAAAAAAAATCTGTAGTCAATTTAACTACAATTTTCAGGCTCAAAACTTCAAAACAAGATAAATAAGTCTGTCTCAGGGTAGACTTACCAGGTACAGGAAAGCGTTTCTCTCACTTCCACAGGACGGGGGAAGTGAAGTATCATAGACTGACTATTTAGCCTGACAGCCTTGCAAACTGTATGACATTTTAATTTTCATTACAGCAGTTGATTAAAAAACAAATTGGTGTGAACTACCCATATTTTATTAATAAAGGATACTTTCTGCTGAACTCGCTACATATTAAAAGCCTGCTTTGCTGCCAAGCTAGAAACCGATAAAAAAATTAACACAATAATACATACTAATACTCATACGTTGCTTTCTTCTCTAGCACCGAGATTAGACCTTTGCATTAAAAATGAGGAATCACTTTACACTGTAGTTCACAAAGCATCAGGGCAGCCACTGTGTGTCACTGTTATCCACTTAAAGCAGCTACAAAGCAAAAGTGTTTTTTCCCCTGAAAGAACGGCTGTATGTCAAAGTGGATTCTTCCCCCCTTGCTGCAAAAGGAGAACTAACACACACAAACATACCAGCTTTCTGTACTTTGTACATAATCCTATCACCTGAAGAACAGTCACACCATTCAGAGAAACATTTAGGAGAGTTTCAGGCAAACTGAGAAATTCAAGCAATTCAAGGCAAGCTATTCCGGAAGTTTTGCAGACTTTGTGGCAGACTTGCAGTAAGGAAAGAGACCCTGGGCACACCAGTATGCAGAGCCAGCAGGTTAAGTACATAAGCACTATTAAAATCAACCAAGCAAAATAACAATTTTGCTCTGCAGCTACACTAACAGACTACAAGTTGATTCAGAATATTTCACCCACATTACCTCAAAGAGCAAGTCCTCAAAGGAAACAGGATCCATTTTGCTGTACGTCTTCCACAAGTCAACGCTGACATCCATTAACTGAAAAATATTTTAAACACTTCTGTGAAAAACGCCATGAAGAATGCCGCAGTCAGGTTTAAGACGCACTGAAACAGGCTTGCAGGATGCTGCCCAGTCTAACAGTCCTCCTTAACCCTGAGTCAGAAATATTTTTACACCACTGGTTATAAAGAATTGGCCAGACATAAGCATCCTGGGTGCTTCAGAGACTCATCTCCTCAAGTGAGAATTTAAAGCACATGCAAAGTTTTGCTTGCATCTTTCAAACAAATCATTTGACAAAGTTTTTCAAAATTGAAGTAATAGCAAAGAATAGTATCAGCTTGTGCAACTGCAAGGGAAGGAGCTGTTTTCTGAAACAAGCTAGACAAGAAGCAGATTCCAGGATTACTCATCCTACACACCAGCCAGTTCTTGCTGTAAGCGTAATGTAAATTTAGGCAAAGCTAGTTTAACTTAGCAATTGACAATACCTTCTTCCAAGCAGTAAGATGACTTGTATGAGAACGCCTCTCAAAAATATATTCTTAAGGAACACTTGTATCTGACTAATTTTTGCATTTCCCGGGTTCCCCACCACCCACCTAAAGAATCTGGAATCTTCCTAAACCACTGCTTTACAGTTATTCCAGTTCCTCATGCTATTAGCTACGGCAATAATGATTTCCCAGACATCACTTCCATAAACCTATTGGTACAGTAAATTCTCTGGATTACAGTATCTTGAGCAACTGTGATTTCTATAGTAAGTGTAATAGAGCAACAGTCCTTAAAACACTGAAAAAATTATTTATACATTTATTAATAAGATATCATCATTAGATTATCTTCAAATCCAACAGCACAGAATGCACGGCAGAGGGAAAGTCAGTCTGAGGAGCTAAAACCACCGGGAGACTGCTCTCTTTCAATAACAGCAGAAGTATTCATTTATACATCATTTACAGTGATCCCAAATGTATTTCCTCCTATAGACTGGATTTTCCTCCCCATCTGTGACATACAGCAGCTGCCTAACAGATAACCACGCATAAACAGTTACGTAAAAGGTTAAGAATGCCACTTCCCACTTGAGATCTCCTTATGACTTTAAGGGGGAAGAAAGCAAGAACTCAAGCAGAACTGCCTGAATCGCCAGAGCTTACACGCTTACTCTTAAAAACAGACACCAAGAATTTGCATTGCTCGTTTTTAACTCTGCAAGAGTGCTGTAAAGCCAGTATCAACTCCTGCAGTGAAACAGGAGAAGCCCTGTCTTTAGAAAGTCGTTGCCACACTGTGTCTACACATTTTCTCAAAGCCTCTAGGGATTCATGAAATGAATTGGCAATGACCCACACAAATCCTAAATTCACAGTCAAATTTTCATTGACTGATTTCAGACATCAGGAAGGGCTATCGACGCTTAGGCAGACCTCCACAGGGATGCTCATCTATTTGCACTTTGTATTTAGCAATTACGACAGGTTCGCACAACAAGATGATTACAGTACTAGTGATGGAATAAAAAAAAGCATGAAGAAAGGCATCGGTGGAATGAGCACAGTGCTCAGAGAGAGAAAGGCACACTTGAACTCACATAATCGGTTTTTGAGCAAGCGTGTAAGTACTACATGTGATGAGACTTCAACAATGGTACTATTAATTCCTTGGGTTTTTTTCCAGTTGTCAGAAGTCAGACAAAGAACATTCTGGCTGTAAAAATGGAGGAGTGACAAGAAAAATAGGACATCTGCATTTCTGTGGCAGGGGTCCAAGAAAATTAAATAGAAGAAGCTTCAAACAAGTACATAAACACAAAGCTGTCCTCTGAGGATGCTGTTAAAGTATATTTAATAAACAAGCAAATCAAATGACACAAGTCACTCAGAGTGCAACAGCAAGTCATTATTGAAACTACGAGCATCCCCCAACATTGTGACTGTTGCCGTATTCAGCAAGCTATGATGACCCAAGAATATATGTTGATGAGAAAGGTAGATGCATCTCTTGTGTCAAAACTAATGACCCAAGACATACAGTCACTTCTGATTTTCTCAGTTCATTTCAAGGCATTTGTCACTAACAGGCTTCTCTTGCACCGCTCTTGCAGAGTTAAATAAAGTCTTTCCTGTTATTGATAGAAGAGGCTCTAGAAGAGAAGGAAAGAAGTTCTACACCACAACAGGGGGGCTGGGGACACACACCGAACATTCATGGTTTATCCAGGACAGAGTGCTGTGTAGCTCGTAACAGCCTCTCAGCAAAACTGCGGCGTCCCCATCCTCGCACCCCCAAACCTCAGCTTTGTAAGGTCCTGAAAAACTTCATCCAACTTAGAAGCTGGCCTCTTTTGAGCGCTGAGTCCGAAGTAGATGATCTCCAAAGGTACTTTCCAACTGGAATTACTCCATGATTCAACTTCTGCTTCAGAATGGAAATGGAAGAAAATGAAAAATGGAGCTACTTACTTCATATTTCATCGTAAAGAAGCCGTCACCCCCAATTCCTTCCAGCGCAAAAGCCTGCACTATTGGCCACTTTTCAACGATGAACATATCAAATATCTGTAGATGACCTGCAAAAGAAATGTTTCACAGAAACACTGTCTCACAAATACTGGCGGTTTCACTTTCTGTGATATCTCAACAGTTGTTCTGAGATTCTAATAAAGGATCCCAACTACCCTGTCTTTGTACAACTTAAAAACCTGTAATTGAACAATGTTTTTTTGTGAAGACGGTAGCTTTTAGAAACTCCCGTCTTTACACCTCAAATTTTGTCCCTTTCTTCCAGTTATCACTCTGGTAAAAGATACTATGTCTCCTTGCAAATTTTATTCCAAGACCATTAGCAAAACTGTGCCCATTAAGTCAAATGCTGTCAATGTCATACCCACATTAATCAGAATTTTAAGTCGGGGGACAGGAAAACTATTCAGCCTGGTTCTCACCAGTGAGGCTGTAGGCCATTTGAAGTGAAGTGTGATTATCATCCTTAAGCTACATACCTTTAGGTACTTCCTAACAAAGACCCGCCACCCTCTCCCATGCCCTGACCCATTAACGGTTCTTCAGGCGACCAGAGCATTCTGTCCTTTCCTCAAGAGAAGCAATGAAGAATTAGGAATTTGAAAAAATAAAGAACCAAAACTGAACTAGCTTGGCTTGAACTTACACCGTTCAAAAACACAACACAATTTTCTTTCTTTTTTTTAATTTTGTTTGCCTCTCACCTATTGTATTATGGACCAAAAACCCCCCACACTCGCACTGTGTCATGAAGGACATGCTTTTGCACCGTTCACTGTTGGGGATACTGCAAAAGTATGCTTTTTACTGAACACTGTAAGATTGCACTGTTCAGGCTGTGAGGCTGGCTACAGATCATAACAGGAAGTCATGCAGCCCAGTTTTTTCAATGCTAAAAAAGGAAACTTGCATAATGAAATGTTTATTCTTTCCTTACATAAAGAAATGTTTATCTGGAGCTCCCATCTGAACAGAGAACTTCTGTAGCAGCACAACTCACTTCTCTGAATGCAAATTATTTTTTTGCCTCACGCTGTGAGCATTCGCTCTTCAGATGAAGTCTAAGGGCTTATATTTTTCAGAAAGAAACCCAACCCTTAAGTAAAAAAAAAAAAAAAAAAAGAGGCTAAAAGGGAACTATTGGCATATTAATCCTTCTTTCTTACCAAAGGCAAGGAAATCTTCGTTCCCTGAACTGCAAGACTTGCATGCTGCGAAACACTTCCACTGTAAGCGTAAAACAAGCTAACCTACCTTGGCAGCTGTACGGAATACCAATGCGACTGCAGTCTCGAACCATGTCCACAAAGCTGGATATTTTGAATTCCTCTGCAGCTTCTTCATCTTCATACTGAAGGAAGACATTTTAAATCAAATTTGATTAGGCATGCCTAATTTGATTGTTAGTTTTGCACTGAAGAGAACAAGTATTGTACTGTTTTAATTCCATAGCAAATGTCATGTCATGTAATCCACTAAAATATTAGCTACAGGTTCCAGAAGCTAAAGAATCTCTTTAAGTCTCTATATTTTGAAAACTCCATCACGGCAGGGATGTATTCAGCCCAGCGGAAACTGTTCTTTAAAAATCAAACTTGAGAGCAAGGCTTTTAATAAGGTTCAAAGGCGGCATAAATATATACTTTATTTTCAGCTTTCAGTGAAGTCTTTCATCATCATCTACTAGATTCCGGACAATTTTTAAACAATACAAGATATTTTGTGAATATTAACTGATCTGCCACTAAAACCTTGCCACTGAGTGGGGAAGAAAATAATTGCCAGCTTAAGAACATGAAACCGGGAAAGCCAGCTGACAAGATATGCCTCAGGTCACAGAACAAGCGGTGAGAACCAACTGCTGGCTGAGGAAGAGGTGTATATAGGAAGAGGAGGAGGAAAGAAAAGGAGCCACCACCATGCGACGCTGTCACGCTCTTTCACCCTAGTAGCAGACTGAGGTCATCTGAAGACTTCAGCAGACTGAAGAGCAGGAGTGAAGAACAAATAATCATACTTACGGCTCAGAAAAGCATAAAAACTAGACTGACAAGACAAATCACACAAAAATCACTTTTATAACAGGAAAAAAAAAAAAGATAAATGCTTTCTGAATTTTACTAGAAAAGGCAGTTTAGTAGCAAGTCTGAAACCAACAGGCCTAGCACTGGCAGGTACTTCAAGAATCACTCGTGTTCTGGAGCGGGATGAGAAGGCGGTTGCGTTTTGTCTATTTTTAATGTATGTACAGTGCTCTGAACTTAAGGTAAATTACATGTTTACGAACTTTTTGTATATAGCTCTTGTGAGCTTCAGGGTACACCTAACAAATTTATTTTAAGAACAAGTTCTTTTAAGCCAAGCCTGAATTTAAGATGCAGCCCAAGTTCCATGATGCGTTCTTTCTTCAATCCCAGGAAGCCAGATCAAAGTGGCAGTTCAAAGCAAAGCCCCGAACAACCACCAGCTTCTCAAGACTTAAAATGCCATTAAAATAAGAACTTGGTTTTTGGCAGGGTGCTAAAGGCTTCCTCGCTATCTGCTAGGGCAGGTATAAATACAGCCCCTTTTGTACACAGTACGGTCATGACGCCCAAAAATCTTATACAGTATGCGTCAAATGTCAGTACTTTATCTTATTTGGCCATTTTGAAAATGGGCATCCTTTAACAATATGTCTTCTCTTCTGATAACTAGAATATTCTCTTAAATTCCTATGGTCTAGTTAAAGGGAAGAAAAAAGGAAGGAGAGGCTACAGGTTTTGTCAGATTCATCAAGAGCTGCACAGAGCCAGGTACGGCATTGCTTTGTTTCTAAAGCTCTTGAGCTTTTTAGGTTTCGTTTCTATAAAAGCAAGCAAGAGTTGCTTCCATCACTGAAAACAAAAAAAATGCTTAAACGCCACTAGAGGCAATCCTCCTGTAAACAGGATGCACTTAAAGCCTGAACAGCAACGTTTTTTGGTTTCTCTTTCAAAAGTAATCTAGGAAACTGGCAATTCTTATGCATTAGAAATGTGACTGGAAGTGCATCGCTCAGCTCATTCACATGAAACACCAATGAAGTAAACCTTGTATTTTCAACTTCAGCAATCAAACTTTTCCAGTCATTTCCACAAATAGTGAGGCATATGGTTTACCTTTCTAGTTACACCATTATTTCAAGCCAGTACCGTGTGATTAAGGTTGCTGCTTACCATGATAAATCATAGAAAAGCCCATGAGCAGATGCAGCTTGAAGTTCAATAGCTGAGATGGCAGCTGCACTAGCAATAGCGTGTTAAGAACTATTCCAGCCTTGACTCCAAAACGTGTGCGTTTTACCACCCTCAGGTATGCTTCACGATTTGCCCTTTCAGTAGGGATTTTTGGCAACAGAAAAACCTTACGAAGCCAGGCTTTAGATTTTGCTGCGGCATGCTTTAACCTGTAGCTCGGCTGTTTACATCTTAACAAGAAGTAATTATCCCCCTCTGTGCAGCACTTCATCTGGGACGCTCTATCCAGTTTTGGGACCCACATACAAGAAAGATGTCGACTAACAGGAGTGAGTTCATTGAAGGGCCATCACAACCATCAGCGGGTTGGCGCACTTGTCCTGCAAGGAGAGACCCAGGCTTGTTCAGCCTAGAGAAGGCAAGGGCTGGCCCTCACAGCTGCCTTCCAACACCCACAAAGCTGTTACTGAGATGGTGAAGCCAGGCTCTCTGCAGCGATCTGCAGTTGCAGGATGCATGACAAAGGCATGGTTTAAAATAAGAGAGGTTCAGATTGGATAAAAGGAAACACTTTTTCACTATTAGGACAGTCAGGTAATGGAGCAGATAGCCAAGAGAAGTTCTGCAGTCATCATCCTCGGACGCTTTCAACATCCAACTTGAGGAACCTGATCTGATCCCATCGCTAACCTTGCCTTAAGCAGGAGGTTGGACAAGGTGATCTCCAGAGGTCCCTTCTAACCTGAATTATTTCATAATTCTATGATCTAAACTATCAAACAGCCACATAAAAACACAATCAATCCATCATAAACCCCATCACTTTCAAGCTGGGAACTCCAGGGAACAAAAGGTTTCTCTGCCTGACCTTCCCATTCATTCCTCCACCAGCTTCACCTGTTGACATCATGGGCTCCTAACCCACCCCCTTCAGACTTCGGTATGATTCTAATTTAAAAAAGGAGCTACACAGAACTGAACGGGGGTGGGGGGGAAGCTTCCCATGATGGCATTTAGGCAGAAGCATTTCCAGTCTCAACTGGAATAAAAAGGTTCCTATTCTACACCTAGACTAACAGTATTTTCATTTTTTTACTCCTCTGGCAGTACTTCACTACGACAAACAGCTTTTCTAAGAATACCTTGGCTTTTAAATGCAAGGTTAAACTCGCATCACTCACACAGTCCAATGAAAGTGAGGTTAACAGCTCTTGAAGAGTTGAAAGTTAAGATGAAAATACGTAATAAAGTCTCTTGATTTTAAATGGCTTACTAAGCCAATCTTTTCTAATATTTTATTGGCAAACAACCCATTAAAACGCTGCTTTGGCAGCAAATAAGGCTATCATTGGAAATCTCAGTGTTGACTGTGGTACTGGATTCAGATTCTGCATTTCTCACAACCCACATGTTTTTCCTCATTAAAAGATCATTGACTCATGTCAAAACAATAGTAATTAGCGGGAGAGGGGAGCAATTTGTCTTCATGCTCCAACAAATATAAAGTATTAAAAAGATATTCTTCTTGCACACATTAGCAAAATGATTAATACCCATCTATATATGCAGATCACTCCCCTGCTGAGTATGAAAAAGGAAAAAAGACTTCTGGGAGGAATGTTAAAAAAAAAGTTCCACTTTGAATCTCAGTTCATTAGCAATCTGCATCTGCATTCGTTTTCCACTTACCTCATTTTCAGTTAGACAGTGAAAATGCAAGTTCCTCCAGTACGCCACATATGGCAAAAGATGATTATAATTCACAGGGTTACAGTACAGATGGACACTGTCAGGTTTTATTAATATGATTATATCTGCAACAAGCAGAAAAAATATTATTCCAGCATCAAGACTGCACACAGAAGAATTATATGGGCACAAAAACCCCCCACAGGAACTGAACAGAAAACCCTTTCCCTATAATGTACCCCATTAAAAGAAAACTCTTTAACTATTTGAACACACAACCATTCCCTGCTCTACAAAAGAAACAGTTGGCAGCCATATACAGTTCCAAGTACAACAGTACTTCTCACTGCTCAGAACAATTGTGGGTTTATTCTGAAGTCTTGCACAGAACTTGCATCAGCACGTCCTTTGTAAAGCCAAGAGCGTCAGTGACGAGTCCCTCCAGAGCACTTACAAAACTGTAAACTACAGTTGCCCTTGCCTGATATTACCTCAGGAGGTTGCTCCAACTGAAAACTCGCACTACAGCCTATGGGGCAGATATTCAGTTTCACACAAATAAGGGAATAATGATCTATGACCATGGTGATTGGCCACCTTTCAAGTGGTACAAAAGTGGGTTAATATGTTAAAGTAAAAAAGAGCTCCAGTATTTTAGAACTCGGGAGGTGTGATCACACACTAATTGATAACACATGCACATACATACCACACCTGAACTAAGACTTCTCATTAGGGCTGTATTTGTCTAGCTTTGGAACGCCTCGGGGGAATGTATGCAGGGGGGACGTGTTTATAAACAAGAGTTCTCGAGCAGCGTTTTTAAGAACAGTTTTTCCGGTGTATAGGCACGATGAGAGGTTTATTGACTTGGGTTTTTTTGAGGTATGCCACTTTTTCTGCTCACCTTCCCTCCAGAAAGACTGAAGAACAGGTAAAACTGTGGAGTACGTTACTCACCGTCAAGAACTTCTTCAGGAAACCCAGTCCTTTCAAAGTCGTTGTTATTCTGGTTATACAAGCCAAAAAGCAGATAGTTTGCCAGTTCCCTGCAACCTTCATTGTATCGACTATCTATTCCTGCAAAACCAAAACGATACATGAAGCATTGTGTGTCCTAACACTGTACACCTAAAAAGTTGGTTTTCTTCCCTAATAATAAAACTGTAAAACAGAAGCATTAACTGTCTCATGTAGTCGGTGGGCACTTATGCCCGTTGAACGCACTGGGAAAACAGGGTAGGGGAAAAAGGAGATTTTGCAAGTTCATTGCCACGTGCTGACGGTCCACTCTTGACCTAAATCCACAGGCATTGATTTAAAAAAAATAATTAAAGAAGTCTGGTTTTCTGCAGTGCTCTGCATCAACAAAAGTTCCATTTTATCTAGCAATTCAAACTTAAACATCTGCCTGTATGCAGTACGCATTCAAATTAATATGTTCTTGATTGAAGCTTCCTAACAAACTAATCCTGTGACCTAAATCTCCTGCTTTAGAATACATGATTAAACATTATCAGTATTACAGAGCAATCCCTGAGTCACCAGAAAGCCAGTGTGGACTACTAACAAATCATGAAAAAATATTCTGACAAAACATACGGTATACGGGCAGTTTCCAAGGAAAAACTTCTGGTCCTTGGGAAAATAAAATTAAAACAATTGAAGACCTGGAGCATGAAGAGATAAAAGATAAATAAGAGAAGACAGGAAATAAGCCACAGACTGAGGAAGTATTTTCATCTCTCTGGAGGACAGTGACAGTCATAATTCCTAATTCTACTGTAACAAATCGAGTTTCCTCCACAAGTAAAACTATGTATGAAGCAGCATCCTTAACATCCACACTTGACAGAGGTCACCAGCCTTGACTGCCACAAAATTTCTCACAAACACTAACGTCAAGTTTTCCAGCCTAGTTATATTAGGATACAGTTGGGATGGCTGCCACCAAATCAAGATTTGTTACCACTGTCCAAAGGAGAGATCAGGACCCTGATAAAGTAATAACGCAGCCTGGACGTCTGGGTTTCAGGGCTTGCATCAGAAACCAAACTACTCAAGAGTCACCTGAGCTTACCAGAAATTGGAACAAACCCTAGGTTCTCCTAATTAAGTTCCTTTTTTGTGTTATCCTTCAGCTTCAAAGCGCTAACCAGATGCCATATCTGCATCCAGCTACTGAATCCCACATGTTAACAAACTCCCTTTTGTTTGGGTAGCAACTGGCCTTTGGATAGCTCACTTATATTCCAAGGTATCAGGTGTTTGGTTTAAGCCTCCAGAGAGGGGAAAAAAAATCACTTCAAATTGTGCTGAAGCTGTGAACCTCTGTAACACTGCTCCCTGCTCACGGCTTCATGATCCTCAGCACGAATAACACTTTAGCATCGCATTCCTTGACCTGTGCTGGGAAAGGGGGAAGCTGCATCACACATGCCCCAGCTTTCACAGCCCTCAAGAATCTTTGAATCCTCATTCCTCTCCTATCTAGTGTCTAGCGCTGCCCTCCCATTCATAGCTATACATCATTGGAGCACGCTCTTTTTAAAACTAGTCACGATTCTGTGTGTTAGGAGGCATCCCTTGACAAAGAGAGTTTAAAGAACCTTAGCAGTCAATCTGTAACTCGGGTCATGGCATCGATAAGATTCAGCTAAAGAATGCTCAGACTCAATCACTCATTTTTCCCCCTGCTGCAATGCTCCGTCTTTGCTGTGCCAGTAATTTTCTGCATAACCAGACTGCCTTGGATCTGGGAACTCAGAGGGGAAAAGGGCACAAAAGAGGGAGGAAAAGGAAGACACAGTCTCTTTTTATTTTATTTATATTTCCAGCCCCATGAAAGCAAGCATACCAATGTAATCCGCAATTCAGAGGGACTCGATTCCCTGATACTGGTGCCAAAGCCCCTGTCTTTAGGTGGGATTTTAGTTACAATCCAGCATGGAGACTCCATTCTTCCAGGAGGCAAGCAGCCATCCCACTGTTCTAGGGAATGCCATTTAACGTAATCAGCCTCCCTGACATCAGCTACAGCCTTAGAAAGCCAGCACACACAGTGTCCTGGAGATAATCTGTTTTACTGATTGCTTGCCTAACTGCTGCAACTTTTGAAGGCAATTCAGATGAGCAATAACCTGACACAAAGTAGGAGTTAGGATAGTCCTTTCAGTGGCAGCACGCTGTCAGATCAGTTGTCCTACAAGCACTATTACATACGTTTCACAGGCAAACATCAGCTATCATATTAAATGTTAATCTAACAAGGCACCTTCAACTACAGCGTGGATGAAAACGGCCGCGGTATTTGCACTTCTTCCTACCAGGCTCATTGCTAACGTTTCCAAAGCCTAAACAGACAAGGTGCTGCGCTCAAGGGTAGGCTAACACAATAACACGTAGTGAAGCAGAAAAATGAACAGATGGTTATAAAGTCTGGAAGATCAGAAGGAAAATTAGAAACTGTCCTCATAAAAAAAAAGTTAAGGTGGTGCCAATACTTGAAGGGTTTAACGTTTTATTCGGGTGCACCAGCTCTTCAGGCTTGAAGCAGAGATGATCTTCAAAGCTAAACACCAACACCCTGCTTTTTCGGCTAATGACAGAAGGAGGGGAAGAGAAGACAAAAGGAAGATGTTAACAAGGGGGACAGCTGATAAGCTTAACTCTTACACTAGAGAAATTAGGTGAATTTATTGCTTGCAGAGCACCGACAGGCTAGCAGGGAAGATATTAGCTTACCATAGAAGAATTAACTCTGCAGATAATTGTTCTTTTGGGTTTTGTTTTTGGTTTTAGTATCCAGTACAGGCAGGAGCTTTCATACTGAAGCTTTAATATCTTCTACAGAAACATATGGGGTTAAATGAACAGATATAGTTAGCGGAAAATAAACAGGAAATGAAACAATGACAAAGATAAGACACCTCCAGAAAGCGTATCAGGAGTCTTCAAGAGAACAATGGGGAAAGCTATTAATTAGGAAACCCCCACGCCTGTCTCCAGCTGAGCTGGGAGTTTAATAACTCACAGCCTATTCCCAACTCATCACAAGGGTGTAGTTAGACAATGACTCAGTCTAACAGCTCGCTGCTGCCCGAGGAACCATTCCTGCTTCTCCTTCTCCTGCAGTCAGAGCCTATCTGACCTCCCAACAAGCCGATTCAGTTTGCTAAATTGGCAGAAAACTAGTCTGGTCAAATACAGGAAGGGAAAAATAAAATCTGCTTAGTAGGATGAGCCGGGTGCAAGACATCAACCAACCACCCGCACTAATGCAAAATGCATGTGGGAAGGAAAGGGAGGAGAGGGAAGAGGAGCAGTCTAGGGGCAGGCTGAGACTCCCCTTTTGTGCTGCAAAAAGTATTCAGCTCAGCCATCTCTCATACATGCAATTTCACAGATGCTAAGCTGACAGAAACATTGCCTACAGGTAAAAATAGTCCTGCTTTCTTTGTCCCAGCCATGCATTTCTGAACCACCCTTGAGTATCAAATCAAAGAACAGTTGTTCCATAACACACTCAACAGCCATGGGAGCTCTAGGGACACCAGGGAGGTAGCAGGAAGGTGAGACTGGAGCGAACACACAGATCACCTTTAGATAGTTGCCAAAAACTAACATGCAGTTGTGGAACCACCATCTAAGCGAAGTAGCGCAATAATCATTAAAATAGTCTCCACTGGAAAGAGAAAAGGATAAACAATCAGTCCAACGTACTAACCGCTGGTGAGGTTTCTCCCACGTCCTAAGATCAAGAGCTCTGTGTAGGATGGATATAAAAACCAAGGCAAACTTAAGTTAAAGATTTAGTGGCACAGCCTCTGAAGTATTGCCATGCTCTTCAGGGGATACAAAAAGTAAATATCAAGGTCTAAAAATTTACCTTAGCTATGCTGAACTGTGAAACAGTTTGACCTATAATCGGAACCGCTACAGCTACAGATTTTAGACATAACTTACTGAAACTAAATACGTGTCCTTAGAAATCAGATCAACTTAACCATGAGCTGAAAATCTGCTGAAAGGTAAGATGCAAGAAACACCACTGCTAAAAAAATAGTTTTGAGTACAATTTAAGTAGTTTGATACACTATTTTCTTAGCAGCAACACACTCCAGCTGAGACATCACAGCTTTTTAAAAACGTCTGACATGTCAACCTCCAAGTTTCTTTTTCCTGTCAGTTGTGATGTCTTTTCCTGGCACAGGATGCAGAAATGCTACCATTTGGCCACTTTAAAATAATATGACAGGATTCTTTTAAAAAAAGAAATCAGCTGTAACTACATTTAAATAATTGTATCAATAACTGGTCCATTCTCATCTCTCTTTGGAACCTCACAATGCTGTTTATATTTCAGTATAAATATTAATCTACTTAAAGCAAAGATATTAAAGTTCATGTTGTTTTTCTCTCACAGCCCAGTATGTAAAATTAAAGTTGGGGTGAGGGAAACGCATTAACTCTGGGTTATTAAAGACAGCCAAGTGAACTATAACACGCACCGACTGCAAAAAACCAGTTATGAGCATCTGCTTTCCTTACAAGTCAACAGGACTCAAAATGTAAGACTGCGTATTCTTTGCCATCTGAAGCTTGTATCTGAAGACAGATTTAACGCATTTATAACAGAACGACATGCCAGCTTAATCAGAAGTTACGTGAGAAATTTCGCAGGCTACATTAGACAGGTCAGATGAGGCAACAACAGTCCCATTGTGGGTGCTGAAAGAGATTAGTGCGAAGCACAAGTCTAATAAAACACACTTCCTATAGTCCCATAACAGAAACGCTTATTTATTAAGAGGTATGGTCTTACGCAGAGGCTTAAATACTCCACATTACACTGAGGATTACACAAAGCAATTCCTTTTGCCTGGGAAGTTTTTCCTAAAGCTGTAAGAATGTTTTCAGTGACTATTCTTTGCTTGGGATTTATTGCAGCTTCAGAATTAACAATAGTCAAGAAATACCTCAGCGTCAATGGTGAGAAATAAGACATTTTATGAAATTAGACTAGCATGAAAGACAAAAAAGTGAGAACTTTATCCTGTATGATTAAGTTTCATTGGAAAGTAGACACAGTGACCTTATGGACCTTCTAGCTGTAAAATTACTGATTAGCCAAAGACAACTTAAACTCTTATCCTAGGAGAATGTGGGCTAGGAAGAGTTATGTTACACAGTTAGCATCAACCAAGAGAACAAGGTTATACACATTTACGACTTTTCTATGGTTCAGTAAATGAGCTTCTTCAAGTTTTCTTGCTACATCATTAAAAAAAAAACCACAAACACAAGAAACCAGGCTGTTTTATCATTTCTTAATGCGAGCTCATTACTCCACATCGCTCTTTAGGGCTACATTAGGTTTCTCCCTTTTAACTGTAATGCATTATTTAAACAGTCACTCCTTAGTCTTATTCTCTAAGGCATTTCAATCGTCATTCCTGAATTTATCCTTTACTATCTTGATGCTGATTATACAATAAGAAACAAGAGTCAAGGTTACATAAAAAAATATTATAACCGGTTACTTTCCTACAGCATACTTGCACATGTAGCTTTATTTGGTATCACCCTTTTCTCCCAATTCCAGAAGAAATAAAGCACTGAAACCACATGCTGTTTATATGCCACCATTTAACTCGTAACTGCTTCTGAGGTTTCTCATGCGACTCTTTAAACGCATTTTGAATTACTTCTCCTGAGGCAAGACGTCCCTCCCTCTAAATTCAGGTTTTATTAATTCTGTCAGTTTTCTGATTACTTCCCCCCCCGCCAAGCCTTCCACCCTCCGCGGCTCTGCATATCATGATCCCTATCCTCAGTGCTCCCCTGCTCTTCTCCACCCCCTTAACCTCAACACCTTCTAATCCCTTCCACTTCCCCGCCTCCACTGGGAAACCAGCTGCAATGCATGTGCCTTCAGCCTTGAGCTTTTATGCCAAGCACCAGCTAGAAAGCCTAGACAGCTGAGTGTTTACTCCAAAGAGATATGGATTTAATTCTCCCCATCTTTCCTTCCATTTGGACATTAACAAAGATTCTCTCTCCCCTCCAGCCACTTAGTTTTTGTAAGGCTTGGAAGAATATTGATACTACTATTGTAGCAAGCCTGCCTGAAATCAGTAAATAAACCTAATAATTATTTAGGAAGAAAAGAGTGTACCAGTCAGCTGTCCTCTCGCTGAGCAACAGGGCTGGGACTCAGGGAGGATGGAGGAGCTGACCTTCATCTTTCTGAAACTCACAGTGTTTTCATCAGTACGGTGAGCACAAAGGGGGGTGGGGGTGGGGGGGAAGTACAACTGACCTAAAATGCAAAGGATTCCATCAGGTTGAGATTTGCTGCTCTGTGTCAGGATACTCTGAATGTTTCGAAGGCGGCTGCAGCTGCAAAAGAAAGAGAATTCATCCTTAAGGTCAGTGTTTTTAAGTGCTCAAATTTGCTAGGCTGAAGAGTTGATCTACCCTTTCTTTCTTTATCATATGAACTAAGAGGGCACGATTCCCGACACCAGCTTCAGAAGAGCACACGGCCTCCTCTAATTGGAGCAACATAGCTAAGTTTTGAAATACTTGGAATACTTCACAAATAAGATAGTCTTAGAACTTGCTATATGTGATTAGATAGAAGGGAGTCTGGAGGCACTGTATCCTTGAATACAGTAAATTAGGGAAATGTACAAGAATAAACTAGTTTAGTATAAGTAAGAATTGTGTGACCAATCCAAAAATGAACTGAGCATGCCCAGAGACTGAGTTCAACCAGCAGACACGGTGAGGAAGACTATCAACGACCACCAGAGGACCCTGGAAGACCACCAATGAACATGAATGTGCAGGCATTAGGAACATTTGCGTACATTAATGAGTTCCAAGAATAGTATGAATATGGTAATTATTTCCTAGAAATCTAATGAGTATGTATATTTTGGTTGCATATAACCTCTGTAGTAGCGCAACTCTGCACACACTAGGTAGAGCGATCCCCTGTGTGCCCGGCGCCACACTGAAGAACACCTGCTTTATAAACTACAAATTGAGTTTTAGAGGGTTCTTATATTTGCCGACTTACGGTATCAGACACACTTAAACTTGGGTATCTTTTGTTTGAAATACATTTAGACCTCATACCAAACCATCCCCAGATTATTTACTTTTGTCCACTACAAGATGAAGTACAGAGCCCTTACAGAAGACCAGAACCCGTAACCATCCCTTCTAACCAAGTGCCCTGTCAATCTCTAACTTCTAGCAAAAATTTCTGTTCCAAGTTTCCTCTCACCAAGCCAGCAACAATCCTTTCTCTACCAGAGAAGGAGCAAAGCACTGTGGGGCAGGTGATGCCCAGGTAGAAAGTTGACATGGGAAGGGACCACAGTAGCTCCTACGCTCTGAGAAGAGCCTGCAAAAGATGAGTTTCAGCACCTCCAGCACCATCAGACCACTTCCACCCCATGTAACTACATAATACGAACACACCCCAGACCTGTTACAAGATCAAAGTGAAAAGCATGACATTCGTGTAGAGGAGGAGGAGGGGAAGCACAGAGAACTCTGCCTCCACTCACAAACCTGCAGCCTCTAGTCCATGTCCTCGGTTATTAAAGCATCAGTGTCACGCTACCTGCAGTGGCCCAGGGACGCTTTTGCTTACCCATATCACGCAGACTCGAATGGGTCACCTTGTCATTCTTGCAAGCACATGCATGAGCAGAAAGGCAGAACTTTCAGACAGAAAAGATAAGGCAATTTTAGTGAGTTCTCCGAGATAGACAGCTCCTGACCAGGGGATTTTCTCTTATTATTTAAGCTTCAGGTGTTACAGTTCTTCCCTGCATCTGGCCTTACACTCCAGAATTTCATTTAGTCCATAAGGGAAAAATATAGAGCCAATACTCTCATTTAACGTGGCAAATGCACAACTCCAGAAGAGCGCCACTTTTTAAGACAGATTTTTTTTTTTTTTTGGCAAGACAATTTAACAAACTGAACTTACACTAGTGGGTTTCCAGTCAGAAAGTAAGCCACAGCTCAAAGAAATATCTAGATCATTTTCATAAGAGGCATGTTACCTCTCTCACGACTTCTGTATTAAACCCATGAAATTTTCCTAAAATGAACAGTTAGAGAAAATTATAAGCCTAAAGTATAATCTTTGATAACCTACATTAAAAAGAAATGAAACAATACCAAGTCTTGCCAAGATTTTCATAATCAAACTGAATTGTTTATTATATAAAGTTTAATTTAGTTGTCCAATACACATTTTTAAGCCAGGCAAAAAACTCAGCCACAATAGCCAGACAGAGCAACACAATTTGTGCTTCCAGACAACACTTTCTGAGCTTGTTTTAATACAGACAGAAGGCAAGAAATTTCCCTGCTGATATTACTGAATGTGTTTTCTTGTTTATCGCCTTGTTTGTGTAACTATGAGCTGTTCAGCTCTAGGAAACAAGCGTCTCTTCCAGAAAAGCACAGAGCTAAATTTAAGATCAGCTCAAAGAAACAAGAAAGAAAGGTCAAGTATTCCTATTTTCATAGTTACTTAAGCCAAGTAAAAAGCAAATATATCTTTTCAGTAATGCTACAATTATCATGCTCTACTTTCTCTGAAGCACAGAATGAACACAAAAGGTTTATATTATAGCTAGCCTACGCGCAATTCAAACATCCACAGTAAAGGACAGCCAACATCTGAAGGCACTTTCATAGGAAGTACAAAATCAGTGCAAACCACGCCTGTTTTATTTTTTCCCTGCTTTTAGGTTGCCCTTTTGAGTTCTGAATCCCTCAATTATTCTTTTTGCCTGAAACTCCCCAATTCATATTATACACTGTGCTGTACCCACAGTCCACTGTATGTATGAATAGATGTTTTGATCCAGTCTTAGATTCAGAAACAGAAATTAAAGCCACTGCTGACAGCAAAAAGGCACCTAATCGGGTACTATCTGATGCTGTTGCCCGTGTAGGTGATGCTAGTGAAGCCTGTGAAAAAAAAGCATTGAACTTTACACTGCACATTTTAGCAACTTCTGATTATTATTTCTTTAAAACCTAACCTAAAAGTGAACCTCACAGATATCCAAACTTCAGCTTTTGTATCTTATTCTGGAAGATTTTCGTCCCATCATTAAACGGGACCCCAGACTAGCAGGGTGAGAGATGATCCACTATGGCAAGCTATGCAGTGCTCTCATTTTTATACTTCCCATGTCACAAGATCAAGAGTAGAAGAAATTGCTAGACTCTTCACTGTGGGTACAAACATATTTGACTTATTTCATTTGTTAGTCCACAAATGAGCCTACAGCTACTTAAGGACCACCTGCAGCCAAGTAGAATTGCTAGAGCCCCTGTAAAACACAGGAAAATGGAAGCAACTTCAAGACTATCTGAAGGACAGACTGAAAGGCCTGTGAGAAACTGTGCCCAAGGACCTCTGTGGTGACACAAGAAGCAGCTTCCAGACTGACTTTTATTAAAACATTGACCATATCAGAGGATGTATCTTCCTGCTTCCGCTCAGAGTGAGAAAAGAAACTGTCATCAGAAAAAAATATTATGAGTGCTTCCAATCTGAAGGCACAAGAGGTAGATTTTCACTCAGCTCCTCCCAGAAACAAGATGCAAAAAATCCCTCTGCTACTCATGTTCAGCTTTTACTCTCAAGGCAAATTGAAGTAATTCTCCAACCAAAGACAGGTTTTTCTGGATTGTAAAATATTTTTAAAACCTCTTATAAAGCATTATAAACACAGCACGAGTACATACCTTGACTTTGCTATCATTGTCCCTCCCTATACTGATCGCTTTTACAAGAAAGGAACAGTTAGAACTCAATTTGACAAAGAACAAGTACGGAAACTCCTTGTAAAAGACTCGTGGGGAAAGATACTCCCATTTATTAAAAAACATTATTACATGATACGAGGTAAGTTATTCCTAAGATCTTTAAATTTTAGCTTCACATTAACACCTTCAACAAAAGGCAGACCTGATCAAATACGTTTATCATTTAAAAGAAAAAGTAGTGTTATGAGCCTGGGCAACCAGCGCAGAGCAAAATACACAATGTTCTTGTCGTCTTGAGCTCTGTGGAAGTATTTTCCGATCTGTTCAAGTAAACTGCGGTGGGGGGAAAGGGGAAGAGGAATTGGGGGAGGAAAGTACTGACATGTTTGTTCTGGGTTGGGTATTTCTTTAAGTTTTGATTTAAGGTTAGGAATTTTACTCCCCTATAGCTACTTTCAGTATCCTTCACATATCTTTACACTAAAAATATATTAAATTCTCGGATTAAGCTGCTCAGAAATTTCTGCCAATTAAAGCCAAGTATCAGTGCTACATCTCCTTGAGGAGACAGTCCTGATGTAAAAGGAAAAAGCAAAATGCATGTTTGTTATTTCACAATGAGATGCATGACCATAAAGATGTTTATTTCAATCTTAATATTAAACAGCCTTCAGCAGAATATTTCTCCTCTCCTCATTTAAAGAAGTGGTTTCTGTGAAAGAAATCTTTGAAAAGCTTCTTCACAGAAATATTTTCAATGTCATTTCAAGTGTGTATAAATCATTACATTCAAAGGCTGACATTAAAAACAGAAGACTTCTGTGTCTGAAGAAAGACGTTATTCAGAAATAGGGAAGAGGATAATTAGAATTCTTACTACATGCTTTTAAACAATACAGGCTAAACTGTGTATAAAGTCAGAGGAAAAAAAATGGCATTTTCTTGCATTTCACATTAAAACAGTCATCTGACAAAAACAAAGAAACTGTCCTGGGAACAAAGTTCCATGACTCTTCCCGCCTCCAAAGCAGGCACCCTAGCAAGGGTACTGGCTTCTTATACTCCTTTTCGCTTTACCACAGTAACGCAATTTCAAACAGAAACAACGAAGAATGACCTCCGCACAGCGGCGTAACCCTCTGGGCTTCAGGACGCTTTCCTGGAAGATGTGGCTCTGGATCCACCCACACACGTAACCACACCTAAATTTTACAGTAGCTTGCTGCTGAAAAATCAGCATTAGGTGTGTTCGAAAACACAGTTACATGAAGCCCTTCTAAGGAAGCCCAAACTCCTGGGCATCAGTGAGACTTGGACAAGACACAAGCTGCAACCTACTTACCCAACGAGACAGCCACAGACAACTAGGCTGCCTCAGAAGTGGATAAGAAGTTCACAGAATCACAGAACCCCAGGTGGGAAGGGACCTCAGGGATCATCTAGTCCAACCTTTCTAGGAAGGGTGCAGTCTAGACACGATGGCCCAGCACCCTGTCCAGGCAACTCTTGAAGGTGTCCAAGTTGAAGTAGACGAAGCGAGAATTTTTCCAGCATGCATGTTTGAACAGAAGACGTGACTTCTACATCAACTTAAGCCTGTATAAGAGCCCACGGTACCACAAGGGATGTTCTCGCCCTCCTCACTGCCTTTGTATCTGCACTAGCAATCTTGAAGCCATGCGTTGAGGCAGACCAGCTTACAGATCCAAACAGACTAGCCCAGGAATTAAAAAAAACCCAACACTTTCAAACATCAGCAAGCTGATCTGACTGCTGATGAAGGCGGGTCAGGAGACAAAGCCACAGTTTAGGGCGGCATCTGGCAATAATAAAGTGTGCTTGGGCCAATTAAGAAACTATACATTGAGGTACTTGATATTCTGCTAATCTTGGCCTAGATCCAAAAAAAGGGGGAAGATAATTGACAACCATTAACTTCCAAGAATTAGTGCTCATCTGTTCACATGTCTTTCTACTAATTATGCAAAGTGCCTTGCTTTACAACAGTCTAGCCTGTCACAACTTAGTAACAGACACGGCGCTGCAAGCCATGTATGTTGGCAAATAAAGAGAATATTAACAACCATGCCTTTCTCAATCAAAAAGAATGAACATATTTTTTTAAATAATGCCACACAGTATTTAATTTTCATTTTATGTTTCCACAGCCTGTTACTTTTTTCTGCACCCCTTGTTGCTTGCTGAATTTATTCTGCGCGCAAGCTTCCTGTGCTTGACTTGTAATCCAGCAGTACTAACACAGCAACGATATTAGCATTGATCCCTGATTGATTCCCGATTGATTCCCACAGGCTGGCTTACCATCCGTCTGGGATGGCCGCAGCTGTGGTTAACGTGCAATTCAGCTGACAAAGGATGTGATTTCACTGTGTTGAGTATGTTTTGCTTCATATTGGCAGATGTTACACTCCTCCCCCACAAAGGCTAGGCAGTCTTAAAAACCCACACGTGGTAAAGCTTTGATAGAGAGCAGCGAACAAGGGGAAAAATCTGAGACACCCGTGGCATGCTTGTGCAAATCCTGACATTAACAAGGTTCATCTTCAGGGAATGGCTTGAATAGATTCACACTATCTAAGACAAACACTGGTTTTAACATTAAATACTTGATTAAAAAAAAAAAAGTTTATTTTTTCCAGATCTCACTTCTTATTAACTTGCTGCTGCTACCATCTGTTTCCACTCTATCCCCCAAAAAACTAGTTCATTTTTCATGGGCCTTTTGTTGACCTCACAATTTCTACCAGAAACATTATTACTGTGTGCTTATATTAGAGTACAGATTTCCCTGGGTTTCCCAGTCTGACATTATTCCCATCTTAACCTATCTGTGAAAACAGGAAGCAGAAGTCAAACCGAGTTAAAGACTCTCAGAATTTCATTGATTTCAAAAGCAGTTTATTTGAAATTTACTATCTAGCTTGAACAACAACATGCTTTCCTCAGTTTTATTTTTTTTCTTGGCTCACCAAAATAACTCTGGGTTACTGGTTGGCACTCGCAAAAGACAATGGCATTCACCCACGCTAATGGTTACGTCAATGAGGTATTAAACATGACAATTTTCCAGCTATTTACAAAATTTTTCTACAATAAACAGAGGAAACTTGACTGTAAACAGGTGATCTTGCAACCTTAAAAACACTTAGCATGTTTAGCTACAGTAAGTAGCAAATACTAAAACCGGACAAAAAGGAAAACATTTCCACTCTGTGCATTTTACAGGACCAAATTCCTTGCTTCTTGACTTTAAATGGACAGTAATAGTCTGCTCCTATGTACTTGGAGATCTCTGAATTGCAGAACAAGCAAGAATCTCTCATGACTAAACGTTTGGAACTACCTGATGCCATTTGCAAACCACAGGCTTGTGCAGGACCTTTGGCACTTCAGCACATCTGAACAGTAGCATTATTTATTAATAACACACACCAGCATCCACGCTGGCACCTTCTGTAACCACGCTGGAGAGTGCAGCCCTTCGGCATACTTGTCTACTGTGAGTAATTCACTGATAGGACCTCAACATCACGTAATGGGCTGGAAACGAAGCTAAGTTCTTCCATGGGTGCAATAAGATGATGGTTGCCCACCACCTACACACATGTCCGTGCCATTTAGAGCTGCAGCCTTGACGCAGTCCCCGTTTAACGGGCTGATTTACGAACATCAGCTCTGTATTTTCACTTTCCTAAACCGCAACGTGTTATCGAGGACGCCAACTACTCCCCCCAAAAAATGTTATCATCTGAGAAAATGAAAATATTTGAAGGAGGAGGAAACACTAGCAGGTGCAGTGTAATTATTCTGCCATCGGGCAATCTCTGATGCGAAAGACAAGGCAAGCATCTACCACTTCAGCAGAAATCAGAAGTTAAACTAGAACGCCTTAAGACAACATTTACTCTCAGAGCCCAGTGCTGGACCACAACCACTGCAGCGATGCGGCTGCAAAGCATGAAGCCAGATGCTTGGCCATCAGTTCAAGCTGAACGATCGCAAAGGCGTAACTTCAGCCGAAGCTCCACCGGCAGCTGAAGTAACACAATAGCTCTGCTCCTTCCCGTGGCAACTTTTCCTTCCCAAGCACTTCTACCTTCCTATTCCTATCAACCACACAGTCCCACGTCCCTCTCAACTTTGGCCGCAGCCTACCACTCGACAGGCCCTAAGCCATCTTACTTCTCCAACATGGTAGAAAACCATCCATATTCTAGGAATGGCATTTTTTTTCCCTTTTTTTTTCCTCCAGTACTTCAGCAAGTTAAATGAGCGCTCTCTTTGCAGAGTTAAAATACAGCGCATTCCTGAAAAAAATTTCAGTGAAACTGTGCTGTTACAAAATCCCGAACCTCTGCATAATTACGTAAGGAACACATGGATACAAACTGCTAAATCTTTCAACACACATACGTCCCCTGCTAAAACTGGTTGGGAAACCACAACTTTTTCATCCCAGCACCACCACAGTCCCAAACACCCCACTGACTGCTCCTCTGAAGCTGTAGGAAGAACACCACATACTTAACTGCTATGTGATTAAAAACAGAATAGTTCAGAAGATGATAATATTAGGCATATAGGCAGAAACAACATAAAAATTAACCCAAGCACTCATTTTGCTTTTCCATGCATAGACACAGAGCAAGAACTAATCTGTATTATGTTACAGCCATGGGTAATTACTAAGGAGTATTTGCCTACTCTATTTTACATAAAGGCAATACAAAATTGGGTGTGTCCAAAGCTCTACCAAATAGCACAGGTTTACATTGACTTTAGATGGTGATATTTAACCAAAGCATTTAATAGACATTTTGTTCAGAAATGGATGTATTCTTAAGGAAAACACTCGTTCCCCACTGAACACAGACCCATGAAGCATGACATCATCTTCTAAAAAGGCATACCCTTTTTGGGCAATACTCATCTCTTAGTTAAGGGATTTTTTTATTTACAAAACCATTCTTTCCTTCCTTTTGGTGTTACAAAGCCTAGGGTCGCAGTGGCAAACGCCAGCTCCCAACACACCATACGGCAGACCAAAACTCTGAAGTATGTGGAAGAACTCCAAGAATTATCTCTGGCCGTTTCTCTATTCTTTATATAGTCTTAAGAATTTTTCCATTCCTGTTTCGGCCTTGGGGGCGGGGGGAGGAGGGAGGGTAACGCATTGTTTTGTTTTAAGTTATTTGTATTAACTGCCTGGTATCTGCGGACTGCTTGGGAAATTTATTGCAAACACTGGCCTCCCTGCCTCCATCTGGCATGAAAAAAAAAGGAAAAAAACACTGTACCAGAACTAATGCTGAAGAGGGAAAAAAAAATTAACAGATGACATGCCTCCTACAAACATGCCAAATTATAGATGTTGTCTGGATCTCCCAGTGGAGCTCAAAAGCTTGCAGATGTTCACAGAGAGTCTGAATGTTCTCATGACAACTCTAAAACAGGATCTCAGATTACAAAATTAGTCATAAAGAGAAGGGTTTGAGTGGAAACCATTTTCTCTTTCAGCTTGGTGGGTTTTTTTTGTTACCATCTTGCTATTTTGTTACTGCTCATGGATTTTTAGATACTTTCCAGCTATAAACAAATACAAAGCTCTTTCTAAACAAATAAGACTGATTTAGTGAAAAAAAAAATTTGAAAAGGTCATTTTTCCTTCCCTCTTATGGATGATTCAGTTTCTAACTGCAGGCATAGAGGGAACATAACCGTTACAGAACAGCCATGTTCATGTATTTCAAGCAAACAGAACGACCTCCATTTCTCTCTCACAGTGCAGCATGTCTCATTTCACAGGCATATTGTCTGAAAAGCAAAAACGCTTGTCTTCCCTCCTTGAACAAAACATCAAGACCTTTTTGTTTTAAAAACTGTAAAAGCTAAGGCAAACGTATAACAACTTTAATACCCAGGTAGCTCAGCCAACTGTTTGTTTGCGATTTACATGCAATTCTGTGATTTACATGCCACATCCCAGTTATTATCTGACTTGACGCTGGTGAATACTTCCATGTGTTGTGCTATAATTATTGAAAGCACCAAGCACTTCAGCTCCTGGGTTGTTCTTTGTGATATTCAGACACTTCAGGTAATACACTGTAGCTTAATACACACACACGGGTGAACCTTAAGTCTTTAAAAGGAAATAGAGCTCTAGCAACCTAACAATACCTGAGCTCCCATAGAGCCACCGCTATCATCTAACATGCCCCCACGCCCCATCTCTTGTCAAGCTCTATCCTCCATATTTCTGAAGCTTAGAGAAACGTTATTGCCTTCATGCCCTCAAGCAATTCTCCACAAGCTGCCCACACAAATATACAATCTCCTTTCTCTCCATAAGCCCTCAACCCCTCCCAAGTGTCTCCTATCCCTAATTCAGCTTTTCTACCTTTCCCAAGCCCTTTTCCCCTACTTCGAAGGCAGCCCCACACTCATCCCCTCCCAAACCAGACCCAGCTCCCTGCTGTAACACCACCCCAAGCCCAGTCTCTCCAGACCAGCCCCTCTCCAAGGTCCCCAAACCTCTCTGTCCCCCAGCCCATCACAGCCTCCCACACCCGCTCCTTCAGTGGGATTCAGGATTCACCAGTCCCTGCACCCCCCAGGTGAAGCCAGGCCCCCGCCTGCCATGCTGCCAGGGCCATCAGCGCTCCTCTCCCAGTAGCCACCTGCAAAGTGAGCCGCCCCCCCGTGACGCCCCATCTCTCCCACCCATAGCCCCAGCCCCTCGAACGCAGCTCCTAATGAAATGCCCCAGCCCCCCCACAACCACCCCAGCCTCCTTAATGGCTCCAAATCCCCCTGCAACACCCCAAAACTCATTAATGCTCCCCGCGCTCCACAAAACGTCTCCTTAACAACCCAACCCCTCTATTCTAGCTCACCTCAGCACCCCCAAAGCCCTTAACCGCCCACCCCATCGCCTTTAACATCCCGTTTTCTTCCCAACCACCACCATCAGCGCCCACAGATCTTTAAACACCTCATCTGCTCCCCCACCAAACCTCTCAACACCCCCATCAGCTCCCCCAAAACCCCTGCATCACCCCCCTCGGCGCCCCCAGCACCCCAGCCCCGCTCCACGCCACCCCATCAATGCCTCCTTCACGCCCCCGGCCCCTCAGTGCTCCCCAACGCCCGGCCCCACCCCACCAGCCCCCTCAGCGCAGCCCAAAGCCCGGCCCCTCCCTGTCAGTTCCTCACTGCTCCCCCCCGCCGCCTCCCGCCCCCTCAACGCCCTCCCCCGGCGGCTCCCCTCCGCCCCCCGTTACCTGACGAAGGCCTCGGCGGCCCGGGGGCGGCGCGGCGAGGGGCGCGGGGCCGGCAGGAGGAGCGCGGAGCGGCCGCACAGCGCCATGGCGACGGCGATGCGGCGGCCGCGGCTGGGAGGCGGCAGCACTGCGGCCGCTGCGCCCCGCCCCGCGCCGCGCGCACCACCGCCATCCCCGCCGCGGGGGGGGGGTGCCGGGGAAGCGCCGCGCCGCCGCCCGCGCTTGCCACCTTCCCGGACGGGCAGGATTCAGCCCGACCTCCTCCTCCTCTCACACAGAGCGGGGACGGAAAGGTTTCTACCGGCCCGGCAACAGCTGGGCGAAAAATCAGCGGGGGGTAGGGGTTGTTCCCCCCTCCGCGAGGCATGGGCTCGTCCAACTCCTGCCCCCCGCGCACACACCCCCCGGAGCAGCCCTCGTTCTACACGCCCCCCCCGCGCCGCTCATGGGCGCGTCCAGCCCCCCCCCCAGCCCCCTCTCCCCGCTATGGTTGGGCTCGTCCGAACCCCCGGAGCCCCGTGGGACGGTGTGACACGGACCCCCCCGCTGTGACACGGACCCCCCCGCTGTGACACGGACCCCCATGGACCCCCGCTGTGACACTGACCCCCATGGACCCCCGCTGTGACACGGACCCCCCGAGCCTGCTGTGACACGGACCCCCCCCAGTCCCCGCTGTGACACGGACCCCCACGGACCCCCGCTGTGACACTGACCCCCCACAGACCCCCGCTGTGACACGGACCTCCCCGATCCCCGCTGTGACACGGACCCCCATGGACCCCCGCTGTGACACTGACCCCCCCCCAGTCCCCGCTGTGACACTGACCCCCCACAGACCCCCGCTGTGACACTGACCCCCCCCAGTCCCCGCTGTGACACGGACCCCCACGGACCCCCGCTGTGACACGGACCCCCACGGACCCCCGCTGTGACACTGACCCCCACAGACCCCCGCTGTGACACAGACCTCCCCGATCCCCGCTGTGACACGGACCCCCACGGACCCCTGCTGTGACACAGACCCCCACGGACCCCCACGCGACGCTGTGACACGGAGCCCCACGAAACCCCACAGGACGGTGTGCCCTGGCCTCCCCCAAAGCATTGCCCCCCCAAATGCCCTACAGCACATGGCTGTGCCCCGCCCTGCCCCCCGCCCCCCCAGCATTGCACCCCCCCATCCCGAAATGCCATTTCCCACACCGCTGTGCCCCAAAACAGCGGCAGCCCTGTCCAGGCACCCCTCTGGGGCGAGTCACCAGCACCCCCACTATCTCCCATTGTAACAGTCCCCAGGACACCCCGCTTCCCAGCCAGCATATCGCCCCGGTCTGTGCTGGCCATGCCCTGGCACCAGCACAACCGCCCTCACGGACACCTTTTATTCAGTTTACACCAGAAATTCGGGGGGCAAAGGGAGCAAAGCCCCCAGCCCCTCCTGCAAACAGAGCTGAGCTTCGCCTCCTCTGTCCAGCCCTGTCCTGCCCAGCCCGGAGGTGCCAGCCTCGCCACAGACCCTGGACTTTGACCCCCCCTTTCCCAGTCTCTCCCATTTTTCTGTTATTGCATTTTCCTGCCATCCCCTTGGCCCTGCATGTTGCATCCAGCTTCCAGCACCATGATGCCGGAGCAGGGATTTTAGGTCCCTCACACAAACACCCCCAAGTACCAGTAACTAAAGGACTGAGGTCAACACGATGCGGGGAAGGATCTGGAGCCGGGGTTTAATGAACCGTGCAGGGGCACATAGCTTGAAACCTATTAATCACGCATCCCCTGGCTGTGGGGAACGCATCCTTCTCCTCCTGCATCCTCCTGCCTCGTCATCATAGCCCCCGGGGAAAGGACGGCTGCCCCGTGGCATGACAAGCGGTTGAGTAAGCATTAAGGAAAATCGAATTTGCTGTCGCTGCTCTCACCCCGCCATGTGGTCCTCTGCCCCCCCCAGAGAAAGCCCAACGTCAATCTGTGACGGCCCAGCTCGCTGCGCTCGTCGTTGTCCCCGTTAATCACCCTGGCTCCTCGTCCCTGGTGGACAACATAAGACCGTTTGTCTGCTTCTAATTTTAATTACACTACTATTTGCCAAGAGCAGCATAAAGCCCAGAATCTGCAGCCTTTGGGGGCGATGGAGACGTGGGCTGCTAAAAGCAAACTCCTCCTTGCTTTGCAATGGACCCCAACGCAAACGGGGTGCACACAGGGAGCGATCGGGGGCTCTGCACTCCCCCCAGACACCTCACTCTTAACTCAGTGCAGACAAGAATAGGTTCCATAGTGTTATTTCCTTTTTTCTCCCAAAGCCAAAATTGGACTTTGCTCACTACCACAGAGCGGAGAAGACAAGATAAATAAGCTGCACCATGACCCAGCTGCCCTGGGGCAACTGGGAAATGTTTTAGCTGGCCTCACGGATAAATCTCAGATGGGATCGATGCACGGCTGTCCCTAAGCCATGGGTTACACCTCCCGGCCCCGACTCCTGTGCCGACAGGGAGTTGGCACTGTCTCGATCGCAAGCTCTCCCTATGTTTTTAAGCCCCTGGGCGTGTTTTGAAATGAGCTTGCTAAGGCAGCGTCAACAATGGGAACTAAAGCACCAAAAGGAAAAGCAGACCCCGTCGGTCTTCATCAGCATTGCTAAAAACCCTTGGCTTCCCTCCAGAAAGCCCCTAAAACATGGCCCTCCTGTTCTCTTGTGTGCTGAATGGGTCAGCCTCCTGCAGAGCTCCTTCTAGTTGCTCCTGTCCTAGCCTGTGGACCTCCAGCCTCCAAAAGGTTTTCCCAGGCTCCCTCCACACCCAGCACCCGTGCAGGGAAGGGGACATGTCCTAACAGTGTGCCCTTGCCGTCCTTTCCCTTCAACGAGCCCCGTTCTTAACATCTGAATGCCATGTTGGCTCCTTCCATCTTCCCCTTGGCATGCAACCAAGATGCTGATGGCCATGATCCATCACCGTAAGGGTGTTCACGTGCCTGCCCAGGGGCATGCAGAGCTCCAGAGCCCCAGAAGCACAGCAAGACCTTTTTGAGAGAGGAGAGGAGAGGGGACAGGGATCTTCCCAGGACCGGGGGTAGTGCAATTTTGCTCCCAAGGCTCCTTTTTCTTCCAACAAGGGAAGACATTTTGCACCACTGGTGCGTTGCACCAGGCTGCTATCTGCAGCCTTGCATTTCCCTTGGGTGCAGGGTGATGCAAAAGCAGATCAACAGCCTGGAAAACACACAACAGAGAGGTCAGGCTTCCTGGAGAAGGAGTGAAGGGGAAGGGGTGTCTGGCAGCACGGCTGGGAAAGGGCACGACGTCAGCTGTTGTTCCTGCTCCCTGGCTTCCTGAGCTTCGCTGTCTACTATTGTTCCACATTTTGAAGACAGCAAAAGCTGAATGAAATCCATAACGATTACCAAAGGAAGAAAGAGGAAAGCGGAGTGCTTTGGAAAAGGGGGAAAGCTGCTGCTGATGTTCCTTGGTAGGTCCTCCTGACCTAGATCTTGTCCAACAGTAAACCACCAAATCTGGGTTAAGTCTCTATTCGCTTGACCTGAGAGGGCTCTCTCTCGCTGTGCTTTCAGCTTGGGTACCTCAACATTGGCATCTGCCTATGGAAACAGCTGCCTTCGCACCCTCTCCCAGGAATACCTTTTTATTTTTAGTAAATCCCTGCTGCGCTGATGGAGGAAACAATATTGGATACACAGAGGCCAAAAATAGCCCTCGTTTGCCCTAAGACATGCACCTGGAGAGGTCTTCTGTTCCCCCACCCACCGGGGACACATGAACTTCTCACCTTGGGCTGGCAACTGCTTGGGAGGTCGCATTTTATTTAAAAATTAATTCAAACATCCCGTGCTGCTGGCACGTGCACAACACTTCCCCGCGAAAGGCGTGGGCTGCTGGGTTTGTCGGCTGCGGGAAGGCTTTAATGTCCTGGTGCATCCCACAGAGCCACCCATGAGCCATCCTGGAGGACTTTCTAGGATGATCAAACCTCAGTTTACCAGCAGGAAGACCTACCTCCATCCCTTGTGTTCGACCGGGCAGAGGCAACCGCAGAAATAAAGCCAGAGGTCACAGCTCCGGCTCTGGCTCTTGTGATGGTGCCTGGCACAGCTGAGATGCAGCTGGTAACTGCAGAAGCAATAGCACAACGGCTACAAATACAAACGAACAGAAAAGCTTTATGGCTTACAGAAATCTCACTGTGAGCTTCCAGCTTCCTCCGAGCCAAGCATCCATCTTTTGGGGCTTTCAAGTGGTGTTTTTTTTTTTCCTATCCCTATATAGCATCAAGAATACAATGAACCATTTTCACACCGTAACAGCACTTTTTAAGGAAATAATTCAGACTTCTCGGAGAGCAAAAATGAAGCGTGCCATCCTTCCACGGTAAACAAACAAGGGAGTCCCCTGCTGTGTTTCATAAGAACTGTTTTTCCTCCCTTCCGTTCAGATTTATGGGATCCCATTGCATTTATGGGCTCCCATAAATGTTTCAGCAGGATCCACCCTCCAGGCAGTGTCCTGAGATCAGTGGATGTTTGTACCGAGAACAAACTTGCTGCCTACAGAGCTATTCATGAAAAATTTATGAATAGCAGCAGACAGGGATAAACCAAGACTGTAACAAAAGTTTCCCACTTTTTACCTTGGGAGGGAGAACTGAATAATAAACTAGGATGGCGATAAAAACCTCCTTCTCCGTTTATCCAAGTTCTTCAGGCTAAAAGATCTTAGTTCATCCCAAGTGCTGTTTTGGGAGGAGAGATATTAAGATTTCCTCTACCCTTAAATTATTGTTTTATTCTCAATGCAAAAGGCAGCCCCCAAGTCAAAGGAAATAAAGAGGCGACTTAGTTGCCCAGCGGGCTGAGGTCTGCACGTTTGTGCCACCATGAATCTGGCACCGTGTGACCATGAAACACAGGGTGGGGATGCTGAGGATGATGCACACGTGACACACTGAGATCCTGCAAGCACAGGAAACATATCACAAAAATAGCAGTGCTGACCCAGAGTTACCCAGAGTTTTTTCTCTTGTAGCCACTACTTTTTGTAAATGGAGAGTGTAGCTGAGAGAGAGATGAGGCTGAGGGTGACTGTGAACTGGAAGGGGTTTGTTAGATGTTCTGCTTGCAATAGCTAACTCCATGCAAGCAGGGAACGTGGTGCTTGTCCTGGTTTCAGCTGGGATAGAGCTGATTATCTTCACAGTACCAGTACGGGGCTGTGGTTTGGGTTTGGGCTGGAAACAGTGGTGATAATGCGGAGATGTTTTAGTTGCTGCTGAGCAGTGCTTACACTAGTCAAGGACTTTTTCAGCTCCCCGTGCTCTGCCGGGCGCACAAGGGGTTGGGAGGGGACATGGCCGGGACAGTGACCCCAACTGACCCCAGGGATGTCCCACACCGCATGGGTCATGCTCGGCACATAGAGCTGGTGGGGGGGAAGGAGGAAGGGGGTTACATCTGGAGTGATGGTGTTTCCCTTCCCCAGTCACTGTTAGGTGTGATGGAGCCCTGCTGTCCTGGGGACGGCTGAGCTCCTGCCTGCCCGTGGGAAGGAGGGAATGAATTCCTTGGTTTGCTTTGCTTTTGCATGCAGCCTTTGCTTTACCTGTTAAATGGTCTTATCTCAAACCACTAGTTTTCTCACTTTTACCTTGCAATTCACTCCCCCGTCCCACCAGGGGGGAGTGAGCGAGCGGCTGCGTGGGGCTTGGTTGCTGACTGGGGCTAAACCATGACAGTGCTGTTGGTGGTCGTTGCTGAAGTTGCCTTTGACTCCAGCGGTGGTTGGAGCAGAGAGGTGTTTGCTGCCAGATGGGGGAACCACCACCCCTAAGAAAAATTTAGTGTCATGGCTTCTTAATCCCAACACGGTCTGAGACATCTCCAGGTGCTACTGTACAACACTCCTTGATGAGAAAAGAAATATTATTATTTTCTAAATTCCTGTTCAGCATTATTTCCACTGTGTAACTCTGTATGGCTCCATGGAATAAAACTCAGATCTCACAGAATCACAGAATCCCAGAATGGCGGGGGTTGGAAGGGGCCTCTGGAGCTCATCCCGTCCCACCCCTGCTGGAGCAGGCACCCCCAGAGCAGGGGCACAGGGCCGCGTCCAGGCGGGGGGTGAATGTCTCCAGGGAAGGGACCCCACAGCCTCTCTGGGCAGCCTGTGCCCCTGCTCTGGCACCCTCGAGCGGTTAAATTCACTTGGTTTGTTCAGCCTAATCTCATCTACCCATTCACCGTGTGACCCTGGAGGTTAAAGGCAGCATTTTCTGAAGCTGTTCGGCAACGTCAGATTTACCAGTGTGGGATTTTGCCTGACAAAAGGCAGGAAATAATTGACGGGAGTGATGCGCTGGCTTCTCTCCCCTAACACCCTCGATGCTCTGGAAAGGCTCTGCAATGTGGGAACAGTCTGGATATGTCTTAGGATTATAGGATCACAGGGAAATTCAGCTTGGAAGGAACCTCAGGAGGTCTCTACTCCAACCTCCTGCTCAAAACAGGGTCAGTCATGAGGTCAGACCAGGTTGCACAGGGCTGTATTCAGTCTGCTTTGAAAGCCTCCAAAGCTGGAGATGGTGCAACCTCAAAGATTTCCCTGGG
The DNA here is from genome assembly GCF_949628215.1 of Phalacrocorax aristotelis. Taxonomy (NCBI): domain Eukaryota; kingdom Metazoa; phylum Chordata; class Aves; order Suliformes; family Phalacrocoracidae; genus Phalacrocorax; species Phalacrocorax aristotelis. The sequence continues at coordinate 81,895,782 of NC_134279.1, forward strand.
ACCTTCTCTTCAAGTGCTTGCCCACGGCCACCACCTGCTCACCCTCAGCACTACAGCTGTCCTCCCGTTGGGTGGCCACCAGCTCTTGGATGCAACCAGCCCTGCACCCATCTTTTTTCCCTTCCTTTGATATAGTTGTTTCAACCTCAGACGAACAGAAGAAGCTGGGACCTACAGTGCTTGCTGTGTGGCCTCCCCTGCATCTCATTATCTCCAGGAACAGCTTCCCACCTCTCCCATCCTGCTTCCTCCAGGGCTCAAATCCCTCCTCTCACTGTGCTTCGCCCTTCCAGGAGCCGCCTCTCAACGCTGCCTGGGGATACACTTCTTAAAACATGATTTAAGCCAACAGCATCTGATTTTACAACTCTCCAGCTCGTTCTCAAGTCTCTACGTGTTGGCCTCAACCATCAGGCTGGGAAAAGGCTGCAACTTCAGGAAATGAAAGGTCTTCAAAGGCTGGATGTGTAAGTGAAGTGCATCTCTGAGCCTTTCCATGTTCGGCAGAGCTCCTCAGCCGGTGGACCTGCAGAGCTCTGGGCTCCTCCTAAGGGGCCCACAGAAGGTGACTAAGAAAGCAAATTTGCCAGCATGCATATATTCACTTCAAATCCATTGCATCATACTGGAAAAATTTTAGGGGCTCTATGAAGATACGAATGAGCCATGTTGCACTGGTGCACATCTCCTCTCGGTTTTCCTCTCCTAAACAGACTGCCAGAAGCTGTTTCTCTCTCTCCGAGACTGTTTCCCTCCACCTCTCACCCACTGCTTTCCCCAGAAAAACAGCCAGAATTTCTCCATATCTAGAGTTTCGCACTCTTGGACTCCCTGTTTCCAGCTTGCAATGGTTTCTGGCTCAGAAGGTTGTGAGCTGACAAGGCCGGGGACGTCAGGAAGGGAAAATCCACCTACGGTTTTCATCTCCTTTTGCCAACATTTCATTTAAGTACAATATTCATGTGGCCAATGCCAACAGCTTCATCAGCGTCCCACCCGCCTCCACATTCAGTCCAGTGCTGTCCACCCACAGAATCACACAATCCCAGACTGGCGGGGGCTGGAAGGGACCCCTGGAGCTCACCCCGTCCCACCCCCTGCTGGAGCAGGCACCCCCAGAGCAGGGGCACAGGGCCGCGTCCAGGCGGGGGGTGAATGTCTCCAGGGAAGGGACCCCACAGCCTCTCTGGGCAGCCTGTGCCCCTGCTCTGGCACCCGCACAGGGAAGGGGTTTGTCCTCATGTTCAGGTGGAACTTCCCGTGTTCCAGCTTGTGCCCGTGGCCCCTTGGCCTGGCATTGGGCACCACTGAAAAGAGCCCGGCCCATCGTCCTGACACCCGCCCTTCAGATATTTATAGGCATTGATGAGATCCCCCCTCAGCCTTCCCTTCTCCAGGCTGAACAGACCCAGGTCTCTCAGCCTTTCCTCACAAGGGAGATGCTCCAGCCCCTGGGCATCTCCGTAGCTCTGCACTGGGCTTTGCAAGAGGAGGCAACCACCACCGGTGCAGTGGGAACTGGGACCTAACTGCTCTGAACCCCCTTGTTGCCTTTTTCTCCAAAGAAGGACATTTATGTCCTCAGACTCCATCACTAATTTCCAACCAACAGAGCCACCGCTGCCTTTCCACCTCCTTTTAAACCTCTTTTCTGGCAAAATGCAGCACCTGACCAGGGCCTCCTGCAAAGTTTCCTGGCTCTCTGGTGAAGCAGTACCTTGCTGACCACTTCGCCTCGCGCTCTGTCTTTTGGGTCCAGGGGAAGGAAACAGTAATGAGATCATTTGGAAAGCTATTTTTTTCTGATTTGGCTTACCCAGCAGGAAGCCAGGAGTCAGATCAGCAAACTCCGAATGGCAATTGCCTTCGCCCTTGGTGATAAATTAAACTTATTTTCTCTCATCTGTGAAAACGAAGGTGATAATTGAAACCAGCGGCACTCCATCCTCCTCCATCCTGCCTCGGTCCAGAGGGAGGAAGGCTGAGCTCACAGGTGCAGCCCCGTTTGGCGGAGGGGCCGTGGGAACCGCCGGGGACCCGCGAGTGGGACAAAGCCAGCAGCTGAAGCACCACTCCGGGCTCAGCTCCCAGGTTTTGTTCGGTGACGGATGGGGACGAACGCATTGTTCCCCCTCTGAGCCCTGTATTCATGGATTTGATGTTCGGCACGGATCCCGATGATCTACCGGGCGCACGCCATAGGCAGGCTGGGATGCGCTCAGCAAGCATCTCTGCGTGGCAGCATTCAGGGCTCGCGAGCCGCCACGTCCCTCTGTTACCAAGACAAATTAGAGAAATACGGTTTCATTTTATGGCTTGCTCCAACAGGGTCAGCTCCGAAGCCACTAGCAAAAGGATCCTTTGCAAATCAGATACATGATTACAGAGATTTTGAAGGGGATGTGCGGGGCAGGGGCGGGGGTGTGTGGGGGGGAGGAATGTTGTATTTGGTCAATTCGCTGCCCTTTGGCATGCGGCATTTTTGCGTCTACAAGCGAGAAAAACAAAACCGCTCGTTTACGAAACAATAAGCAGAGACTAAAACCCAGCCTTGGGAAGGAAAACTGCTGAGAGCTTTCCCACTCCCAATTATTCTTGTGAAATATGCAGCTTGGGAAAGCACACAGGCGTAACCAGCCATAAATCTTGGTTTACTAATGAACTCCTCTCCCCCTACCTCTAGGACAGTTATGGCTGGAAAGTGAAATGCTGCAGCCTGTTGCTTAACAGCTGGGGAAAACTCCACCGAAAATCAGAGCTGGCAGGCACGCTTCGGAGAAACTCTATTCCGATACCATCAAGCAACGTTTATGGTGTTTCATGAGCTAAAAAGTCTTAAAAGACTTAAGGGAAAGCATCTAGAAGTAAGATCCAGCCGTGAAGAGCTTACGGAGAAGACACCACATTGATGTTAGGCACAGCCAGCTGCTGAGGCTCCCTGTAAGCTGTGCTTTGGCCCCACGTCTCTAAGAAATAACGTCCCAAAATCTGCTTTTTGGCTGGTGTTCGCTGCAGGACTGAACGCTGAGCGCTGGAGAGGTCACGCTTTGCTGGAGCCAACTTCTTCATGACTCAAGAAACTTCAGCTCTTGCATCACCCCGGCCTCATTCAGCAGCTCCCATCTGTTTTCTTCCCAGTTTACTGCAGGGACAGCCACTGGTCTATGCTGCAGGACAAGCGTGAAGCACTTGGGTGGAGGATTATTTCAGATTATTTCACCTTTGCCAACATCATCGTGTTGTTGCACACACCACGGGCCAAGGGAGAAGATCAAAGATGAATCCCACATCTTTCACATTGGAAAAAATGCTGATTCCATAGGGACAGCGGCCCTGACTTCTCATCCCTAGGCGTGGGCAGGAATTGTCACTCCAACCCGGAGCACAAAAGCCTTTGTGGGCTCTTTATGCCTTGCACTAAACCCGCTCCAGCCTCTACAAGACCATGATTTACGACTTTCTATCTTCTCCGAGGGCTGTCCCAGCTGGTGCGACAGCGATTTGAGCAGGAACGGCTTTCTCAGCGGGTGTTTGTAAAGCACTAGATGCAACGGAGCGATATCTCAGTGGGGAATCCCATAGGCCTTAATGTATTGATTATCATTAGTAGTAATAATACTAATACAGCAGCAGAGAGATTAAAATGCTCGGTGCACAGGCATAGGAACCCTCCCAGAGCTCGGTGAGCCGGCGACCAGCTCATGGGCTTGCCAGGAAGTGGTACCACCAGTTCTTTAACCACACGGTGATATCTCTGTATTTCACCCCAAAGATGGCATCCATCTCATCGCCCACACACATCGTATTTCCGAGAGGAGCGGTTAAATCCCCCGGAGCACATATGCTTGTCGCTGTCACCTAAGGTCACTCGGTTTGACGGGCGGCGTGGAAAGGAGGCGGCTGGTTTCCCGTTCCCCGAGAAACACAGCACCGAGCCAGCTGGGCAGCCGCTTCCCAAGGGGTTTTCCCACCGCTCCGGTTCACACTTGCCAGCTTTCCTTCGGGAAAGGGCACGGTCAGCCCTTTCCTGGGAGTCACGCGTGACACCCGGTAGCAGCAGCTGGGTTATTTATGTAGCTCTGCTTGTCGGCTGGGGATACAACACACAAAACGATCTCTAGTGGCTACTCGCGCAGGGATGCAGGGCAAAACTGAAATCGCAGCATTCATTTAAGCAAAGGCTCTGCACGCCTCTGAATACCAGGAGAGAGGAAAAAAACCCTCTTTAAAAAAAACACATGCTTTTCTTCCCAGCGCCTTATGAGCCTCCTTCAATGGGAGAGTGCAGTGAGTCAACTGCAGCTCTTATAATCTTTCCTCATGTAGAAGCTTTCATTCCTGCAGATATTTCGAATGAAACCACAAAATGAATCTACCAATCTTTTTGCCCCCACCATCCGATGCAGCTGCGTCTGAGATGCAACATGCCAGCCTGTGTCCACCGGCTAAAAGTCCCCCAAAATACAGCAGGCAGCCTTCATTAGCTATTTCTGGCTTGGGGCTGCCTATGCAAGTACTGAACATGTAGGGGAGATTTGTGGTGTCAAAGCACCAACTGAGGTTACCCTGCACCGACCCCGGGGCAAAACCCAGCCAAGATTACACGGACACATTAAAGTTGGGCTGGGAGGAGGGAAAGGGGGAGGATGCCTGTGTGCCACACCACAGATACACCTCCAGGTAGATCAGGAAGCAAAATCCATCATCACAGGCTCATGAAAGCACAGCAGGGATGTGAGAGTCCCGATGATCTTGTGCAAAAGGCTCTGGATGCTCAAGCAAAGCAGCTGGTAACAGATTTTAGGTAGAAGACAGCACCCCATACGCTATGTTACCCCACTGGACCTCTATAGTTTGCTCCCATGAAAGAAAATCAGCTTTTTGCAGCTCCCATTTTTCCCAGGGCAGTTCTGCTGCCAGTTGCCCCGGTGATAAATCTTCCTGCCGATAGCCCTCAGCAGGCAGCGCAGAAGGGGTGCTTCGTCTATAATCCTGTTAAATATGTAGCGAAATTTCTTACTTCTTACTGTACAGCAGTTTTTCTCCTTCTTCACTCGCAAGGGGTAGAGCATGAGCCCTTTGCGAACGTCTGCTGGCTCTGAGGGTCATGGGGAAGCTGGGCAGCAGCTGTAAGCCAATGCACAGAGCAAACGATGTCCCCGTTCCCTCTTCACCCTACACTGGACTTCGTTGCTTTGACACTCTCCACGAGACATGAATCATAGCCATGCAAACTGGCAGAGTCCCAGCGTTTTAGGAAGAGATGATAACCAAAGCAGCAGGCTCAGCAGCCTGGTCCACAAAGAAAAACAGGGGAAAAGTCCCGTGTTTGGCTTCCCCAAGGAACCAGTTGCCCATCTTGGCTGTTACCGGCACCGTGGTGGCACCTGGAAGCCCCAAGAGAGACGTGAGTCCCCAATGGATGGATAAATATCTGTGCAGATCGCTGTTGGAGTGACGATGCTGCTGCCCGTGTCCCCAGCAATGAGCACAGCGGCGGGGCTCAGCCAGGCCGGGATCTCCGTTTCAAAGGCAGGAGCTGCCGGCGGAGGTCATGAGCTGGGGGCTGCCAGGGAGGGCTGGGACGGAGCTGCAGCACATACCTGAAAAAAGGAGCCAATTTTTTCACAAACCGATGTCTGTGTCCCTGTTTCGCCGTACACGAAACCCCCAGTGCCTTGCTGGGAGCCACAAGCGAAACATATGGGGACAGAAAGGCAACCTCAAGTGTCATTAGCGGGGAAAATAAATACACGCTAGGTGTCTCACCTCCCTTGTCCAGTTTGATATCTGGAACTAATTTTGTTGTCATTCTGATGAGTGACGAGATAATTGATGCAGCTGGGCTATTCAGCCCATTCCAAAGAAACGCTTTTTTCATTATTTCAGGCAGTGATTACACGCTCCCAGCCAAATTGCTTCTGCATGTAACTCCATTAAGGCAGCGCCTTTACCCTGGGGATGGGCTTAGCCCTCACTGTTTAAACAGCGTGTTCGCATTTCTTTGTTCTATGGGAGACAAAGGAAAAGCTTTTTTCCTAAATAGAGAAAAAATAGGGAAATCTGGTGTCTTCCCGTGCAAAACGGGACACTTAAGATGAAATCGCAGATAATTAGAAATGATCCATGCTTGCCCCAGAGTCAGGAAAATGGCCAAAATACTGTCTTCAGAATACCTTCAAAATACTCTCTGTTTTCTAGAGCGCGCTGAGCGTGGGGAAGGAGGAGCGTGCCGCTCACCTGGCACAGCGGAGATGCTGCATTTGCGTGACAGATCTGGGGACGATGATCAGTAACGATTCCCCGACCAGCTGGGAGACATTTCTAGTCGAGGGGTGCTTTATGCAGGCGAGGGGACTGCAGAAAAGCGAGACGAGAGCTAAAATGGGAGGAGGGGGGAAGCAGCCCAGGATAATCACTGTGGCAGCATCTGCGGAAACATCCGCAAAGCCCTTCGTGTCGATGCTCTGGGCTTTTTTTCCACACTCGGGAGCGAACAGCACAACGCCCGCCGTGCTGTGCTGGCAATATAATACAACAAGGTCCAGTGGTACGAAATGAGATTTCATTGCTGCTAGTTTTCAAAACAATAACATGAGGAAACAGGGTTGTGCATTGAATAGGAAGTATCTGCAAAATGCAAGTGGGGTTTGTGTGAGTACAATTCCTATTTAGCCAGCACAGTAATATTCACTGTTTACAGGCTAAAAGGAAGCTAAAATGAGGATATAAAACAGTGTCCTCCACCGAAAGCACAGAAATAGGATCGCCCTATTGTCAAGAGAAGGGTGTGAGGAAACTCCCGTCTTTGACCTTGACTTTGACCTTGTCTGCCTTCTGTCCTGTGTTATCCTGAGCTTTTCATTTAGAGCTTTACCTTGTTGATCTTTAAAAAGGCAACAATAGGAACCGAGCTGTCAAGTTAAATGGCAATTTATTGCTGTCGCCCGGCATCAAAAACAAAGGAGTTGGGCTTTTACACGGCCGCCTCCTGGCAACACTAATTTCAAGCACAGCCCTTCAGCAAAGTGCTCTCTTGCAGCCCATTCAATGAAAATGTACCCCTGATCTCATTAGCAAAGGCGCTCGCACGGCAGGGCCCTTCGGCCGCCGGCTTTGGCCTGCTCCAAAGGCGAACGAGACAAAATCCTGCAAAGGCCAAATACCCTATTTTTTTGTGAAAAGTGGTGTTTTTACAATGAGATGGCTCACTGGAGATAGCTTTTATCATCACAGACCTGTGTATAGCCCCGTGGGTGAGGAAGGGCGACGTTCACAGAATCCCACAACCTCAGACTGGCAGGGGCTGGAAGGGCCCTCTGGAGCTCACCCCGTCCCACCCCCTGCTGGAGCAGGCACCCCCAGAGCAGGGGCACAGGGCCGCGTCCAGGCGGGGGGTGAATGTCTCCAGGGAAGGGACCCCACAGCCTCTCTGGGCAGCCTGTGCCCCTGCTCTGGCACCCGCACAGGGAAGGGGTTTGTCCTCCTGTTCAGGTGGAACTTCCCGTGTTCCAGCTTGTGCCCGTGGCCCCTTGGCCTGGCGTTGGGCACCGCTGGAAAGAGTCCGGCCCCATCCTCCTGACACCCTCCCTTCAGATATTTATAGGCATTGATGAGATCCCCCCTCAGCCTTCCCTTCTCCAGGCTGAACAGACCCAGGTCTCTCAGCCTTTCCTCACAAGGGAGATGCTCCAGCCCCTGACCATCTCCGTAGCTCTCCCCTGGACTCTCCCCAGCAGTTCCCTGTCCTTCTTGAACTGGGGAGCCCAGACCTGGACGCAGCCCCCCAGGTGTGGCCTCACTGGGGCAGAGCAGAGGGGGAGGAGAACCTCCCTCGCCCTGCTGGCCACACTCCTTTCCATGCACCCCAGGACACCGCTGGCCCCCTTGGCCCCAAGGGCCCGGTGCTGGCTCAGGGTCACCTCGCTGCCCCCCAGCACCCCCAGGGCCTTCCCAGCAGAGCCGCTCCCCAGCAGGTCCCCCCCAGCCTGTGCTGGTGCGGGGGGTTGTTCCTCCCCAGGGGCAGGACCTCACATCACGCTGATATTGCATGCAGGGGTACCTGCCTCTGCCCTCTCTCCCTTGGGACTTTATGTCTACTTTCAGTGCAAATCACAGCATTATCTTCCCTTCCATTAAAACTATGACATCTCAGAAATCTGTGTTGAAATTCTAGCTCAGTACAAACCCCCAACAGCTCAAAACCTGCTATGAAACCACAAGCCTGCAAAATGGACCTTCAGATAAGAGCTGGGGAAGAGGACATTTGTGGTGAAACTCACTTCGTTTTTAACACATAACTTACACTTACCCCGCGGCACCTCCCCAGGCAGTAGGAGTGATCTATGTGTCATCCCAAGTCTGCTTGTGACAAGTAGAGCCAAGCACACTTTACTTCAACCGTGTCATTGTAACTCCTTCTCCATGGAGGAGGAGGCACAGTGACCACATCGACATGAGACCTTTAGGATTGTGCTAGTTATAGCACGTCAGGTCACTTGGTGTAAAAACATCCACTGACTTGGAAAACCATTTGGGTTTTTTAAAGCCTGGAGCTTTGCCTTTGCTGTGCTGTCCCGGAAGAAGTCTTTACGAGAGGTGGTCAAGATAACTTTGCTGTCATGGTTTTAAGAGATGAACCAGGAATATAAAATGAATGGTTTCATAGAATTGTAGGATCAATCAAAGAATCAATCATAGAATCACAGAATTTGGGTCGGGAGGGACCTTTAGAGCCCATCCAGCCCAACCCCCTGCAGTGAGCAGGGACACCTTCAACCAGATCAGGTCGCTCAGAGCCCCGTCCAGCCTGGCCTTGGGTGTTCCCAGGGATGGGGCATCGACCACCTCTCGGGCCAGCCTGGGCCAGGGTTTCACCACCCTCATAGTAAAAAATTACTTCCTTATATGTAGTCTTTCTAGTTTTATATTGGAAGATCTCACTGCTATTGCTGAGCTCAGGCAGAGGAGCGGGGCTGAGGGGATGGGATTTCACTAACATCTTGTTTCAGGGAAGGAGCCATGAAATCACCACACTTCACTTATCCCATCATAAAACGCAAAGAAGGTGCATCAGTCTTTGTAAACTTCTTGATGCAGATGAGTTAAAACTATCCGAGGGCCTGCTAGCATTGCAGTTGCATTGTAGATCTTCCCGCAATCAAACAGCATCCCCTAGTTCCTCTTGGTATTCAGAAGCAGTTAGAAAACTCTTTTAAAAAATAGGAAGAAAGAATATGTGATGCGTAAGGGTTTTCTTAGGAAGAAGCCCCAGAAGAAAACCGTGAACCACCTCCTGCCACAGAGAGGGGATTACAGCAGTGAGAGGTGAGGGCAACCCGGCGGCACGTTCCCGAGCGGACGCAGAGGGTGCAGGGAGGCTTTCAGGAGTGGATTACGCCGGGCTGGGTGTTCCTCCGCTTAATAGGAGGCAGGACTCCTTTCTCTCTGAATTTATATTTCTCCCTTCTGCAGTGCACTAGCTTTCTTTGTTAACACCGCTGCACCACGGGCCCAACGAGTCGGCACCTGTCCGCAGAGCCACGCGCCGCTCCGCTCGGGCACAGACCTAAATGTCAAGCACAAAACCCACGGCGCTGGGGATGCACCTTTTAAATATCAGGAGTTTCAAAGTTGGTGATGGGTCATTTCTTGACCCTATTTATGATCTGAAGAAGGTTCAGCTAAAGCACAGGAAGGGGCAGACGACGAGTCAGCAGGGTGAGACTCGAGTGCCCGCCGCATGTGCAAAACCCTCACTTGAGCTGGGTATATCTTCTCCCTAGATGGGCTACAAAATGCTTCTGGGATTAACACTCTTATTAACTTAAATATATCATATTAACTTAAATAACAACTCAGAAATGTTTACATACTTGAGAAAACTTTGCTTGCATAGGAAATTCTCTGCACTGGGAAGATCTTTCACCTCCCGCTATCTGAATTTATAAAAAACCCTTTCTCTGTAGGTGCACCTATATATGCATAGGTGATTAAGCTCCCCATTTCTAAGAGCATCCACAATGGAGGCTGGCCCAATTTTGCTATCAAATAGCAGAAAATATCTGAGGCTGGATGCGCACTGGGTCGTGAGCCGATGTTTCCACAGATCTCCTGCGGCTTCGTGCCTCTCGCCTTTGCTGCGGTGCTGCCATTGCCGCCTGCACGGAAAAGAGCTCAGAGGAGTCCTTGCTTCGTGGGCACCAGGAGGCAGCAAATACACAATAAAGATGCAAAGCCAAAGAGAAAATATATCCTGACTGTTGCTTTGCCTCCTGTAATTGTTGCTTTGCCTATTGATGTTGCTTAGCTGGGGAAGTATCAAAATGTACCACCACGTTCCTGTTTTCAGTTGCAGCAGCTTCTTCCTTCTGGGGCTGCAGAGTTTTGCTGGCTCACGCCGTCCCTTTTCCTCCAGGCAAAACCTGACATTTTGCTTTCACCTGCAGCATGAGATGCAGCTGGATCCTGAAAGGAGCCCTGTGGCATGGTGCCAGGGCTGGAAACTCTGCAGGAAAGTAACAGCCCTCCTGGCTTCTGCACAGACACGGAGTTTGCTTCTGGAGGTAGAAAATACAGTGGCGTTTGCGTCACTCTGTGCCTTAACATTTGGTAATGTGGTGTAACGTGGGGTCTGTGATTTACTCCTGGGAATGCAAGGACGGCAGCACTGGACCAGGGGAGATCCCGTTAGCCAGTGCTCATCTCTGCAATGGGCACACACCAAGAGCCCTTTCTCCAAAGCCTCCTGCGAGCGGGTGCTCACAAACTGGCTGAAGAGACCTTTCTGGGCTGAGCAGGCAAATATCGATACCACCCTCAAAAATCCTGGAGGGGGCAATCACAGATGAGAAGTTCCCAAATTAAGTCGAGGGATAAAGAGTCTGTGAAGGAATCACCACGGCCAGCAAAATACGGGTGCAGCAGGTCCCTGGGGCAAAATCACCTTCCCGTAATGGTCACATCCTTAAAGCAACGCATAGTCGTTTCTGGAGGGCACTGACACCAGGGCCTAGCAGCAAAGTGTGAGCACTCAGTGATTAATTCTCTCTGCCACCCACTAAAAGCATTTTTCCTCCCTCCTCCCCACGCCAAAGAATCACCCAGTTAGAGTGAAAAGCCAAAAGGGCGAGACTAACCCTGGAGGGCAAACCAGGACTGTCAAGAGACTGCCACGGAGAAGAGCGTGCCCATCTACAGCAGGATGAGCTCACGCACACCACCAGATTATTTTCTTCAAAACTTCCTCTGAAGCGATGTAAGGTTTGGTGCAGCAGACATAGTCCCTGCAGAAATGCTGCAGCAGATGAGACGTACGAATTCCCGGCACAGCAGATCTTTGACATTACATAGCTCTTCCATATAACCAACACCCGAGAGTCAGAAGTTAATGAAGCCATATTTATATGGGAAATAAAAAGGGCTCTTAACATATTTTTTAAATAGAAAAGGAGTTTCCCTCTCCGAACAGGTTGCTGAGGGGTGGGTGGGGATATTGCAGCACCGGTTCCGTTCGCTGAGATGCCTCCAAGCACAGGTGCTCCAGTTTCACCCCCAGTCACTGCACTTGGCGGAGGGCTGTCACCCCCACGGCGGGTGCAGAAGGTCACCGGGAGGTGCACAGTGCTTCCAGCCTTGCAGCCTCTCCCCTTGTTGTCCGACAAAACCCGCTGTGGATATTCTGCTGCTCGGCTGGATTTGAAAGCGATGCAGCAAAGCGGCTCGGCCCCCTGAGACTTTGGAATAAATCAGCTTTTATTGCTCCTCCAGTGTCGCTGCATTGTGTCCCTTCTGGACAGACCTCCGAGGTGTCAGGGCTGACAAGGTTGAGACAGGTTGTCTAGGGCCCTCCTCTGGCACGCAGTTAGACTAAGTCCTAAAATTTGGACCTGGCATAGATATAACTAAGCCATTCCACTTGCACAGCAAAATTCAGCCTCATGATGTCATGACCGTCCTCTCCAGAAGTGGTCATGGTGGCTTGGTAACCAGTGAGCCGACCGCCCAGAGGAATGCAGCCGGACGCGTTTCAGCCAGGTGTCAAGAAACATGGTACTGGCTGGGCGTGATCCGATGCTTGCTGTATTTCTGGGTAGGTGTCATGGTTTTAGCTGGGATAGAGTTAATTTTCTTCACCACAGCTGGCGCAGTGCTGTGCTTTGGACTTAGTCTGAAAACAATGTTGATAACACACAGCTGTTGTAGCTGTTGCTCGGTAGCCCTTGTACTAGCCAAGGACTTTTGCAGCTTCCCAGGCTCTGCCGGGCGCACGGGAGGCCGGGAGGGGAGGGGGCACAGCCGAGAGAGCGGATCCAAACCGGCCACAGGGATGTTCCATCCCATGTAACATCACACCCAGTGTGTTACCTGGGGGTCGCTGGCTGGGGGAGGCGGGCAGCGATCGCGGCTCGGGGACCGGCAGTGTCGGTCGGCGGGTGGTGAGCGGCTGTATGGCTTGTGGGTTTTTTTTCCCTTTTCCTTTCTATATTATTATTATTATAATCATCATCATCATTATTATCACAATCATTATTACTATCATTAACTATTTTAATTATTAAACTGTTCTTATCTCCACCCACAAGTTTTTTTCCTTTTGCTACTCCGATTCCCTCCCCCATCCCACCGGGGTGGGGGCAGCGAGCGAGCGGCTGCGGGGTGTTTAGTTGCCGACTGGGGCTGAACCACAGCAGCAGGAAACAGCTCGTCATTGGTAAGGCAAAGAAGCCAATGTGAAAGCCTAGCGGCCGACCTCACTAAATTTGTAGGCAGACATCTCTGTAAGTTCAGCTTGACTTTTAAGGTTGTTTCTGGACCATTGCTGAAATCCAGGACTTACCAAAGGGGATGGCTACACTGAGTTTTGTTCTCGTATTTATTTTGAGGTGCATGTTTAAGGAGGCTTTCTCTTCTGGAAGGGCTGACCGTGCAGCAGAAGCCGTACAGTGATGCCTTGGGCCATGTGTTGCCTGCAACACGAACTTTCGTGCTCCAGGTCCAGGGCTGGGATCCTTGGGCTGGAATCCCTGGGGGGTGATCAGGACTTTGGTGATGGGGGTCTCCAGCTGAATGGAGAAAAGGCATTTCCAGCCAAGACGGGGAGTCACGAACCTGGACGAGGAGCTGCAAGTGCAGTTTCTAGTGGGAAGAAACCATCGTGGCCTGTGGGACTGCTCCTCCACACGGCTCTCAGTACCAAATAAATCACTGGTCTAAATAAATCACTGGTGATCCAAAGGGCATTGGCCTGGCAGTTTCTTTTTCCTGCAGGAGGCTCAGGTCCTGGGGCCCCTCTCTGAAACATCTACAGCAATTACACACCTGAGATCTCTGCGTATTTGCAGTTCAGAGTGCTGGGAGGTTTGCTCTGAGCAGAGGATCAAGCTCTTCCTCCATCTCTCTCTCTAGGGAGGCCCCTTAACAGCTATCGACTCAGTAAAGCACAAAATGAACTAAACAGCAGTGCTGTGACATATTGGTTATTCCTCTATTTACTGTTTGGACCTTGAGCAATGCCAAGTGCAGACAGCAGGACTGAAATAACGTTCCCTTGCTCCCCTAAGCTCCCTGCAGCATATGCAAAAGCCCTGAGGACCCCGTCCTATCTTCTTCCTAATTTGTATTAGGAAAAATTATATTTCCGCCTCCCCGTGAAAATTATTATCCTTCCAGCCAAGAGCTGAGCACAGCTCTAGGGATCCCATCAGGACGGCTGAGTCCGTGGCCAGAGTTAAGTGGGATGGAAATGTGCAAGCTCTTTAGGATTCTGCCCAAATTCTCCCGCCATGTAATTCAGCTTGGCAGCACAGGATAATACAAGTTTCACTACCTTGATGAATGTCTTAGATCATCTGCAGACCAAACAGATGCTGTGCTGAATAAATGCACCTATAACTTATTCATCGTAGTGTGCTGAATGGCATCCTTAGTGCGGCTAGGGAGGAGGAAAGTGGAGACACTTACCATAACATGCTGCTGGAAGAGGACTGCCCTAATATTGATGCTGGATACTGCATCCTGAATAAACAAGTTAATATGCACCTAAGCTGCTAGGCCCATTACTTTTTTTTTTTTTGGGGGGGGTATTTCAGCCTTATTTCCAAAGCACAACACCCCGCTGGAGTAAATCACTCCAGGAGGCAGAAATGAAAACTAAAGGTGCAGGGAAGAGCAACCCAAATTTAGGACTCTCTGACATTGCTGAGGTCTTTGCAATGCGCTGGATTTGTCTTCCCAGTGCAGATGTGGTAGAGATGCTGTCATCCCCACCTTACAGAGTTGGCTCAAAGGTGTTTGAAACGAATACCAAATTTATTTAAGCTTCAGTCTCTCATGGATTCCCTTAGAAATTTTGCACCCGAATGCTTTAAAGGATTAGCACAGAGTGCCCTGCTGCAGCTGGGTGGGAAGTGAGCTTTCATTGCTAGACTGGTTGGAGGGTAAAATCATCTGTGCTGGAGCCATACCTCTGCAGGAGCTTTGCAGGGATTGAAAATCCAATTTCAAGTTATTCAACCACTGTGAAACCTTTAATCCTTGCAAAATTCAAGGTAAAAGAAAAATTAAAGAAACAAGAACAACACACCATCAGCTCCTCTACTCTCTGACAGGATGAATGTATCCAACAAGGTGAAGTAATCAGGTATGCATCTGACAGGCCACAAGCATGTCAAAAAGACTCAAAAACTCACTTTTGGTATTGATCTCCTACAATTCCCTCGGGATCAGAGCAGTTTTTCCCCACCCTTGAATCACAAGCAGCAGCACAGACACACGTGGAGGGTGCAGGGGAGCTGGGAATGCGTTTTGCTCCGGGACAGAATAGCCCACGCTGTAAGACTGGAGACAGATTTCAGTTTTGAGGGGTAGATTTTCAGCTGCAGAAGCAAAGCAGAACAGCAACGACTCCTCGTGCCCAACGGCCTCGGCGAATACCATGGCCTGGGCCAGAAGAGACACGACCCAGGGGAGTCAGTCTGGGCTATCCAACCAGTGAGTGGTTGGGCTCGTTGGAAATACGGGCTTGTTTTTGAAAAACATTGGTTCACCTGAATGTTTTGTCCAGCTTTGCATCTGACACCCCCCGTGAGTCTACCTCGAAGCTAAGGACCACGCTTCTGCACAGCAGGACCAGGCTTTCCGGGAGAGTTCAGGAGCAGCTGCCAAGTCTAGGGGTTTCTAGCTTTCCAAGGGAGAGGAAGGGGGAAGCGGTTTCTGGTTTGGAGTGAAAACACCAAAATAAAGCTCTCCACTTCCCAAAGAACATCCACATTGCAGCCAGGCCAACTAAATGATGTCAGCCTGGATTTTGGCTCTGCATAGACCTTCTTGCATTGAAATGGCTTCTCTGTTGCTGGATGACAGGCAGAAGGTAAAACCTGACCTTTGCATCTCTGCTTCTCTCTGCCACGTTGGACTGGACCTCTGTAGTGGCCGATCCGAGCTATCGTGGTGCCTCCCACACGTCCATCTCCAGACCAAATCAAGAGGGACACCATTTTCTTGGAGCAGGAACGTCTGGGCTGCAACGCTCCACTTGGGAATGAATTGCTGACTGGCTGCGCCATGCAGCAGAAGGACAACACGGAATACAGTTGTTCTCCTCCTTGGTTCATTCGTATAGTTTGAAGACAATTTGTTACAGCTGTGCCTGCAAAATGGCACGCGGGTGCCTCATCTGTGCCCTCAGCTACCCAGCCAGGAGGGACAACCTGGCCATGCCTTGTCCCACAGCATCCCACAGACCGCGACGAACCCTTTCATTCCCACCAAGACAGGTAATGGCCTTGTAGAGCCTGGAAGGATGGGGGGAAATGCTTTTACATGCAGGTTAAGTAATTCAGGATTTGGTTCTGAAGCTCTGCTTTTACCAGGACATTGGATTCTTGCCTCGTTTGCGCTGGAGTGAGCAGCATTAGCACGGGTAATTCAGAGTCCTGCCTTGTTGGCTGGTTGTCACATCTACGCATTTCTCACAGATGTTTTTGCTTCCACTCTAGCCCATTGCACTGTCTGGCTGTGAAAAATGGGATGTTGGGTTTGGGTTCAAATCACCAGATCCTAAGGACGCCCCAAGAGCTTGTAGTTTGAGGTTTATTCTTTCTTTTTTAGTTCAGCTCCCTTCGGGACCATCTTTCTGCAGAGATTTGCTGGTTCTCAGCTCTAAACTACCCTACAGCGATGGTCCCTGGGCTGACTGCAAAGCTTGGGGTAACATGGAGCGGCTCTGCCTTGAGCAGCCAAGTCAAGACCTGAGCTTCTGAGGTTTGGATCTGCTTCTGTCTCTGTTAACTGCACTAACTGAGACTTTGTCGGGAAGCATGAGCACCCGAGCAACAAACAACCCACCACTGCGTGGAAAATGCTCAGCTGGGATCTTAGTTTGATTTTCTACCTTCAAGTACCTGAAGGTAGAAACCAAAACCACCCTCAGCGCAATGCGATGTCCGTCATTCCCATCTCGCACCGCCGCGAGCCAGGTCCATGTCCCAACCTGCAAGTCTTTTTAGCCTCATCATGGTGTTAATGAAGACAACTGCCTTGGCTCGGTTGCCTTTCGTATGGTCCTCAGGCATCCCTGATCCCTATCTCACCACCTGGGTGCTTGACAAGTCCCTGTGCGCTCTTTGAAGTTTAATGGTAGGCTTGTGCAGAAATCTCAGCCCTACCTTCAGCTTCTGCTGGCAATACCTGGACCCCAAAGAAAGGTTTGGTCTCTGCTGGACCTGCAGAGAAGGGATTCACCGGAACCTTTTCCTCCTGCAGGCTCAGACAGTTTTTCTGCTTGGTTTTTGTGTTCTGTCCATGCATTTCCCTTCTCCTCCGCTGTCACATCTGTACACCAATTACACCCAGGCTGCTGTAAGCAGCGTTCATAACTGCCAAAACCAAAGCAGGCTTCCTCTAGGAAAACAAAAGTCATTAAAATTAATAACCTGCCAGGAACTCATGATACAGTGAATCAGCATTTAAACTCAGATCTCGCTAGGCTCTCTGCAGCCCAGCCTCGTAGGGCTTGGAAGCTGGAAGAAACAAGTTTCAAATAATTGTGTGTTCATGCTTGGATTTTAATTATATCCACATGCAGACACCATCTGACATTTTATGAGCAGTTCTCTTAAAGGCACGAGTTCGGGATAACCACAAAATCCAAGGGTGGCAGTGCACGAATTATGCATTTTACTCCAGCAAGGTGTAACTACACCTATTTATTCCACATGTACATGTGTTTAAAGCTTTTTGTCCGTCCATCCTTCCATCCATACAGATATAAATTATGTTTGAACGTGATTTCAAGACCCTGTCTCTCTGTTTATCAGAGACAGCTCACCCCAGCCTACTAAATCCTGTGCAAAGGCAATGGGAGGCAAGCCAGCCCTGAACTGCAAGGTCTGTAACAAGCTCCCAGACAGCTGCTCTGTAAATCAGGGGACTTGCATGATCCTGTAAATCATGACTCTGATTAGGGTCAGAGGCTGCACGTGCTACACAAAGTAATGCCCGGGACTGCTGGGCTCACTGGGCTCCCATGGGAAGAGCGCCAGCCTTTCTCTGCACAGCAAACTGCAA
This sequence comes from Phalacrocorax aristotelis, assembly GCF_949628215.1. Taxonomy (NCBI): domain Eukaryota; kingdom Metazoa; phylum Chordata; class Aves; order Suliformes; family Phalacrocoracidae; genus Phalacrocorax; species Phalacrocorax aristotelis. The sequence goes on from NC_134279.1 coordinate 81,913,350, forward strand.
ATTACTGGGCTCTGCAAAGTCCTTGGCTCGGAGGAGTCCAGCACCAAACAAAATAAATCCTGGTCTTTTAGGGATTCTGCTCTCACCTGATCTAGATGTCTGTCTCTAGAGGAGGAGGAAAAAGAGCTGCACTGCCAGATTTAATATCTTATAATGGCTCCACTCGGAAACTGCTCAGAGCTTTGCAATATGCCAAGCAATCCTGGTGGAGACGGATCAGCAGTCAGAGTGCAGGCGAAGGGGGTCAGCCATGCAAAAGAAAAGTAGTTTATCCACATTTCTGAGGCCCAGAAATTACACAGAGCCACAAACTAGAATAGCTGCCACGCTAGTATCAGCCACGTGAGTCTCAGCACGCTTGACATGCAGCAAGTCACCAGCACGTGGCCCCCTCATCTGCCAGATAAAAATCATTTACTTGAAGCCAAGGAAAAAGGAATATTTCGTGTACGGCCACAAAAATGCTCTGAGACTTGGAGCCCCTCTGCTACGAGGCCGGGCTGGGAGAGTTGGGATGGTTCAGCCTGGGGAAGGGAAGGCTGCGGGGAGACCTTATTGGGGCCTCCCAGTGCTTAAAGGGGTCTGATAAGAAAGAGGGGGACAGACTTCTTAGCAGGGCCTGTGTCAATAGGACAAGGGGTGATGGTTTTAAACTAGAAGAGGGTAGATTCAGGCTAGATCTAAGGAAGAGATTTTTTACAATGAGGATGGTGAAACCTTGGCCCAGGCTGCCCCGAGAGGTGGTCGATGCCCCATCCCTGGAAACACCCAAGGCCAGGCTGGACGGGGCTCTGAGCGACCTGGTCTGGGTGAAGGTGTCCCTGCTCACTGCAGGGGGTTGGGCTGGATGGGCTCTAAAGGTCCCTCCCAACCCAAACCATGCCATGATTCTACAATTCTATGATTACAAGATTAAGCCAACTTCAGTCACGCTCTCATCTGCTCAGCAACTAAACATGGCATTGTTTTCATGACACTCTTTCTCCGTAAGGCACCAAACACACCTGTGAACGTCACCCATCTGAAGGCACAGGATGGGCGCCAGGCACAACCCGGGAGGAGACAGGCCAGCAGCGATGCTGGTGTTCCAGCGGAGAAGGGAATACGCAGCGGGACTTGATTCACTTGCACAAACGCTGAGCAGGCACAGCCGGCGCAGGTGTGTTTCTGGTTATACTCATCTGCGGGGTTATCCTTGGGCCAGGCTTCACAGGCTGCATGGGAACCAGAAACGTGCTGCCTGTTTAATATCTGTATTTTCTTGTTTGTTCAACACTCTAAGAAGATGACCGGAAATTCTTTACATTTAATGCTGGGCAGGTTACATCCTGCAGTGTAATTTCATTAGCTTCTCTGGGTACGTGGAGCACGAATTTGATCGGTTCAAAGCTGTACTCTGTTCGCCAGCCACACAAACAAGGAGGGAAAAATCAATCCATAAAGTAGCAGTGATTTTGCTGCAGCTGAATGCAAACTGACACAAACAGCCTCTTAATTAGCTAAAGAGATAATGAAACCACTTAGTCATGGAAGCATGCACGCGTACACACACAGACATATACACAAGTCCGCTTTGGGAAGGTCTACCCGGGGCTACCAGTGAAAAACATGGGGTATCCTACAGATCTGCTTGATAGTGGGCTAGTAATTTTGGAGGAAGGAAGATCTATAAAGGCCCTAGGTGGAGTTTGACCAGTGCTTCCTAGGAGCAGCCGCTGATGCTCTGATCTTTACTGGGCACGTGAGACGGAGCCAGAGATTTGCAGAGGACCTGAGAGCAGCAGGAACTTCATCCAGGGCATCAGGACCTGCCTTGCTTGCATGCTACCCTCCCTCCCCAGGCTTTCATCTTTTCTGCTTATAGTTTAGGATCTGCAGCCTCCTGAGACGGCATCGTATCCCTGCACGTCTGAGCTGTAACCTAGTCGGTCCCACCTTGCCATTTGTCTCCCAGCTGGTCTCTCCCAGCCATGCCCGCCTGGCAGCAGTGTAAGCTGTTAGCTGGTGGAGACAGCTCTGCCCCATACCCTCTAGCCACTGCCCAGCAGCTTTTAGGTTGACGTATACGACAATATATTTACATGTCAACTCTAAAATGAAAGCCAAAATCCCCTACAACTGCGCGGGTCAATCCCACAGGTCCAGCTTTCAGCCTCCTCACACCCAACCCTTGCAAAGCACGCTCCGCACCCCCAGCAGTGCGGCTCAGGGCGGCAGGGCATGAACAGTGCGGACGATGACACGGGCAGACGTTTCGCTTCAGAAAAGCCTTGCAAAGCCAGCAGGCATCTTACACCGCTCCCCATCCGCGGGGCTGGGCAGGGAAAGGCTGGGCTGCTCCCTCTGGGGATGGGCACGTCCCGTGGCAGGTCCTGCTCGCACGGAGGTTGTCCCATAGTGACTACAGCTCTTGGCTCTGCGTGGTGGGGGAGGCTGATGACCCCTGCAAATATAATCAGAGTCCCGGAGAACGAGCAAAAACTCCTGATACTTTGCCACAGACAATATATTCATTTTCTGGTTAAGGTTAAGCATCAAAAAAATGGACTCGTGGATGGATGTTTGCATGGCAGATGAGAAGGCAAAGCAGAGGCAGCAATAGGGATGTTATTCTTAATTTAACCTGTTGCATGAAGAGTTACCACCCATGACAACATGGTGCCGTCACACAGCAATAACCTCTTGTGCCAGACATTGCGGGGTGGTATATTGTGATGTTAAGAAGGAATTGGCTGACTCAGAAGAGGCAACAGGGCTTTCAGCTCCATTTTGTCACTTCAGAGCTCACTGATGAGAAAATGAGAAAAGCGATGGTTGCACACAGCTTGAAAAGCAGGGAAACACCTCGCCAAGCTCATCACACCCCGTAACTCCTGGAGGCAAATTTCTACCAGAGCACCAAGCTTCTCCAGTTAGCCCATCACCTCCTGCATAGCTCACCCTGCACCTGCTCCGTTCTCCCCATCCTGTAGAGGGGAGTTAAAATCATCACACTTTTAATGTTCTACTGCCAATTTCAAGAAGACTCCCCATTCAGGGTCACGATGAGCTCAGATGTTCCCTGCTGCAACAGGACACCTGGCTATGGCCAGAAAAAATCAAAGGGTGGAGGAGCTGCTGCATAAGCCCAGGTCCACGGCTGTCACTGTCAGCACCTCTATCAGATGCTTCACAGGAAGGGACAAGGCGCTTCTGCATTTGTCTGGTGGTAAGCCAGCAGTTTTTACACCATCTTCCTTCTTGCTCAGCTTTGTGGAGCACCTAATCATTGACCACCATTGGGAGGGAGACTAAATCCTGGAAGGACAGATCAGTGGTGATGACAAGCTGAGCCTAAGGAAGGCTCACTATTAAAAGCCCTTCTTGTCCTGAGGGACTTTAGCGTGTCCCTTATGGCACTTGACCAGAAGGGAGTGCCAAAACACAGTAGAAATGACCACCCTGTAGGAATCTGCTCCGTCACCAGTGTTTTCAAAACTGCCTCTTTAAATCATGAAAATGCAACCTCCTCCTGGGAAAGGGGGAATTTGATAACCAGCCAAAAAACTGTTACACAGTCATTCGCGGTCACGATGAAGAGTACTGTGTCTAAATGAAGCCACAGATGCAATTTATATCAAAGGTTTTCAGGATCTGAAGTCCAAATTTAGCTTCTTAAATCAGTAAATTTGAGTTCCTGTGGTTTTCCAAGCTGAGATCTGATATTTCTCACTAACCTCAGCGAGAGTCAGCTTATTCCAGCGTGGACAGTGCTAATCACGAGGTCTGCGTTGCAGGGGGTGAGAGGAAGAGGAAGGATGGTGGTACAGAAACTGCTTCCCAGGTGGACAATGCATCACTCATCGCAGGTGCCTCACTGCAGAGTCAAGTGGATGGGTGTTTTTATAAGACAAGAATTGCATGGCAGGAAAAAACAGCATAAACGAGCAGTTTTTACAGAGAAGGCTTTTAGCAGGGTTTGTGGATGAAGCAGGAGTGGGAACACGCACAATCTATATGTCCCAAGCAAAGCAAGGGCACCGTGTGGTCCAGAACCCCCGGGGCCGCCAGCTATTAAAAATACCAGTAGTCCCCAAGGTTTAAGGTGATGGGATGCCTTCAGATCCCTCTGATATTACTCACAGCCCAGGTTTTGGCGTCCCACAGCTACTTGCTTCTTTAGGCAGAAAGGGAGCAAACTGCGATGGGCTGCGCTTCATCGCTGCCAGTGGGAACAGGTGTTAGATCTGATCGATATCTGAGCCCTGATTCTGGCTTTTCACGGCATCATGAACTAACGGGATGGAGGAGATGAACAGACAAGGGAGGGGTTTTTGGAGGACCTGCCTCTTTGCCAAAAGCACCACAGGACCACAGAAGAAATAAAATGAATCGACTCTCCCTGCAAGGCTGGAGAAGTTTTTAAAACTTATTGTTTGGAGAGGGGAAAAACATATATTGTGTGGTTTGACTCACGCCAGGACCATCTGGGACGCGAGCATGCTGCCCTGAACCACCCCGCGCTTCGCATCGCCAATGCCCACGGCTTTGTGAGACGCTCTGGTAACTTTGGAGGCAGGTTGTTCCCGTGAGGCTAAAAGCACTGGTAAACTGGGGCAGCAGCTGAGCAGCCTGCACCTATGCTTCAGAGCGAAAAATACTCCGAAACAGGCACAGGCTTAACAGAGAGGGAAACGAAAAGGAAAAATGGCTTTTCCAGGCCCGGAAAGCAGATGGAGGCAGGCAGCACACTGCTTTCCCAATGGGTGCTTGAAAAGGACTTGAATATGACACCTCCTCTCCTGCAGGGTTATTTCTTATCAATTTAAAAGAAAAACTCCTCCCTGACACCTCTTTTTTCCCCTCTGCTCCTTCCCATCCCTCCAGGCCCCTGTGCAATTTCGCTGGATTTGCAGCATCTTGTTCACTGCGGTCCGAGGAGAGTTGAGCGAGTGTGCAGTTCCCAGGCAGATTTAGTAAGAACCAGCTATTTATCATTCTCCTGGCTCTTACGAAACGCAGACGAATCTACCCTCCAGTCAGGTTTATTTGTGGCCTTTTACGTTGCATTTTGGAGCGTGTCATTCTCTGTATTTTTGCAGGAACAAGAGCAATCTTAAAGAAGCATTAAATAATGAATTGCCTTAAGTAATAGCCCTGCTGATACTGCTAATGACCAGGAATCCTGTCATCTTTGGTTAGAAGTACAATAATACATGGCTTACGTGTGGATATTTTAAGCATGCATCAGCAAAACATCTGGAAGTTTAAGTTAGTGATTAAATAAACCGCTGTGTATCTTTTAGGGTGATAGTTTTAGAGTTACTGTTTTGGTAAATAACCCACAGACACAAAATAATGTTACATAAATAAACGTACTTAATCTTTCATCTTCTGGTTTTTATGCCTCTTCACTAGCTGGCATCTGCAAAAGCAAAAGTGCGTGGTTTTTTTTATTCTCCCATTAATAACAGAGCATAAAACATAAAGGAAAAATAACTCCAGTACCAGCTGGGTACAGAGGGACCAATGCCAGTGTGGAATCTGGGTCGATTTACGTATACTGAGATTTTCAAGTGACAGATTAATTGGCTTGATAATGATTCACTGAAAGCGGGGAGAACTGGAGATGTCACGCTCCCCATCCCCCTGCCCCTACACGTGACAGCCAAGGGTTATTCTGCTCACTTTGCTCGGATGCTTTCTGGGGTTCTCCCACCACCTCTGGAGAAATGAAGGGGGTTCATATCACCTTCTGAGGTTTCTCCCCAAGCCAGTTAGATCCAGGAGGGCTGGTGCCTTCAACAGCAAGCCCCCTTCCGAACTGCAGAGAATAAATGCTGGTCGCAATTATAAAAAGAAAATAGTACAGGAGACCAGTGAAGGAACTGTGAAATGAAAGTCAGGTTTGTTTTTTTTTTTGATTTATATTTGCACAGGCCAAAAAAAATTGTGCCTGGTTAAGAAGATGTAAGCAAAGATCCATCACAGAGCCACCACCATTAACTTGTGATGTTGAAATGGAGTTGGGATGATGACAGTAGCAAGATAAGTGGAACACAAATAATGACGTGCCCTATCAATAATCTGCAGGAAGCCCTGCTTCCCCACCTCTGCGGAAGCTGCGGAGAGGAGATCTGCACTGTCAGCATTAATCAAACCAGGGAAACTGGTCTGGGTGGTGGAGACATTGCCTGTGGTCCAGCAGATGCCAACCCTGGCCATTGTCCAGGGGCACATCTGGATGCAAGGTCGATTTGGGCGAGTAGGGCATGGACAGGAGGTACATGTCTCTTAGGAGACATGGTATTGTTGGGCTGACAATTGGACTTGATCCTAGAGGTCTTTTCCAACCTTAATGATTCTATAATTCCACAGGGGTGAGGTCTACAGCCCCTGTGGCTCCTCTTTCCCACCCTGAGTAAAGCACGGGGTGTCCCATGTGGACAGTCCAGTGGCTTTTATGGAAAACAAGCGTCAACAACTTCTGAATGTAGTGTGACTTGCAACCACATTGATGGGAAACCACAGGAAAAATGAAACAAACCAGGAGTCTCTGGACTTCCAAGTTGGTGTCTGGGATCTCCAGCTAATTCAAGTGGAATGGGGTGGGGTTTTCTTCAGGTCTCTAGGATTTGGCTGAGTGTCTGATTTCTTTTTACAGTGGAGCTCTAGCACATTTGCCTTCTGCTTCCCCAAGTGTGCTGGAGGACAGGGGTGTGAGGACTGGTCCCAGCAGAGATTAGTGGTGGGCCCTTAGCTGGGCCCTCCAAGGAGACTCAAGTCAGGAGGCAGAAAGGCGCACACAAGACATGGGAATTTCTTCTTCTGCAATGACTGTAGATATTGGCCCTTAGGCACCACTCAGCTGAAAATTCCCAGTTTTATTGCGTTGTCTCCGATGTATTCATTCCTTACTGCATGGGGGGTTTTTTATTCACATGGAGCAACACCTTCTTCAATTTATTTCTTTGACCTTTAGATACCAGAGATCCCCAACCACCTCCCCAGTCCTGTTTCCGAGGTGCCTCCCCACAACCTATTTTCCCATGACCATCATGATGAAAGATCCCTGGCCTTCTTCCCCATGCAATCACGCCTCCAAAAAAACCAACCCATCTTTTTCATTTCCTTTGATGTTAGCTCCACGGATTTCGTTTTCTCAGAGAGATCGATACCCAAATGTCTGTGTGATTATTGCAGCTTCACGAGTCTACAGCTGGAGGTCACCTCCAGGCTCGTTCATAAATAAATCATAAAATGTTATTATTTATATAGTGTCAACAGTGTGATAAGTGCAACATAAGGCAAATCCGCTCTGGCAGCCAACTTCCAATCTGTTTTCTTCCTGCAGATTTCTGATCCAGCTAAATGGAGCACTCTCTGTGCAATTGCTCAGCTCCTCTGAGAAGCGAGATTTAACCCCCTTGCAGTCAGTGGGGTCTCACCATTGATTCACAGCCCATCCGAGGCCCACCCCTTGTGCCTCATCTCCCACGTGGATAGGCTGGGAGCTCCTTTGCAATCTCATTTTCCCCCCCTTCAACCATCCAACCTGAGTACTGATGTCTACGATCATGGTGTCAGCTGGTCAGTTTGCAGGGCTCAAAGACCACCATGCCGCAGCCGTGAGGATGTGTCGGTGATGGGAATGAGGGTTAGAAATAGCTTGAGACAGGGAGAGGTTTTCCATTTCTTGCTAATCTGCTAAGAAATGAAGGTTGCAGGCGGCTTCTTGCCTCTAGCATTGTATGGGGATGGCCAAACCCTCGGAGCCTGAACAGGCAATGGAGCAAGCCTGGAGAGCCAGGGTCCAAAAGAGCATTTTGCTCCCACTGCATCACAAATGTCAGGGCAAACAGCGGCTGCAATTAGGCAAAGCCTCAGCTGGCCAATTAGACAGACACTTCCAAGGAGTTTTTCCCACTGAACAAGTTATTTCTGCTGCTGGGACAGTCTCCTGCGAGAGATAATGGCAGCAGATTGGTTATTTTAATTGCTTCATTTAGTTTGTGTAAATATTATCAGAAAGCGACCTTTAGCATCTACCAGCATGGCGTGAAGTCCTTCCCTGCGCAGAAACCTGTTTCACAGAGCCTCTGAACCACTTCCCTTACATATAAATGACCCAGGAGATACCTCACTCTGACAGGGCAAACCGGGCGCTTTGAAATAACCCGCAAGCAAGCGCGCAATTTAGCTAGAGAGCCGGCCGTGCTTCTCCTCCGCGATGGGTTTGCACCAAGAAAGGACGAACCCAAAGCGTGGCTGCAGCCTGGATTTCACAACTCCGGCATCTCCCCTGAGCAGACTTGTTGAATAGCCCCGTGGAGCACATGCTTCAAGTCCTAGTCGACTAATATTGAGAGCTGGTCTTCCTCCGTGCACCTGAAGGCAGCAAGCTCTGATCTGAAGGCACCGGGATGTGCAGGCTCCAGCAAGAGGAGAGCATCTCCGGAGCAGAGTTTGCTTCGGTCCTGTGGGCTTTGGTGGAAGGACGGGTCTGTGCAGAGAAACTCTGCCTGCAGCGGCCTTGTCCTCAGTTTGGAGGAATAAAACCCAGCCTATATCTGCAGGGTACAAGGCAAATCCTTTAGATCCATATTTTCTATAGCTAGTAGTTTTTATTGGACTAAGTTGAAATATTTGCCGATGCAAATGAGAGGTAAGTTTCACTGAGAATGAAGATTTAATTAAAACTCATCTTGAAAAAAGAATATAAATAGCTTACAAGTGTTTCAAAGGTAGCAAAACAGAACATTTTAACATTCAAGAGTGAAGCCTTTTTGTTTTTCATTTCAGAAGGGCTTTTCATTTCAGTGTCTTACATACTGAAGAAGAAAAGAGTCAAAATAGAAGCAGAACATTTTGATTGACCAGAAGGTTTGGGGGATTTTCAGTGGTACTCTCCAGGAGAGGTTGCAATGTTTTCTCTGACTCAGAGCAAGAACCTGATTTGGAAGTGTGGCATTTTTTCATGCTGAAATGGTGCCCTCCCTGTAACCCACCGGTGATTACAGATGATTTACATACTGGGCTTGAGCGAAACACGGTGGAGGAACACCACCCAGTCATTTAGGGCAGGAAGCAAAGAATATTTTATCTAACCGAGACAATGATGTGCTGGGAAGTGGGCTGGAAAATTGGGCTTCTCATCCCCAGCTTTTGGAAACAACGTGGAGACCTGCCAGCACCGTCACGCCGTCAAGCCAGAAGCAGCGCATCCCACCACGTCACCTAAGACAACACCGAAGCGATGGTCCTGTACAGGCTCAGGGGCGACAGTGCAAAAAATCTGCTCTCCCAGGCTGGGTTAATGGGGACACGCTTGGAGCGACCAGTTTCCTACCCTCTTCTCTCCACAGACGTGCTCCTAGGGCTGCTGGCAGCCGCAAGATGGTCCCTATGTATTTTCTTCCTCCAAGACTGAGCTGGAAATAAAAATATTTCTACAGCCTCAACACTTTTTTTTTGAACAACCTCGATGCTACCTGCATTGCAGTTCTGCAAATTAATCTTGCGGATGCTCGCACACACACAGAGTCACTATCGGTACGGTCGGTACATGAAAACAAACCCACCGTGCAGACAGCCTGAGTCACCGCTGGTAGGAAGGGAGGCTGGTGCGGGGGAAAATACAGCTAGAGAGATCGATATGCTTGACTCGGTGTATCACAAGCACTGGAGAAAATCCCATCAATAAGATATTAATCAACCCACAAAACACCTTTACCTCCCTCCTTCCTCAAACATTTGATCAGTGAATATGAAAGCACACAAAGGTCACGGAAAGAAAAGCAGCTGTAAGAGGTGTTTGGTGTCTCCATGTGGTTGTTAACGGGAAAGAGGAGAAGCAGAGAAAGCAGCAATGGGGGAAGAAAACAGGCATGTCAAAGGGCCTTTGGATAAAAGAGAACCTCGTCAGCATCCTTGATAACGAAGGGTTACAGCTCACGCTCGCCAGGGCAGACACCTGGGCGTGTGAGCAGGCACCTTCATCGCTTCTGCTTCAGCTTTGTGCCTCCTGTTCACCAGGGACATGATCCTTCCAAAACATGGGGAGCCACAACCCTGGGGGGTGTGAAATTCCAGGAGGGCAGGGAAGGAAAAAGCAAGATGTCTGTTTTCTGGTCTAAAGGCACTTTGCTTTAGCAGTTTTGCAACCTCCTCATCTGGATCACCCAAGAGAGGACGGCTGGGTTGAAACCTGCCTGTCGAATTTGCCCTGCCTGCGGAGACGATCTCAGCCAACATGAATTAAAATTCAGTTGCTTTCCATTGTTGACGCTGCTCATCTGCTGCGTGGCACGTCATTCAGCAGGGACAGCGGAAAGGCACAAGAGTTTTTGAGCCTCGTTGCCTCTTCATCAGTGCTACCAGGAGGCTTTCAGCCAAGGGCATGACTCTGTTTGGATTAGGTTTAATGCGGAGGAGAGCCTTTGGACATGGCAAACAATATTTACATCCACCGAGACCGGAGGAAGAATGATCTGAGGAGAAACAGGCAGCAAAGAAGGAGTCCTGAAAGATTCAGTCCTGGAAGACGAGGAAGAAACATCAAAAGGGATAAACAAAGAAGCAAAAAGCTGGCGAGCTGGGTGACATATTTGGGTGAAAACCACAGCAACAATCCCTGTCTGTATGTCAGGGATCAGATGCTCTCTAAGTGAGAAAAAAGGGATTGAAATGGAGTTTGAACCAAGTAATTGCATATTTTATCTCCTGTTTTCAGTCTTGTTAGTTCAAAAGGAAAAAAAAACCACTGAAAAGAAACAACAACCTCCTTTGTCTTACTGTGCTAAATATTTTGCCTTCCCAAATCAATGAAAATGAAATTCCTCTTTCTCCTTCAGCCCTCTACCAGCTATTCCGTCTCCCGTGCGAGAAAGGGCTGTGAATACATTAACATACAGATGCACCTGATCACTGCCCGAGCTAAAGACAAGGAGCTTTCTCTGGAGCAGACTGCACGGTGCAGCTGGAGCAATTATCACTTCACCAGTCCTGGAGACAGTAAAATTGGTCTGGGACATAAAAAAAAAAAAGGAGAAGGGAAAAAAGAGATTCGTGTCTTCGATTTAACTAGGTGATGGCTCTCAGTTAGCACAGAATAAAGGTTTCTTGCGATTTCAGCGTCATCCTCCACACCTCTCCAATGCAGAGAGTGAGCAGATCAGAAGAGAGAAATTCAAGACACGGACTTGTTGTTGTCCAGCTGGTTTTTGTTCCTCTTCGACGCTTGCAGCTGGAGTACTTTCCTACCCAGGTAGTTAATCAAGAACATCTCAGGTCTGGTTGCATTTTATACAAAGATGTCTCGTATCTGTGGTAACTTGCTCTTTTCCCCCCTGGACTGTCATGGTAGGGCCACGGTTACAGCAGTATCACAGATGCTACACTAAGAGGTATTGATGCAGCAGCTGGGCCCAAGGTTGGAGCCAGTAGCCCATAAAGCAGATTTAATGACGATTTAATGAAGATTTTTAAAGCAGATTTAAAGCAGATTTAATGATTTCATATGCAACAGAACGGACTTGGGCTGCAAAGTCAAGTGGACAGGAACGAAACCATCTTTGGCATCATCTCCTTGTGCATCCTGCCTGGACACTGAACGAGGACATTGCCACGTGGAATAGGTCCTTTTGCAAGAACCCTGGGCATTTTCTGCTTGTCTTTTTTTGTTTTGTTTTGTTTTAAATGAATATGGGGATTTGTACCAGGTGAGAAGAACCGCTCCCTCCTTGCAGCCCTTGATGTCTGCAGGCTGAGTGGTTGCGTTAGCCTGGGGGCAAGGCTTGCCCCAGGGTCTCTGGTCCAGCTGAGGGGCTCATCCCTAACGCAGGCGCCAGCCCGGCTGTATAAAGGCAGCACAGATGATGCTCCGCTCCCTCCCTTCCCCTCTTTGGGGGAATTTGGCAGCCCGGGTGGGATGCTAACGGCAGTATCTGTCACTGACTCATTGTTTATGTCGCTTAAAAGCCAATAAAGCTGCTACGTGGAGGAAAAGCCACCCCACGCACTGCCAGTGCCACGCGGCTCCTCAGCCGCATCCAGAGCCACAGCTGACGGTGCGTCCCCACTGCCAAGGTCGGGGCCATGGGACCTCGTCGTGTCCCCTGTCCCCGCTCCATCCCTTCCCCTCCTTGGGCCAGGAGGGCTTCTTCCATGGCCAGTGGCCCCAAGGAGCTTCAGCACCCTCCTCACATCCTTGCTGGATGGGGGATTCAACTTGTAGCCTGCACTAGGGGTTTTCAAGAGAGAAAACTCAGGAAAACCATGAAAATAAGCAAGCAATGGTATTTTTACCCTTCCTATACCAGCAGAGTTAATGCTAAGGGAGTTTGTAGATCTGGACAAAAAGAGGGAGGTTTAAAGAAAGACTGAGCAAGAACAACCTCTGTCTTAACGAAAAGGCTTCAGAGGTGCTGCAGAATTGGACTAATTAATCAAATGAATTAAATGACTGCAAGATTGACTAGTAGTGTGGCTTGGTGAAAGGAAGGGGAAGAGAAGAGAGACTGGAAATTGTATGTCCTTTTTCTAGAAAGATGCTGAACTTAGTTTCCCATGCCTCGGTTCAGCCAGGCAGGTTTTAAACGTGACCTGCTCAGACCCGATCAGAAATCTTTGTTGTTTAGATTAAGCAGCCTATCTTTATTTACCCTGGAATTTCTATAATACACAAACTCTTTGGGCAAACCCTTCTTTAGGATTTAGGCTTTATTTTTAATGGGCGTTTGAATGTAGGCTGGTGAGACACCACCCTGACTTTTCCCTTCCCTTGAGGAAACAAGCAAGGCAGTGTGTCATAAATTAGTTAATTTTCCTTCACAAAGAGGACGTTTACTATTAACTGTCCCTGTTAATTTCTTGCACTGCCTGGTAATGAAATACTTAATGCCAAGGTCTTTATGCTGCCCTCTGACTTGCCAGCACCATAAGGATGTGAATGAGGATATTAAATGCAGAGGAAAGAAAAGGCCTGGAGAGGTCAGGGAAGCGTCTCAGGAGGAGCCCAGGAGCAGCAATAGCAAAACATTTGTGATGAACATGTTATTTCCATGGAAATGAGGCGGCCCGCAGGAATAGTGAGCAGTTTCATAGCTCGGCTTTACTGGCAAGCACTCGTCTTGCCGGGGAGGGGGGGATGCACTGAGAGCTGGGGAGCCCTGAGACACACGGAGAAAAAACCTCCACAACCAGTTCAATGGCCCCAGTTGATGCTTGATGGCGATTTGGCCACTTTTCTTCTCAGAATGCCTCTATGTGGCAGTGTGAAGCTCCAAGGCAGTTTTTCCTGGCTCTGAAGGTAGAGCGGCCAAGGAAGGGATGACCTCTTGGTCTTGCTCAGCCACTCAGCACTTAGAGCATCGGCTTGGACAAGGCTATGCTTAAACAGGTTGATATGTACGTGCAAAGTCTAAGGATTGCTTTTCCTATAGGTTTCTGCCCATGGAAGGAATGTTGGTTTTATTTTTTCCCCGTTGATCTAATCTGTCTGGTTTTTCCCTCAGTCAGCTGAGCTCATGAGTCATTTGTAACTCAGGAAAGGCAGTCATGGCAAGTCATGCCAAGCCAAGCCCAGCTTCAAAACGAACCCGACCCAACCCTCCTCCCAGAGACTTCCACCTCCCTTCATTAAGAGGCTCTTTGTCTCTTCTATTGTCAAGTGGGATTGCGGGGAAAAAAAACAAGAAAAAATTTTTCCCACTGTGTCCTGTCTAGTTTCATAAATTATTCGTATAATTTCTGGCTTCTCTGAACTGAAGCAATCTCAGTTTAAAGCAGTTATTATTCTCTGTGGGCCAGATCTTTGACACATAAAAGAATGGTTCTTGTTGGCTTTATTCACAGATTTTGAGGCTGAAAAGGATCATTGTGTTTGTGCAATTGGACCCCCAGAATAATTCAAGCCATGGGATTTGGCTGAATTAATTTGCATTTCAAGCGTATAGGATTTGAAGATCCTACAAATGGCCAGAGTGGTTCAACCTAAAGCTTCCCTTAGCCCTGGATCCTGGGTGCCCCTGGCTAATGACAGAGTATCACAGTAAATGCAGAGTGGTCTTTCCCTGGAGACCCCCGTAGACTGCAGCTTGCCATGGCTCAGGGGATGCCAGGGACAAACTGGATGGTCTGGTGTTTAACAGAGTTGGCTGATTGCTTTCTGAACCCATGAAATGTGCTAGCTTCCACATAGAATTATAGAATCATTAAGGTTGGAAAAGACCTCTGGGATCAGCAAGTCCAACCCCCAACCCAGCACCCCCAGGCCTCCTAAACCACGTCCCCACGTGCCACGTCTGCACGGTGTTTGAACCCCCCCAGGGACGGTGACTCCCCCACCTCTCTGGGCAGCCTGTGCCAGGGCCTGACCGCTCTGGCAGGGAAGGCATTTTCCCTCATCTCCAACCTAAACCTCCCCTGACGCAGCCTGAGGCCGTTCCCTCTCGCCCTGTCACTGGTGACTTGGGAGCAGAGACCAGCCCCCCCCTCACTCCAGCCCCTCTCAGGCAGCTGCAGAGAGCGAGAAGGGCTCCCCTCAGCCCCCTCTTCTCCAGGCTAAACCCCCCCAGCCCCCTCAGCCGCCCCCCAGCACACTTGTGCTCCAGACCCTGCCCCAGCCCCGCTGCCCTTCTCTGGACACGCTCCGGCCCCTCAAGGCCCTTCTTGTCCCGAGGGGCCCAAAACATAAGCCTGCAGACACCAGCAGCACTGGTTAACCCTCCTCTGTGCCTGTTTTGAACCAGCTAACCTATAATCTCACTTGATGCCCCCAAACTGTTCCACCATCGGCGTGGATGGCCGTTCACCTCCTCTGTGCGCCGCTTCTCAAGAGCACAGACTTTAGGAAAAAATGCCGGTCTTGACTTTGATCTTGGAGAAGTCAACACACCTATGTTAAGTTATAGCTGGTGGTCAGAGGAGACAGATTCTTCATCTTAGCTGCAAACCTGGACCTATTTGTAAGCCCTCCTGCAGCCCCAACCCTGGAGCAGAGGGGTCCATCCGGCCCAAGACCTGATGTGGTCTCCTCCTCACGCTGTGGCCGGTCCTGCCCTGCTGCCTCCTTGAGTAGTCATCAGCACATCCGTGGGCTCCCCAACTTCTACCACATTGGTGGTGAGAGGGGGCCCTGGTGCAACTTGTGCTGGCCAGCTGCCATCCCCGTCCCCACTGCCTCCAAAATGTCATTTTTACAGCCCCTCTAGGTCAGGGGACCTCTTCACCCCTCAGCTTTGATCAACTGGACAAAATGTGGCGGTGGGACCTGAGGGTCAGCATGGAAACTGCACCCACCTGCAGGAGTGGTGCTCAGCTTGGTCTTCCCGCAGTGCATTCACCAAACTCTTGGCCTTCACACCCCTTCCTGCTTCTCATTAGTTTAAATTTCATTATTTTTCTCCTAAAAAGAGAAGGACAAAAGATCCCGTTTGCCTGGCCAGCCCTGCCCTGCACCTGCTTCTGAGGGCGATCACAGATGTCGAACAGGACTTCACCAAACCACCAGTGCCCCAGCAAAACCCCATCTGCAGATGCCCTGAACCATGAGTGCTGTTGCAGCATCGCCAGCTAAGCCAGGACCACCGCTTAGCCCAGGCATATTTGGGCCGAGTTCATTTCTTCACAGCAATATCCAGCTCTCCACTTTGCAACCAGGATAATATTTTTGAAGGAAATACCTCCAAGCATAATAAAACACAAAATGCAAATGGAAGGTGCTAGAGGCTTGCTCGTAGGACACTTCTATTTTTCTCCCCACCTTTTCAAGCCAGTATCTTCCCCTTCCACTCCTCCATCCTTCTAGGAAAGCTTTTCTTGTCTTTTACCAGGTTCATGGCTGTAAGTGAATGGGAGCGTATTGAAGAAACCAAATGCCCTGGTGCAGGAACCGCCTGTAAGGCTCCGACCTCCAAAGGGGTAACCCCAGAATGATGTCCATCCTCCTCAGAGCCAAAGGACGTGGGGCTCTGTAGCAGAGCCCTGCAGTGCTGCACTGTGCAGCATTTTGGGTTCCATTCCAGGAAACCACTTAGGTACATGTTTAATTTTAAAGACATGCTTAACTCCTTCCCCAGAGCAGGTTTTCTTTCCCCAGCGAGAGCTGAGGCAAACACCGTCTTTGATTTCCAGGGTATTCATCCAGAATTTTTCATGAGCCCTGAACTCGGTAAAAGCGCTTTTAATCTCTTACCAGCAAACAAGTTTCTTTGGTTAATAAAATATGACTCCACCTAGAAGGATTCAAGGCATCCTTTGATTTGTGCTCCTTGAGCAGGAATCGAGCTGCCTTGAGTTGTCCTTGAAGGGGAGCAATGGAAGGGGACAGAAAAACTTTATACAGCTGCTGGCAATAAATTATTAAAACCTTTATGAATACAACATATTATCTGTCCCAGTGCCTTCAGGCATTTTCTGTTCCTTTTGTGCTTTCAAAGCAATTAATCTTGCAACTGCTCATCACTTTCAGAGCCAGTCTTACAAGTCTGGAGAATGTGTGAAAATCAAAGAAATTGCAGAGGGCAAGCAGCGGCTGAGCTCAGGCGGCCGCCCTGCCCACCAGCGTGGGTTTGCACCATGGGACCATCCTCAGCGGGATGTTTTCTGGGGTTGTGCCTATCGGAAATTGGACGTTCCCCATGCTGGGACCCTCATCCCTTGCTTGGTGAGCTGCTCCTGGCTGTTAGAAAATGCTTCTTCCTCGCCAGCCTTTTCCTCCTTCTTATACTAATCACATTAGTCCCAACTCCCTCATCTGTGCGACCCCTGAATCACTTATTTCTTGTTGGCAGTCCTTGTCTGCCTCCCAAGTGCCAAACAGATAATTGCGCTGTTTTGTTACCTTTTTTCTTGTCATAACGCCCAAAAATTAAAATCTTCGTTTACTTCTACGCTTGTCAGGAATGTTTCACTTGCTGTAAAACCACATGGGCCCCTACACAGCATGCAAAGAGCTCAGTTCTTCGTAGCCTCCCCGCTTATGCAGTATCTCCTGGTGGGAAACACGGACCAGGGGGCCCTGCCCAGGGAGATCCCAGGCTCCCAGATGGAAGTGGGAGCTGAAGGATGCTCTTCTCCATCTCTCTGCTGACGTTGGGCAATTCTGTGTGAGTAATGAAAGGGAAAAGAGAAGGATCCTTCAATTTTCTTTTCTTTCTGGGAGAAGGCCCTACACCATGAGCTAGAGAATTTCCCAGCATCACCTTGGCAAATACTTAAGTGCTTCACACTTGGTTGAACGGCTCGATCAGGACAGATCATGAGAGAGCCCCGATCCACGTCAGACACCAGCTAGCCTTGTTATGGCAAGGGAGAAGCGGTTTAGATTTAAGCACTGGTGCGTGGATTGTGGGGACCCTAAAACTGCCCCTTTAGACTGTTGCGTGGGGTTGAAGGCATCCTACAGCCCCGCCGGGCCAGTCCCAGGGGCAGGTTGGTGCAGCCGCTGCTGACTTTACCACTAAAACGGGGCTTCACCTGTCGCTCCAGCAGCCTCTCTGCCCAGATTCTGCAGGGTTTTTTTGCCTGCCAAAAATAATCTGGCTTGTATTTGTAAATAGCCCGAGATCCTAATTTTGGCAAATCTAGCCTTGCTGGGAAAGCTTCTCCTCGTGATGGTACAGCTTGTGGAAGCTGGGCTTCTCCAAACGCTGTCATGGTGGGTTGCAAAGCCTCTTCCCAGCAGCTTGGGAGGAGAGCCTGCAGCGCGGGCAGCGCTTCTCACCACGGGGAGGTCAGAGCCGTCAGCCAAATCCCCTGAAGAGCTGATGATCGGCTCAGCTGGAAGGTGCTACAGATCCAACCTGGCGGGTGAAGTACGGGGTGATTATACCCAGCTCCAAAAGGAAGGGCGGAAGGGGTGAGGTTGGAGCCGCTCACTTTGCAACAGGAGCACATCCTGGGGAAAACCCCTGGCAACTGGGATGTGATTTGTCAGCTCTTTAGGAAAAGGACAGGCTGCAAAGCATGGCTGCATGGAGAAGTGTCCAGGAGGGAGCAGAGAGGTGGGGGTGGCAGTGCCTGCCCGGCTGGTGCTGTCCTTGTTGGGAGCCGGAGCACAGCAGCAGGGCTGGGGGCAGCGGGGTTTGCAGAGCAGCCAGGAGATGGAGCCCACACACAAGGCACCAGGGACGGAGCCTGATCTCACCCCTGCCAGACCACGGTGAAGGGAGACCAGCAGCCTGGCGTGGGGGTGCTCTGGTGAGAGGCAGCCCTGGGCATCCTCACATAAGGGGGCTTGCAGAATGGCTCATGCCACCTCCCCATCTTCTCAAGGGTCCCCCAGGTACAAGCAAAGAGCCACCAATGGCCTGTTCTTGTTGATGGTCTCAACACCCCTGACTGTCACACGCATCAATTGACCCAAACGTTGCCCCCCCCTTGCACAGTGTCACAGATGCACGCCAGGTCACGGATGGGCTCAGCCGGGACGTCGGAGTAAAAGGACAGCTGTGCAGCTCTCGTGTCCAAGTACAGGGTCCCCCAGTGTGTGGCCACAACCCGGTCGTCTTGTGACAAGTGGGCTGGCACTGGGGTAGACCTTGTCACAAAACCAAGGGAAGAGGAGGAAGAGCGCCAATCCCCAGAGCCCCTGTGGGGTTTGTGGTCCAGCACAGCTGGAAGGTTCCCCGCTGCTGTCATCTCCATTGAACATACCCAGGATCGGCTCTGACCTGATTTTTCTTCCTGGCAGCTAAGTAGGAGTGTCTCTGCCTCTGCTCTGAGTCTGCCTGCAGAAGCAGCAGTCCCGGCTATGGCCAACAGATAAACCAACCTCCTCCTCCTGAAAGGCTTGTGTGCTCACACCGCAGACAAGGCGATGTGTCCCTCTGGTGTGACAAGCACACAGACGGGATTTGGGAGCTTCCATGTCATTGCCTCCTGGCTCAGTGAGGCACCCCGAGATATGGAGACAGAAGAACAGCCCTGACTTTTAGACCATTCTTCCTGCAGAAACCCGCAGATGCCTCTTGCCATGGCTGGGTACGTGGCTGTCCGGCATCGGCACCTCAAGGCAGCTGGCCCTCCAGCCAGAGAGCCAACAGTGGGAGACCCCACCCCAGAGGGAGGCCACCTGTTTGGGATCAAGCCTTCTTTATTTTGTCATCTATCATACACTCATGCCTCCCTCCAGAGAGCTGTACTTCTTGGCTATTAGACCTTACTCATGCTATCAAGTGACCAAAGATAAGGAAAATCCTTTCCAGAGCCCAAGGATCTGATCAGGGGTTGGGGTATGATCACTAGTTTCCCATTAAGCAACAAGGGCTGAATTTCACCAGGTGGTCTTTTACCATTTTCACAGAAAAGCAGGGTTTTCTTGGTCTGGGCCATCCGACCAGTGTTGCCTAGATGTTCTGCAGCAGAGCAGCCCAGGACTCAAACTCCATCACCCCTATTTCAGCCATTACATGGTTATACTATGGTGGATTTCAGTTAAGCTGTTCAAGTCAGTTCACCAACATCGACCTCTCAGCTTCACAAACAGCTTCTCTATTGACCAGGAGGATGTTGTCATGGTTTAACCCCAGCCTGCAACCAAACCCCATGTGGCTGCTCGCTCACTGCCCCCACCCAAGTGGGATGGGGGAGAGAATCAGAAGGGTAACTGCGAACGTCCCCCCTTCCTCCTTCTTCCCCCCTTTCATACGCTGAGCGTGATGTCATGAGGTGTGTGACATCCCTGGGGTCAGCTGTCCTGGCTGTGTCCCCTCCCAACCCCTTGTGCGCCCGGCAGAGCACGGGGAGCTGAAAAAGTCCTTGACTAGTGTAAGTGCTGCTCAGCAGCAACTAAAACATCTCCACATTATCACCACTGTTTCCAGCCCAAACCCAAACCACAGCCCCGTACTGGTACTGTGAAGATAATCAGCTCTATCCCAGCTGAAACCAGGACATTCTCCACCCTTTATCCCATACCATTTAGGTCAGAACCTCATTAACCGCCAACTGCCTTTCCATCCTTTGATATAATACACAGATACAATTCTCTTAGCCTATGGACCACCCCCGTAAAATGTCTTTAAATTATCTTTAAAATGTCCACAAATGTCCACAAATGTCCACTGAGTTCATTCAGTCCATGGCTTTGGGCTCCATCCATCATAACAGTCTTTCAGGGCAGGAGGGATGGTGTTCTGGTGTTGCGTGCAGTTACTGGGCACCAAAGCCAGCTCAGGTCAGGTCACTGCTGCACTTGTGCTGCTTCTTGTAAGGCTCGTCTCCATTGGTTCGGGTGGTTCCTGTAACATGCAACCGAAACCACAGGTTATAACAATTTAAAGGTAGAACCATCACAATCGCCACCCCTGGCCCCTTTGGGCCAGGCTATAGGCTTTAGCATTGCAGTGAACTCTCCCCCTTGCTCCCAGCCTGGCTAGCAACAAGGGCTTCCTGCTACAGTAAATCCCATACCCTACAACTCAAATCCTGGGTTACAACACTTTAAAGATACTGCCATTACAATCTCCACCCCTGGTCCCTTCAGACCAGACCATCGGGTTTAACATAGCAGTGAACTCCTGCCCTTGCCCCTGCTCTGAGCTGGGCTTATCCACAGACTGCAGTCCCTTACGGTTGTACCTGCTCCAGGTGGAGCCTTATCTATGAGCCGCAGCCTCTCCAGGGGTACACCTGCTGTGGTACAGACTTATCCACAGCCACAGTTGCTTCAGGGTGTGCCTTCTCCAGCGTGGACTTATCCTTGGGCCACAACCCCTTCAGAGTTATACCTGCTGCAGCACAGACATAATGACAGCCATGGACGCTCCAAGACATACCTGCTCTGGCATGGGCTTATCCACGGCTACAGACGCTTCGGGGTGTCCTGCTCCCACGTGGACGCATCCACAGGTCACAGTCCCTTCAACTCGAGTTCACGCTGGCGTCGCAGCCCAGGAACAGCAGCGGGGCCCTGGCTGTCGGCCAGCCCAGGCACATGGCCACCGCTGTTATCAAACTGTTCCCAGGCACGGCAGGAGAAGGCGATAAGCACTACGGCAGTACAGCAAGCAGCGAAAGCAAAAAGCAGCCACTAACGAGCACTAGGCTCTAACATACAGTGAGGCAAGCAAGCCTCATGGCGAGCACAAAAGCCAGCCGATTAATAGCTAATCAGCAATAACAGCTAGAAATTCGATCTAGCACATTCCAATCGAATCTGTCGCTATCTCAAACCCTTCAAGCCCCACGTTAGGTGCCAAAAAGGACCGTTGTGGTTTAACCCCAGCCAGGAACTCAGCCCCACACAGCCGCTCGCTCACTCACCCCTGGTGGGACAGGGGAGAGAAGCAGGAGGGTAAAAGTGAGAAAACTCATGGGCTGAGATAAAGACAGTCTAACAGGTAAAGCAAAAGCCACGCACACAAGCAAAGCAAACCAAGGAATCCTTTCCCTCCTTCCCACGGGCAGGCAGGAGCTCAGCCGTCCCCAGGACAGCAGGGCTCCATCACGCCTAACGGTGACTGGGGAAGGGAAACACCATCGCTCCCAATGTCCCCCCCTTCCTTCTTCTTCCCCCGGCTCTATGTGCTGAGCATGACCCATGCGGTGTGGGACATCCCTGGGGTCAGTTGGGGTCACTGTCCCGGCCGTGTCCCCTCCCAACCCCTTGTGCGCCCGGCAGAGCACGGGGAGCTGAAAAAGTCCTTGACTAGTGTAAGCGCTGCTCAGCAGCAACTAAAACATCTCCGCATTATCACCACTGTTTCCAGCCCAAACCCAAACCACAGCCCCGTACTGGTACTGTGAAGATAATCAGCTCTATCCCAGCTGAAACCAGGACGGATGTTCTGAGCAGGGAGGTGGGAGCAATGGTCCCATTCCCAGCACGTGGGAGCCCGGGTCCAAACTGGCTCCAGTATAAAACACCTCCTGGAGATTCCTGCTTCCCGCAGCTCCCTCTAGGGACAACCGCCCCAGCACATCCCGCCCGCCCGTGGGGGCCCCCCGCTCATAATGCCCTTTTATAAGGCTTCACAAAGCCCTTCTTGGTTCATATCCAGGCTGCTAAGAAAGGTTGCCAAGGGTGTCCCTGCAAACAATAAGGGGCCTCTGTTTGTAAGGCGGCTGCAGTCATAAATGCTTTTTTTGTGATCTCTAAACGAAAATAGCTTCTTCTTTCCCAGCAGATCTCCTTCTTCTGTGTCTTCAAGTCACATCTGATTGCTGAAGCACACAGGGGCCTTTCTGCTAGCAGTGTGGTAGTAACGACGCTGCTTGGGGGAAGCGAGCTCTCTCCCCCTTTGCTAACATCCTTGCCAGCTGGGTCCTTGTTGCAAGCTTATTTATCGCTTGTGGAGTCCAAGAGCCTCCAAGCGCAGTTGGCATCACCTGGCAGCGCTCTTCGCAACGTAATTCTGTCGAGCCATTCAGCAAGCTAGATGGAAACCCTGCCCAGGAAAGTTGTGGAGGCCCCATCCCTGGAAGTGTTCAAGCTCTGGTTGGACGGGGCTTTGAGCAACCTGGTCTAGTGAAAGATGTCCCTGCCCATGGCAGGGGTTGGACTAGATGGCCTTTGAAGGTCCCTTCCAAACCCAAACCACGCTATGATTCCATGATTTCATGAGCTCTGTCTCCCAGAGGCCAGTAGAAAAGAGGTCTTAGGAAAGTCACATTTCTCCTTCCAACTCAAGCGATTACGTGTGGAACAAATTCCAAAAACTCACCTCTTTTTTTTTTTTTAATCTTAAAAAGCCCAAAGACACTTTTGGGTTGGGACAGGAGGAAACTTGTGTTAGACTAGACTTAAAAACCCTCACCATCGCAGACAGGCCACCTTAAGAGCATACAGAGGCAGGGCGAAGCCTGCACCACATTCCTCTCTAACCACAGCCTGTGTGGAGACTTCTGCGCCTAATCACTGCCCTGCTTTGAAGGTGGTTGTTAGCGTCTGTTAAGCACCTTCATGAAGGCAGGTAGCTGAAACAATAGCTCTTTCCACAGGCATGTGTCCCTTCAAAGTGAAGGTGGACATCTGTCCACCAAGGAGGTGGCAGAAAAGAATTTGCTAGAGTGGTTTGGGGCAGGGGCAGGCAGAAGTATGAGGGGTAAATGGCTCCATCGAGGAGCTGAAGGACATGGGGACAGGTTCTGTGCCCCAGCATGGTGCCAAGGCTATGCTAATGCCTGGTGAGAATAACCCATCCCTTGCATCCCCGGGCACGGAGCGGTGCAGGCAGAGCGCAGGCAGCTCATTCACACAAAGCATGCTCTAGCTTCCCAGGCTTCCAGGATCCCAAATAAACCCCACAGCCTGAAGGTGACAGAGCAGAGAAACGACCCTCAATACATAAAATGAACTTAAATAAAACCAGTTGCAAGTTGGTCACTATGAAATAAAACAATCTGATCAGAAGTTACGTAGATGGAGAACTCCTCAGGACAAACTTGCCCTTCTTCTGTGCTACTTGCCAGGAGCCAGCTAAGCTCTGCTCTTTCCCCAGACATCCCTACAGGGCCTGTGCATCGATTCCTTATTTTCAGATCTCCAGATTGAAGAAGGGCTTAGGATAACGGTGAAGGTTAAGAGATGCACAGAACTGGCCTTACACAAATAAATTTTAAAGAGATCCTGTAAAGCCTTCTACCATCTTGGCCGTGGGGGGAATGACTGAGAAGACAGAGACACTGAGAGACAGACTTCCTAGAGATGCACAGCGAAGGGACAAGATGCAAGTTGCAGGAAAGAGAAATCCAGCTCGATGTAAGGAAGAAAATATGCACTGTGATGGTGACTAAACACAGGAACAGGAGCAGAGCAAGGTGCAATCACCGTCTTCGTGCTCAAAACCCTGACCCCGAGCGACTTGATCCAACTTGGAAGTTAGCTCTGCTTTGAGCAGGGGTTGGACTGGAGACCTCCGAGGTACCCTCCAGCCTCAGTTATTTTATGATTCTGTGTAATGAGGTGAAACCACTGATCAGGGGTTTCCAGGTAGGTGCACCGAAGGCTTGACCCACCCTATGCAACAGCTTATCTTTCGTTGTTATTTGTACTGCATAGGTGGTCTCAGTGTGACCATATTACAACCTGTCTGATCATCAAACCAGCAGATAAAAGCTTGACCAGACTCTCTGCAGCCCTCTTGAAGCCACCTACAGCTAGTGCAGCCCTTTTTATTAATTCGCTGAATGGTTCCCCCAACATCTCTAGATAAGGCTGTCATTTCCTGCCTGGTGGCAGAGGACCTTCCCATCAGGGTCTCTTCTCCGAGGTGCCGTTGCCCTGTGGTCCATCAGAGGCCACTTCAGAGGAGAGCACCACAACCTCCAAGGCGTGGGGAAGCACGGATATGGCAGATAGTCCCCCAGCCCCGACAGATGAATCACGCTGTCGAAATCCCAGCTCTGGAGCAGGCATGGGTTTCCTGGGAAGAGGGAAGAGTTTCACCCTTGGGCTTTGAGGGAAGGGTGTTGGGGCAGCTCAGACATGGAAAAGGTACCGCTTGGAGCAGGAACATGTGCAGCTATCTGCTACTCTGCGGCATCGACTTCGTGCCAGCACACGGGCTCACGCGGTGCATTTGAGATACGCTCACCTTTGGTTTCCTCGGTTGAAGTGCTAAAGCCCGGGAGAGCTGAGAACACCACTCTGCAGGCAGAGAGATCCAGGGACGTAAAATTTATGAGCACATGTTGCTGCACACTCGTCTGACCGATACTTCTCAACGCGGTATGTGTTTTCCCCACCTCGCTCCCTGTAGAGTAACATCATCTATTAATTAACCTAAATGGCTGAACACATGCTTTCCTGTTAGTGAACAATAGACAAAACCAGATGACCCATGAATGAAAAATAAGGTGGTGACACGCTCTGAGCAACGTTGTTCCATGATAGACACCGACACGGCAGGATGGATTGTCCTATGATAAAAAATCAGGCCCAGGAGTGATGGACTTGGCTTGAAGCAGGGCTAACTCTTGAGCAGCCGTGATATGGGCTTAAATAAACCACTGCAAGAAATCATCAGGGCTGAGAATGGACCAGAATGGCTGGGCAGCGGCCGAGCATCATTCCATCCGCTTTGCGTGATGAGTTTAGTGGCCTCCCTAGACCAGACAGGCTGCTTCAGCGAAGCTGTGGTGAGTAATTATCTCCTTTCCTGGTAATATCAGGAGGATTTGGTGACAGAGACTGAATCCCTCCCTCCCCATAAAGCGCAGAGCCATGTTAGAAAGGCCAGGTGTGGGATGAACTGCTCGGACAGAGACTTGTTCTGCTGGTGAATCCTTCAGAGACCGAAATGTGCAGCTTGCCTTATCAGCGCCCGTGTGACAGTCCCACGGGGGGACCACCCTCTTCAGAGAGGCATGGCCAGCCTCTCCTCTGTGGTCATAGCCTCAGATGCTGCTGAGGAGCCAGTTAATATTATTAATGTTACTAATAAATAGCGAGAGAGATCAAGCTGCCCTTACAGAGGGAAATTTCTCCTTCCAGGGTAAGTAGCCTCCTCCAGGGTAAATTAACAACCACTTGCTTTCACCCCAACAGACCCCTCTGGCCACCTCGCTCAGCGGGGGGAGCTTTACCAATCCCCTGAAAATCTAAGCCCCTGACTCCTGCATTATTCTGAGCAGCTGTGCCCTAAATCTGGGCTCATCAGCTAGAGCCCTGACAGCCTGTGCAGCTCAGCTGGGAGGCAGAATAAACACCCCATCATTTCTATCACATTTCAGAGCCCCCAGGGCTGAGGCTGGGCTATTAGGAGATAACGCTTGGAGATAGGAAGCAAGAGGAAAAATTGCTGCCTCAGGGAGATACAGAGAGTAAAGAGGGAAAATAGCGAAACGGCTGAGGTGTCTGCAACACAGGGTCCTGCTGGCATCGTCAATCTAAACGTAGGCACAGATAACAGCGCTGTGCATGCTGGAGATAAATCCCCATCTGTGGGCTGCGTGGTTGTGAGACTGGATGTGGGACATGGCTGTAAAGGCAGAAGCCAGGACCTGCATCCTTTTAGCTGTGCCAGGACTTTGGGCTAAACCCCACGTGCAAGAACATTTCCAGTGAAAGTTTGCAGGAGGTCCCTCATCTGGACAATCCCTGGTATCACCTACCACCACCTGCTTTCAAACCAGAATACTCTTTTTTGTTCTTAGGAAGGTCTATCAACATTTTTTCCCAGACACCAGGAAGGATGCTTTCTTCTGCACAGCTCAGCAAGCCATAGGTGCTGTCATCGCTACGTGGGTCTCCATCACAGGTCGCTGCACAGAATCCCTTTCGGGCATTTCAGGGGGTCATCATTGAGGACCCCCACCACGGACACCTTGACACTACCTCTTGCAAGACCTCCAGAACAATTGTGGGACACCCCACGGTAACCGCTGCTGCTCTGTGGAGAAGACTCTGCCTGTGCTGTCATTGGGACAAATATCTCAGACGCCCACTGCATTCCCACCAGTTTTCTTTGGCCAAATGCATGTGAAACACGCTCAACTCTGATGGTCAAGGGTGGCAAGGGTGGTGGGGGTGCTGGAGATGGGGAGGAGGATGGAGTCACCAGCACTTGCAGACTCTCAGGGTTGGGAGAAAAACATGAAGATGATCTCCAAGACAAGGAATTAAAAAGACAAATGCACAGGTCTTGGATTAATCCTGCGGTGAAGCTTTGGAAATCCTGGACTCCAGGGTAGGAGAGGGTTAAGAGAAAGCTCTGAGCCGGGCCTTCACTCTCTGACTACATTGGATGCTCCGAAGGAGGAGCCCCAGAAGGCCTCCTACCCTTTTGATCAGGCTCAAAAGAGAATGTCTCTCATCATTAAAGTCAATTCTTCCAGGATGGCAGGGAGGGGCATTTTCATGGCTGATTAGCTTTGCAAAGCTCAGGCCAATTCAGCTGTTATGGGGAGATATATTGCGCTCCTGCCTTGCAATAGCCAGCCCAGTTTGCCCGAGCAGGTAACCAGCCGCGCTCAGAGCGATGCCTGGAGCGGGAGCCACTGCACCAAAAATACTGCACTGGGCACTGAAGAAGGTAGCAAAGCTTCAAAGCCAGATTTGAAGCCCTGCAGTTTCTTGCTTGCTGTCCTGGCTGTGGTTGCGTTAGATGTCTACGTTCAACTAAAACTGAGGCCAGAGACGGGTGAATGCTATGAGAGCGGGGCAGAGAAGTGAGTTACTGAGGTGCTGTGCTCTGGAAAGCAAACCCTGATTTCAATAAGCTTTTCCTTTTCATTCCCTTCTTCTCCTTTTCCTTCTGGCTATCCCAAAAGGGAACCAAATCCCATACGACAAGTTTCCACCTGGCCTCCCCACAGTACCTCCCATTCAGAAGCAGCCGAACTGCGGTCTGGGGGAGACAAGGGCTCTGCCAGATTCTGGGAGGCTGCAAAGGGGGAGGGAGCCAATGCCTTCTTGAGGGCGTTTGCTGCTGCAAAAGGTTTTGTTCCCAGTTACTCATGCACTTGATTTAAACGCTGCACAAAAATCCCCTTCTCTGATGCAAAGAGAAACCGCTTGAACCTGCCTGTAGCTGGGGTCGGCTGGGGAAGGTTAAGTGCAGGGCACAGAGGGACAGTCTCCTGCGTGCAAAATGGGGGATTTCTGGCTACCTGAGATGCTGTACCCTTGCTTTAGTGAGCTGGAAAGGAGAGGCGGTCGCTGGGGCTGTAGGCAGCCGGCGCGAGCTGGAGTGAACTTCGGCGTGCTCCCACTGGCATCAGGGAGCTGGGATGCATCGAGAGCATGCATCAGGAGGAGACGGGAAAGCACAGGGCTTTATCCCGTCTCTTTCATCTTAGAGTCAGACGCCAGAAATAGGTTTATAAGAAAAGCCACAGGACTGGGACGTACGATGCGCTGCGCCAAGGGCAGGTGAGCTGCAGCATCCCTGGAAAAGCTACTCGTGGCGTTGATCCAGGCACTTGGTACAGAAACAGAGCGGTGCTGGTGGGATGGGCAAGCCCGCTGGGTAATTAGGGAAGATGTGAGGGACACAGAAGATGCCAGCGGGTCGTTTGTGAATGCTGGGTGCTGGCAGAGCCACCGGGATGCTCTCTGTGTATCTGCTCACGTGCAGCTTGGTTTGACTCAGCAGCGAGAAGCTGGCAGGCAGAGAACTTCACAGGCCAATTTCTGGCCATCTGCATGTTCTTGGCCCCGATTCTGTCACCCTGCAGCGGGGACACGCCAAAGTGACGTTGACCCGAACTGTGTCTGGGCTGAGCTATCCCAGCTCAGTGGCCTGTGTACAATGGCTTAAGGCAGCAAACACAGAAGTTAGGGTATCCCAGGATGAGGATCTCAAGACTCACGTATTAGCAGCAGGTCCTCTGCTCCACCACTCGTTTCAGACCTAGTAAGGAAGAGCACAGGCACTGTGGAGAGCTTTTCCAGTCCGTACTTTGAGCCTTCCCAACAAGTGGTTGTCAACCCTGCACCCAGTCATCTCCAGAGACATTGCTTTGGTGGCTTCTCCACCCATCTCATATCAGAGCTTCATTATCCTGACCATGCCCTAAGAAATACTCCTCCAGTGATTAACTCGAGTCTCGTTTGTTTCAGCTGAAGCCTGCATTTGGCCTGTTGACTGGGGCATGGAGGACAGCTTCTCTCTGGAGACAAGGGCTGGTCACTGATCCATGAAATCCCATGGCTTCTCACCCCAGTGACCTTGTCCACTGTGTCTCCTAAGCGCAGTTTGGGCTCACACGACAGAACTAAGCCCTGGATGATCGAGGTTAAAGTAAGTTCATTATCTCAGCGCCTACAAAGAGAGCTAACTTCCCTGAGAGCACCCGGCCTCCTGAGTCACCCTCATCCAACCTCCTGCTTGCCCCTTTATCAGCCATCAGCACTTTCCGGGTAGACAGGTGACTTTTACAGCGTCATCTCACACAAGGCAAATCCTCTAAAAACAGTCAGCAGAGCATTTAATCGCTGTCTCCGCAGCGATGCTCATCTGAACACAAGACGAGCTCCCCTCCCTAAGCCTTTATAATCCTTATGCCTCTAACGTGAGATACCAGGCTGGGGAAAATAATATCAGCAGTTCCAATTCTTGGATTAGGTGTCCCCCAGCAGCTTCTGAAACTGTGCTAACCATCAGCCAGGAGTTCGCCGTGCTCCGTGGGCTTGTGGAGAAGAAGAAGGTATTTTCACACCAGGAGAAAAATAATATAGAAATGGGAAAAAAATATATTAACATCCCTCACAGAACAGCTCTCGCAGAAATATCCACTCTCTGAGGGAGAGGACTCCCTAAATTGATGTCAGGCGCTCACGGATCATGGCACGGTACACGTGAGGAAATTAAGGAGTTTGCGGTGTTAAAGCTGTGGCAAAAGACGTGGAAAAGAGGTTTACAGCTGGATATTTGCTGTAAAATACTTCCCCTTCACCTCTATTCTGACATTTTTATAAGACAATGTAAAAATGTTTATATTCAACAACGCCGTTTGCTGTTTATTTAAGTAATAACAATCGAGCCCGCAGGCATTTCCTGGAGATAACCTTCTGGCGAGGAGCTTTTCGCGTTTTAACTGCTCATTAATTCTCCAGTGAATATCTTGGTTTGACACCATTATCAAGACTGCTGTTTGATCACTGTTGAGACTATAATGCAATCACTTAATGGTAGGCTGTTATTTTTCAGCACTTAATTACAGTGGGGTGCTTGTTGTGTGTCGTTAAAATTACTCCACCGTAAAAATCCCTGTTCTTAACCCCCCCAACCCCCCACCCCCCCGTTCCCACTCATAAATCCCCGTGTCGCCTGCTGAGTTATTTCCCCCTCGTGCTCCTCTCTCCTTAACCTGAGATCTGTGTACAGGTGAATCACGTTGGTTTTTTTGCTATTTTTGCCCCAAAGGTAATCCGTTCATTTCTGACCAAAGGCAGAGTGAAAAAAAAAATAAAAATAAAAAGAGTTCTTGGGCCTCATTACGCAAAAGAACCACTTCACGTGGTCATGAGGTTTCTGTGCAAGCTGAAGGGACGGAAGCTGACCGGAGGGGTAGGGTTATTTATGGCACCTCTCCATGAGCATGTTGGGACTCCCCCATAAAGCATCGCTGCTGGGATCATCTTCCCAGCTCACCCCTCAAACACTTCGCCCGTGCGACTCCATCCTTCCACTGCCTCGCAGCCCGAGGCTGTGCCGAACAACAGCTCCTTCTTTTCAACTGTGATTCCTTCCTCCGTGTAGCTGCACCCTTTTGCAACACCCAGAGTTTGACATTTTCACCTGCTTTTTCCTTAACCCTCTCCCCAGTCGTGCCTGTGGAACTCCCCTCCGGTGCCTGGAAGGCCACCTCTCGCTGAAGTCTGCAAGTCACAGCTCTTCAATGTTATGCTCATCATCCCTCTCACCCCCCTTGCGTGGCTCCTCCATTTGCTGAGTCCTGCTGGCCACTCGATTATAAGCCTTCTGCAGAAGAGATGTTCCGCTTTGCTTTAACATCCCACGCTCCAAACCTCTAATCGTCACCCGAGGTCCTGACGATACACGTATGATTTGATCGACACGGGATAATAATTGAGATTTATAATCAAAATGGAGGCAAAGAAGAAGCAGTGTGAAAATTCTGAGATAGCTGTATGGAAATATGGAAAAACCACTAGCAAATCAGCACATATTGCGTCCTCGGTGCAGGGAATGCTGAAGCACAGGAGCACTTGGGCCACCAGGCGTATGCATCAATTGTGCTTGACAATGGAAAAATTGAATACTCTACCGATAATTCCCACTAGAAACACCTTGATCTCTCTTAGAACTATTTCAATATACACACTCTCACTATGAGATGTGATTCAATACCATTTTAAAGAAAATACATGATCATTAGCCAGTGAAAGTTACCCAGGACCATCTGAAGATGTCAGCCTGGCAGACCCCCGCAGGGCACGTTTCTGTGCAGGGGTTTCAGGCCAGTTCCAGGACTGGTCGTAAGCATATGCGGTGCGTAGTAGATTACAATATTCACGTATGCGAGTCTGGAACATGCTCAAGTGCAGCGGTATGCTCCGGGCCGGAGAGACCACCACCACTGCCTGCTGCCACCGCAGCTCCAGGGTCTCCGAGACCTTCTCCTCAGGAGCAGCGGTTGACCCCCCTTCCCCAGCTCCGCACACGCACGTGCAAGCTATCACGAGCTACTTCTGGCTTCTGTATCACCAGTATGGGCTCACCTCCAGCTCACACAGCAGGCAACGTTTGTTTTCAGCGACCAGTAACTGAGCATACTGATGTGCTCCAGGTCTGTAACAGCTCAACAGCCTTGCCATGGGACAGAGGACGGGCTAGAGACCTCCCAAAGCCGCCTACAGACATACAATTTTAAAATTGCGCCCTGGAATTGCTTAGGAGAACATGTAGATCTAGAGCAGTGATCGTGCTTTATAGGTAGAAACCTGTATTGGAGACAGCACATGCAAGACTGTTCCGCAGAGCCCCCTGTTGCACAGGCAGGCGTTCCCACGGCCGCAATGGTGGGACACTGCGCTGCTAAAGCACCTAAGCGACATAACCCGAGCCCAAACCCACCAGAGCTGGCAGCAGCTGACTTGAGGACCTCAGAGAGCACTGTCCTCCAGCAGAGAGGACTCGTTCCCAGCAGCCCTAAGCACTGCAGCACTGAGACCTCAGTCGGGAGCTCTGAAGCTCGGGCTGTGCCATGGGGCAGACGCATCAGGTTGCCCTCACGTAGGCGTGAGTGTCCCTGTATGAAAGCAAAACCCTGCCGTGCTTCGGTCGGTAGATGACTGTGAGCAGGATCCAGGTATGTGCTGTGTTTAGACAGCCTTTACAGTCCCAGGAGAGAGTACGTGCCACAGGGCTGCAACGTAGACATGTAGGGCAGCTCAAGAAAATCCCATGCTGAAACGTTCTCTATATAGAGAGAACCTCTGGGACTAGCTCAGATGGAGACATCTGTGCTGTCAGTGTCTCAGGCCAGCCGAGATGGGTCCCACCCTTCGAGAGAGAGGCAGTGCTATTGAACAAACGTCAAACAACTGGGAGCCGGTGCAGCACTTCTGGGCTGGAGCAAGGACGGCGTTCACGGCTTTGCAAAGGCCATCACCGCCTACTCATCGCTGGAACACGGTTCAGCCAAGGAATTCATTTTCTTGGCTCTCCCTGACTGTTCAGGGCTTAACCACAACAACTTAACGCTGGTCTCTGCACGCCGTTAGCAAACGTGCTGGTCATATTGATTGCCTGAGTCTCAAAGCTGTTCCTTCCAGATGGGTAGTGTCCTATGTGCTTAAATAGCATCTTTATCTCCCAGTACCAAACATAAGCTGACTCACAGATCCCCAGATAACGCCTCTATCCAATGTTGTTTCTAAAACACATGATCCTGCTACAAAGACACCTCTTGGGAGTGCCTTGCTGAAGCGCCCGCTCTGTTTTCTGTCTGCATTCTCAAACACAGCCGCAGCAGAAACTACCTTTGTGTGCAGCGAGTAGATCCTTTCAGCAAACTTCCTGCACAAGACAGTTCCAAACTCTTTCCAGACCATCATTTCTGGTTTTGGCAGGCGTCCCTTCGCCTCCCAACAGTCTTGGACTTGGACTTGCCTGTCAGGGGGAACACGGTGCTCATAAGCCGCCTCCGAGCCTGCCACCTTCGCCGGTGGAGCGTCCCTGCAGCCTCCCTGCGCAGGGATGTGCAACAAGCAACGTGCTGAGTGAGGGTTGTTTTTTCCCTATTCCTCCGCCCCCCCACCTCTCCTCCTCTGCTGCCTTTGCTCAGACTGGACACTCACACGACGATGACGCCAAGGAGAGCTCAAAGCAGTGGAAGAAAAGCCGAAAAGCCTTTTTATATTAATTTTATAAATCACAATGCATTTTACATTTTAGTAATATTAATTTAAACTGGAAAAAAATAAAACCAAACCCAACCCCCAAGACCTTTTCGGATTATAATGAGACACTGTTTCCTCCAGAGAAGCCCAAGGGATTACATAGCAATATTCTTCTTGAGCCAAATGTTACGCTTCCTTAAACAGCTGCACAGGGCTCAGACTGCAGAGGCAATGACCCCGAATCGTGCCGCGGAGCCGAGCTCTTACAGCAGCACCTGGGAGCCCAGACACACGAGGCCCTCAGGGCTGCAGATGGGGTGGGAGTACAAGTTGCACCGCGGGCAGGGGCAACAGGATGGAGGCAAACAGCCGAGGATGCAGGAAGCCAGCCTCGATGATCTAAGCCTCGGTCTCTCCTTGCCTCTGACTCCACGAACTGTATCCCATAAATCCTACAAAAACAGAGCCTGGCAGTCCCATCTGTTTTCTTTTCACCTTCCTTCCCCCTTTCCCGCACCATCTCTCTACCCTTGCACCCTGGGTTTTACAGCGATTCAGCCTGCTGAGCAAAGGCTGTTGTTGCGGGTCTGCTCCCAGCAGTTTATTCCTCCTTCCCATGCCTCCCCAAAACCATGCCCTGGTGACTCCTCTTGACAGAATCATCCCGATTTAAACAAGTGAGGAGCGAGCATTCTTCCCTCCCAGTTTCTTTTGCTCCTAAAATTGGTTTAATCCTTTGTTAAGCCCTATAACGTGTAGGTATTTGCGGCTGTACTGGACTTAAGTAGCATGAAACTATTAATCTTGTTTTAGTGGTCAGAGGTGTTGACTAGCCATTTATTTCCAAGCCCCAAATATTGCCCTGAGGTGGTTTGAGCTGCTTGGAGGATGGGGGGAGGGTTGAACCAAGTGATTTCTTCCAAGCTAAATTTTTCTGTGATTCCATGTTTCTGCTTGCTCCGTCCATAAGAAAACACACGCCTGTATTTTGTGCGTGCTCTGTATGTAATCACGTATCCTCCTCTTTGAGGCATTTCCTACTCTAGTGCTGTTCCTGCAACCTCTAGTAAAATACCTCCTCCAACGCTGTTATTACCCTGGCCTTTATTATCCCCATTATACTTTGCACAACTATTTTGCGCTGGGGTGCAAGAGGCGTTTAGAGAACTGGTTTCAATTTAAAATCAGTAAGTCCTTACTGGTTTGGCCTGTCACGATAGGAGGAAGTCAAATGTGTTGATGTAATCTAGAAACCAAGTTCCTTTTGTGCTGTTTCAACAGCGCGTGGACAAGCCCACGGGGAAGTTTCACTCTCGTTAAGCTGCAGGCATAAGTTTAACTACACGTCCAGCCACTCCCACGGAAGCCAGCCAGACCATTCACCCTCTTAATTACAAGTCCATGTGTAAAAGTTTGGGTAAAGTGTAGTTTAATAAACTTTGTATAAATGCTAGGCTCCGGATCCCAGAGGACCTGTGTTTGCTGAAACCAAATGAGCCTGAGGTGGCTGAACAACAGTGTTTACAGCTGTTCTGCAAACACAGTCCTCAGCCAATTATTAAGTTGATTTAAACCAGCATAATTTCACCCAGGGAAATTACCAGCAGCCTAGCCCATGTCTCACTTAGCACTGAATGCCGCAGCCCCAGTTCCCTTTTTGCTTATACTGTGCAAAAGGAGCAGCTCTCCTATAGCTGACGGTGTTAGACTGGTGTGAAACAGGAGCTACCTTCAGGCAGGCTCTTCCAAAGCTGGGCAGGCAATGCTCCGAAGCCCGGAGCCTCGCCGGCACCGGCGCGCTCTGCAGCTTGCAAGGCGGCTCAGGGATGACACCCATGAAACCCAACACAGTTGAACGCATAATTTCACTCCATTCCTCAGCCGTGAACATATAGATTTGGTGCACTTCTACAACAGCCCCCAGTGGAAATCTGGCTGAGAGTAAGCAAGGTGCAAGGAACTTCAGCGGCATCACCACTAAGGGTGTAAGGGTATTAAAAAAAGATATTAAGGCTTTGAGAAGAAAGGTGCTACTGATGGAGAAGAGCCCAAATTGAGACTCAGGCGTTTCTCTTCTCATAAAAGCCAGGATGAGGGTATTTGTGCTTTCAGAGACTTTATTTTTCTAATGATCTCTCTTTCCTCCAGCATGAAGCCAAGCTCCTAATAGCTACTACCAGCCCTCCATGAAAGCTAAGGGAGAGCTCGTGGACCAGCAGCCCAGCGCAGCACAGAAAGGCCACCGGACGGAGTGTGGTGGAGCCGGAGGTGTGGAATCCCGCGGTGGTTTTTGCCTGGAATCCCGAGGAGTCAGCTGTGGAAAGGACTTTGCACTGGCTGCCTTTTTAGCAGGGCGTTTTCGTGCGCAGCCACATCAGGTCTTCAGCAGGAGCGGCTCTCCTGAGAGCTACTAACGAACGTGCTGGATTCATTAGCCTCCGCCAAGGGGCAGGTGCCTGAAGAACCGCAGCCAGCCCTGCTCTGTCCCCTGGGGAGCTCCGTCAGGGAGAAGTGAGCGAGCAAGAAGCGTACATTCCAGCTGTGGCTTTGACAGGGGGTCACCGAAACAGCCCTGAAGCCCACGGCTGGTGTTTCCTGGCGTGGCTGCTCTCCTGGTCATAGCCAGGGAAGGTGGTTAAGGCTTCAAGCAGCTGAGAAAATGGAGATTAGCGTCTTCTCCCAGATGGTGAATAACTTACAGTCGTCTTTCCCAAGAGCTAGAAGGAGTCAGCCTGCTGTGTGAGCCAGAGTGAGGAAGAAGGAGAACTGGTAGCAGAGCTAAGAGACAGAAATAAAGCTAACCGGTGTCTACGGGTGTGTTTATGCTTCAATCCTTCAGTTAATTACTGCCTGTTGGTAGAATTGCACCCAGCAGAGGTCGGGTACGGCACAGGGTCTGTCTGTGCAGCAGCCAGAAACGCACCTGCATCCCTGGAGCGGTGCCTGACCTCCCTGTAATCCCGCTGACTCTGGTTCCTGGGCGGTGAAAGCCGCCACGGGGACGGCGGTGCCAGGGGCTGACGAGGGAAGGTGTTTCCATCCTGGCTACATGAGTCAGCCCGAGCCAGGCCGCATGTCAAGGGCAGCAATCACGTTTCCTTGTAGCAGCATTGTCGAGGGTTGGGCGGCACCGTTCGACTCCCTCCAGAAGGGCAAAGGCAAGGAAGCGGTGCACTTCCACGAGCCTCTAAAATGAGCTGGGAAAGAGGAGATGACGGGGAGGTACAAATGCAAGAGTGTCTCCCACCCTTCCCTTGCTCCCTCCTCTTCCTCACCAATCTGATCTCTCTCCGGGAGGCGAGACCTCTTCAAACAGACCCAGCACCGTCTGCCTCCCTGTCTGCCGAAGCACCCTGGGGACGGCGTTGCTAGCGGGGTCTGGCACCCGTCGCGGGGATGCTGAGGCTCTCACTTTACCAAGCCACCATGGGCACCAGCTGCTCCCCCAGCCCCGACGTCGGAGGAGAGAGTCCCCGAGGTCAGACACAGCAGAGATGCTTCTCTGCGAGAAAGGCAGAGCGTCTGGCGCGGCCCCTAACAACATGCAGCCTGTCCTCACCGTTTTGTTCCGTTTTTTGTTCTGAACATACAAAACTGCCTCGCCTCCCTTTATTCCTCCCAAGAATACCCCGCATAATCGTGGCAGCTCCTCTCTTTTCAGGCCTTGCCCTCCAGCTGAATGTGCCGAGGGCCACATTGTACCAGGCTTCGGCGGCGGCTCTGAATGCCTTTCGTTACCCTCTCGCTCCGTTTTGGGAGGAAGCAAGGAAGACAGAGCTATTTTTGTAGCATCTAGGCTCTCCCCAGACTGCATCTAACTTGCTATTGTTGGTCAATGATCTTTCAATTACTGGCTACACTTGGGACTTTGGTCTGTTCTTGCAAAAAAGGGCTGATGTATTCAGCGCGCTCTTTCCAAAGAGCAGGCTTGGATGGGACGATTAGGCTGCGCAGGAGAGTTGCTCGCAAACAAAGCCTTTCTTTTTAGAAATATGAGTTTGAAAGTGCAGCTGGCTCTTTTTTCTGCAGCAAATTTACCGTTCTGTGGTAGTTTTTGCGTGCTGGTGATTTTTCTGTTCCCAAGGAGTGCAAGCTACTTTCTTTTGATGTTTTTTTTTTTTCCTTTTCCCTCCTTACTCTTTATACAATACCCTGATTTTTGTTATGAAGCTGGAGGTTATCTCAAAATACGCCAGGATTCCAGAGGAGTGGCTTTACAGAGATTATGGCTCTGGGCTGGGAGCCACACTTTCCAGGTTTGGACCTAACTTTAGTCCCTGTCTATACACATGAACATTTTCCCAAACAGACACTCCGTTTTCATAGTTACCCAGCTTGAGGCAATCTGATGCTGGTCTTCAGAGCCTGCGCATCTTCCCACTAAAATCAGATGGAGATATACGGGTCAAATATTTCCATAAAGCTCTTTCAAGACACGACCTGGAAATAGAAAATCTATGAGAAAAACAGAAGCAGAGCGGGTATACTGCGAGTAACTCGGCCACTGTGCTGCTTTTTGCTGAACCGGCATCGATCCAACAGCCTGTACAGAATCGTACAGGATGAAATAGTGTTTCTTTTGAATTAGCTGTAAGTCCAAGGTCATTACATTTGTAACGACTAGAGCTCTGGCAGGGCTCTGCGCAGGGACCGGTGTCACAACCCAGGTCCGTGGGGGGTAGCTACCGGCTCACTAACCACCGTTGCCACAACAGCTTTGGAAGGGCGCAATGTTCTTCATTTTCTCTCGTAATTCCTACAGTTCCAATAAAGTTTTATTACTAGTTTCCCCCTACCCTAAAAATGAAAGGTCTAAAGCAACTGTGCAGATGCAGGTATTTTTCAGCTATTCGTCGTCACCAATCAGACCTTTGTTCCTGGCAGCACTTTAGTTATTATATTTCGTTCCTTATTAAGCATATTTTCGAAGGACCTTTGGTCATTACGACTGAATCGAAATGAAGGAAAGAGAGGTGAAAGCAGACCTCTAGCAAACTCCGAGTTTATGCCTAAATGTGCTTAATAATTGGATGTGTGTTGTCAGACATCCTCACGGCAGGATTTCCAAGTGGGTGGGTGGAAAATAGAGGGTTTCTGTGCTCACTCCTGCTGTTCTGACACTTGTATCAGCTGGGGACCTTCGGTGGGAAAGCTCCTTATTTGCATGAGAGAGGGAGGACTTGTGCCAGCGCAAGGTCTGGGGAATGATCACAGAAACCAAAAGAAAACACGGGTGAGGTGTTTGCAGGAAGGCTGAATTCTGGAAAGGAAAAAAAACAACAACCTGAAGCAAGTCCTTCAAACGACCCAGAGAGTGTTTTGAAGGAAGATCACAGAGAGTTGTTAAGCATGGGGTTGGCCCACACATTTCCCCAGACAGCAACCGAGCACCATCTCAATGTATGAATATATTTTGGTCTGGGGCCGATCCTGTTCAGGCTCAGACTTCACCAGCGCTGCAGAGGCGAAGCACCAAGGGAAGAGGAGCTTTGGGGCAAACAGGTTTTTGTTTTGAGTTATTTCAGTTGCTTGGCCTGAAGTTGTATTTAATGAGAAAGGCTTTAGCGCTACATGTGAGCTGCTTTTTGCAATAGCAGGTATTTATTTCTTGCTGTTCTCTTCAGCCCAGAAAGGCGAGGAATTTCTGTTGGGGTGCAAAGGATGATCTCAGTGCTGTTTGGCAGGATGATATCCTTTTTCTTCCTCTTGCTGTTTGTAGAATGAGGAGGATGTTTTGGATATGGAGCAAGGACATGCTGCTGGAGCCAGACGACCCCGTGTTGTCTGGATACAAGCAGAGCAGCTGGAAGGACCTCCAATAGAAGGGACAGGGCTGGGAGCTGCTGAGGGTTTGGGAACATGGGCAGAGGTTGCAATGGGTGGAAACAGCAGGTCAGGTGAGGAACAGCAAAACAGGCGATGCTGGGTTATGAGCTAACTGGAAATAGCTGCTTCCAGGCCCTTGGGAAGGGAGTTATCGGTAGCGTTTAGGGTTCCTGTGAAACAGCTCATCTCAATAGAAGCAAAAAAAGCTTGTATAATGCAGCGTTATGGTTATGGCTTCATGTGATTTTTGACCCCAGATATCACCATGGCTTGATCCATTTTGAGTCGTGCAGATAAACAGACCAAGCAACCAGCTTCCCAGGGCAGCTCCATTGTTTACGCATCCGTGATACCCAGCTCAGCCGTGACTCAGCCGTCAGCAATGATGTTCTGACCTTATTAATATCAATAGGAGTCTTCTTAATGAGGACGTAATTTCACCCCAGAGGCCAATTCATTAATTAGCATCTCTGGCTATCCTGTCATTGGGCCTATGAAGAGGGTAGAAACTTGACTTAAATACTGAGCAAATATGTGCTGAGTGAATATGCGCTCAATTGCACTTATAACGACAACATACAGGGTCATAAAAGTTTGGCAGCAAGAGGGAAAAGAGGCGAGTTTAGCGTCTCACTCCGACAATAATTCAGTGCTGGTACCTGCTCATTGTAGCCTTGCATAAAATCAAGGAAATTCTTGCTTCATTATTTTTTGATTGCACGTGCTGCACAAAGTTGTGGGAGAGTCACTGAAATGCTGCTCCGATTTTGTTTTTTAGCGGTGATACCCGGGACTCTTCCATCCCTCACCACAATCCCCCCGCTTGGTGCGGTTTAGCAAAAACACCATTGTCCTGCTGCGCCTGTTTCCAGGAAAGGGTGTTTTAATCATTCTAGTGCATCTATTATGAAATATTTCTGTTTTCCGAAATAAAAATAGCCTAGTTTGCACTCTGGGCTAACCCAACTCCTCCCCTTCCAAAGCGTATTTTCATGTTGGAAAGCTGCCTGCTAATAAAAACAAACAAACAAAAAGGTATTTTTGAACATTCTTTGCATGTTAAAAATGAACAGATTAAACTTAATTTACCAGTAACGATCTCCCACAGTTAATGTTTCATGCAGACAGCAACGGGGCGCAGTGTGATCCCTAACAAGGTCAGGAAAGGATTTCTTCTATTGTGCAACATTCACGGATGTTAGTCTTCTCTAAAGTATTCGAGATTGGCCACCGGCAGCTGGTGAATGCTCTATTAGCTGCACTACTAACTTGTCACGGTGGGAGAACTCTCTCTCCCGACTCTCATTTGCTGGATGAGTTTCTTAACTCTTCATTTAAAGGAGTTAAAGTTTGCTTGATAAAAAAACACCGATCTGAGGAAATGTTAAGGAAAAATTGTCGGAAAAAGGGTGGGGAGACATATAAGGAGAGGTGGCGTCTTGTGTTTTTCCACCTAGCTGGAAAAAAACC
The DNA here is from genome assembly GCF_949628215.1 of Phalacrocorax aristotelis. Classification (NCBI taxonomy): domain Eukaryota; kingdom Metazoa; phylum Chordata; class Aves; order Suliformes; family Phalacrocoracidae; genus Phalacrocorax; species Phalacrocorax aristotelis. The sequence goes on from NC_134279.1 coordinate 81,953,380, forward strand.
CACTCAGATTGTTAAGTGAGTGAGCTTCTTCAAGTCTGACACTGACGCGGAGGAGTTCAACGGAAGTCCAGGATGGGAACAGTTTCTCCAAGTTTATTCTCACCATGTTAACCAATGTTTTTGCTTTCAGCCTCTTGTGCAACAACTGGCTATGTTTGGCAAGACAAGGGGAGAGCAGGTGTTGTGAAAATACAAGTATTGTTGTCTCTGGTAACTGCAAGCGAATACAAATAGATGTGGGGAGAGACAAAGCAGAGGATGGAGGTGATATTTGACAGCAGATGCCAACCTCAGGCCTGAGCTGGTAATATTTAACTAGTGCAGGCGGTACAGGAGCAGTGCCAGAGAAGTTTCCACCGTTGGGAGCCCTTTGGCTTGAGCTGGCGGGAGCAAGGTGTGCTGGCAGCACCTGTGTGACGCAGCGAGGACAATCCAGAGAGCATCGTCACGCGCTGGCTATGCCCTGAGCTGGGCAAGTCTCGGAGCCAGGCTGGCTTTTGCTGGCAGCACCTTGGATAATGGCAGCGGATGGTACCTGAATCGGCAGGTTCAGGGCACGGTGGCAGTTGTTTGTGTCCCAGGAATATATATATGTATATAGGAATACCCTCCCTGCGCCTCCACCTCTGGGTAGCCTAGAAGGTATTCGTAACCTATTTCTCATCTCTCGCATCTTTTTGGTTCCCTGTCTCCTGCGCGTAACAGGTCAGCCCAGCACAACATTTTTAAACTGAATGCAAGACTTCATTTTCCTGCTTGGGGCCTCAAGCAGAGAAGGCAAAATACATGAACAATGGTTTTGTTGACAGATGCTTGACTGACAAAAAGACCCAAACTGGTCTTTAGATGTTTTCTTTTCTATCTGCTCAGCACCCTCCATGGTAACTCACCTAGAAATCACAAGGTTCCGACTGAAGAACCTCCTGCAGCTCAGACAAGTAACTAATATTTTGATTTCTAAATAAAAAATGAACTATTTAAATAAGGTGAGTTGGCTATTTCCATGCAGTCTGTTGTCCGTCTTTGTATTACTGTACCTAAAGACCGGTCACCCTTTTTTATTGGAAAAAATGTGAATAGTATCTTTTTTCACCTTTTATTTAAAATAAAAATAACAATATTTCTCAGCTGTTGACATCCTTCCACATTTGAAACAAGGTTTTAAATTAACTACTTGAGTAACTCCAGTCAGATTAATGGAGACAGGCCAAAGGCAACGTTTACCCAAGAACTCCAACACTGTCAACTTTCTCACTCCTTCTTCACCCCACCGAAAATGAAAGGTCTGATCATTTCGAATGGCATCTGTGTTTCTGCTCCACCCTTCCTGCTGCAAGTGGCATCTTTGCTAGCATCTATAGAGAACACTCTGCTGCTCTGCCCACAAACTCAGGAAAGGACCAGAGATTTAACCTCTTCAATTCTTCTCCCTCAGTCCTTTGCTCTTAAAAATTAAGGCCTAAAAATCCTTGGAGAGCATTAGCTTAACTTGTTTTCCAGGGTAGGAAGGTATTCCTTTTTGCAGATCCCTGTTTTCTTGCTTACAGAATCAAATAATAAGACAGATGCGTATTCCCAATTTTAAAGAGGAAACCTTTGCTACCCAGCGATGACAAATGTCCCACGCTTGGTTTTTTTGTGCCGCTGTAATTCTTGCATGAACAGCAGACTCTTTACTTTGCTTAAGCCAGACCCAACCACAGCAGATCTCAGCACTAACCAAAACGGTGGTTGGAAAACCCCAAAGCACAACCTGAGCACAAGCAACTCCCGCTTCAGCTGCTCCCGCTTCCAGCCGCCTAACGCAGCATCCCCTCCCATGGCCTCAGCGCCGCGTGGAGATGCCCGTGGACGGGACACCCCTCACCTCACGGCAAGCCCCTGCGCACACACAGGTGGAAGACCCTGTCACAAACGAAGCAAGATCCATCATTTAAACAAAAAAACCTCCAAACTCAGTGCTTTTTTCCCATATTTTCCCTCACTTTCACCCTCGAGGCCTCCCACATGCCTCAGTGCCGCCCTCACCGAGGCCTCCCTGCTCCCCCCCCCCCCCCCCCGCCCTGCTGCTTTAGGGACGGTTTTGTGGCGGGGGGTGTAACCCTCTGACGGGTCTTTTACCCCCCGGGACAACCGGGGAGGGGGGTACGGCGACACCCCCAGCGTGGCGGGAAACACCCCGCTCTATGCTCCTCGGGCGGCAGAAGCGCCCGGCGCGGGGCCGCTCTACCCAGCCCCCGCCACCCGACTCGCTGGCAGGAGGAGGGGAAACCCGCTGCCAGTGGCCGGCGTGCGGGTGACGTCATCGGCCGCGGCCCGGCGGCGCCGCCTGGCTGCTGCGCGTTCCTCCCTCCGTCTCCTTCCCGCCCTTCGCGGCCACCGTAGCGGGAGCGGCGGAAGCCCCCACCCCCCGCCCTCACCGGCCACCGTCCCGGGAGGCGCCGCCGCGGCGGCGGATGGTCCGCGTTGTCCCGCCGCCCCCCGCCCGCCCCTCCCGGAGTCGGCGTCGTCGTTGTCGTCGTCAGATGGCGCGGGAGCGCGCGGTGCGGCGGGGCCCGGCTTGGAGGAGCGGGAGGCCGCCGCCGCCGCGGCGGTTGTTGTTGGCGTTGCTGCTGTTGTTAATGCCGGCGTTACCGGGGTTGGGGCCCGCCGCTGCCGCCGCCGCTGAGGAGGAGGAGACGGTGGCGGTGAAGGAATGCGACAAGCCGTGCGCTAACGGCGGGCGGTGCCAGCCGGCCAGCGGGCAGTGCGAGTGTCAGCCCGGCTGGGTGGGCGACCAGTGCCAGCACTGCGGGGGGCGCTTCAGGTGGGTCCCCTGAAACGGGAGGGGGGGGCCTCTGCGGGTCCCCGGTCGGCGACAATATGGCCGTGGGTGCGAGGGGCCGGTGGGGGGTACGGGACGGCGCGGAGGGGTGGGTGTGCGAGGATAGCCGGGGCCTGGTGTCCCCGGTTCGGGGGACACTCGGGGGCAACAGGGAGGGGGGTGCGAGAAGGGTTGGGGTTCAGGGTTTTGGGGTTCCAAAAACGGGTGGGAGTCTCCGGGGTTGAGGCTGCCCAGGGGTGAGTCTTGGGGGGAGGGAGGCATGGGTGCGAGGGGCACATCTGGGTGGCGGTAAGGGGGGAGTGGGAGCGTGTCGGGGGGACACTAGAGGTTTGGGTGTCCCCGGTTGAGTTTATGTGGGGACAAGTCTGAGGGGAACAGGGGTGCGGGCATGAGGGGCTGATCCAGGGGGGGTGTGGGTGCTAAGGGCTGGTGGGAGCTGGGTGGGGGAACAACAGGGATTTGGGGGGGGTGGGTGTCTGGGAGCCACAGGGATGTGGCTGCGAGGGGGCAGGCTTAGGGGGTGACAGGAGCGTGGGTGCCAGCGTGTACAAGGCCAGATCTGGGGTGTAAGCAGTTGGGGCTGCACAGAGAGGGTCTGCGAGTAACAGGGTGTGGGTGTCGGGTGCCCCCCGCCAGCAGCGCTTGGCGTGGAAGCAGCGGTTGGTGAGTACAGGGTGTTTGTATGGCAAAGAGGTGCCTCTGAGGGGACGGTGGTTTGGGTGTTGGTTGCTGGGGTTGTACAGGGGTAACTGGGGATCCGTTGTGGGTGTGAGGGGCTGTGGCTGTGTGGGTGTAGGGCAACGGGTGGGTGTGGGTCTCGGCGCAATGGACTGCGCAGGGCTGAGCCTGGGAGTCGATGGGATGAGAATAGGTCTGGAGAGAAGGGAAAGGTGGGGGAGATTGGGGAGGGGGTCGTATTGGGGGCAGCAGAGGTGGATTTGGGGTCCGCGTAGGTAGAAGTCTGAAGGGTGGTGGGTGAACGAGGGCTGGTTTTGTGTGTGGAGGTGGCTGGTGTTGAGGAGTGGGTGCCTGGGCTGGAGGACAGCAGGGGTGGGGGGCCAGTTCCTGGGCAAAGGCAGACATGGGAGAGAGACTGGCATGCAGGTGGGGGACTGGATCCGGCTGGGAGCGGGTTGGAGTGGGAGAGGAAGGGCGTGCAAGTGGGTGTTAGGGCTGGGTGGAGGCAATAGGGGTGTTGGGGGGGTTTAAGCAAGCTCATCTTGGCAGGTAGCATAAGCAGGTGTTGGTTAAGGGTGCATTCGGGAGAGGTATGCACAGGGGAGAGAAGCAGCGTCCTAAGGGGGGGCAGCTGGCACGTGGGGAGGGTCAGCTCGTGGGGCAGAGGGGTGTGTGCAGGAGTGGTGCTGGCTCTTGGGGAGGGCCAGTGGGAATAAGAGCCTGGCGGAGGGAAGCTCCTGGGTTTGCTGGGGGACAAGGCCAGAGCTGGGCAGCTGGAGGGGATTGAACAGGATGGGGGGTGGTGTGAGAGTCCTGCCTCTTTGAGGGGAAAAAAGGCTCAAGAGTGGTTCTGGGCAGAGGGACGGCGACCCCCCGGCTCTGCGCTTGTCCAGGCTGTGTGCATATTTGTGTGTTGGGGGGTGAGGGGTGGCTGCACAGGTGATCTTTGGGCTGTGCAGTCCCGGAAAGCACGTTGCCTGCAGTGCAGAGGCCGGTTCTGGTGGTGATGGGATACTCAGTTGGGTTGTGTGTCTAGAGCCTATCCCATAGGATGAGAAATGGGAAATCTTCATGGGAATAGGGTGGAAATGCACCCTGGCTTCTCTGTTTTCAGTGGAAGAGGTTTCTGTAAGATGGTTACCTGCTTTGGTTTTATTAGCGAGAGAGGCAGCCTGTGTGTCTGCATGCGTTGGGTGAATTCCCCGTGCAGGGGTCGTTCCTGGAAAAGAAGGAAATGTAAAAAGGGTGAATTTTCTAGGCAGCGATTGCTTTCTCGGGGAGCTGCGCCTGAAAAGTACCAACCACCCTTAACAACGCTCCTTGCTGGGGGAAGGGGAGCCGTCTGTGTAAGCCGAACTCATGGAGGAAAAACACTTTGCTTGCTTTAGGAGTTGAGGTTTCTATTTTTTTATTTGTATATTTTGACAGTCTGTAGATGGGGGTGTGATGCAGCTAGTTTGAAAGGGGTTTGTGTGGCAGCCATGCTAGGCTAGGCGAGCCCTGGAAGTCGAATGCTTCCTTTTTAATGTTTTTACCACTGCCACGATAAGAATTTTCTTCTGGCTGGGAGAGAGCGTTGCGAGGTAGCCACCTTGAGCGGTTTAGGTTATTGGTCATTTTAAGGGGACCTGGTTTGGTTAAGGGCAGAGGGGCGTTTCTGGATGGCAAAACTGGTGCTGCTGAATAGCAAAAGAATTGGTATATATCCACTGGTAATGGCTTTTTTTTTAGCCTCGCGTCTGTTTTGGTAAAGCTTCTTGTGTCTTTTTCACATATAATTCCGGTCTAAAGTTTTGACTAAAAAATATAATGTATGTTTTTCTTTCCAGATGTTTTACTTAGCCGTTTATAAACGGCTAAATAATGTTTATAAGCTTTGAACTCTGAGAAGCACAAACAAGTGTTTTTAGCGATGTTTAGAGCTTTGCAGTCACAACTTTCACATGCCTTTGGGTTTACTCTGTCTCCTCTCAGAAATGGCACTGCAGGGTTTTTAGTTTTTGGTGCGGGGCTGTCAAGAGCTTGGCTTTAAAAGCCTTGGCGTGTTATTAGAGGCCGTAGGTACAAACGGGAAGTAGGAAGACAGGTGAAAATTATTTTGTAAGTGTGGTATATTCCACATGCTTATCTGCTTGAGTGAGAGATGTAATTAAATTCGGTATGTTAACCTTCTGGTCCTTATCTAGATGTGTATGATGACTATATTTGTGGCCTTGACTTTTTTGTTTACATTGAACGTTGGGTTTGTCATGATACGACTTGTGCTTCGCTGACCTACTAATCCCTCACACCTTCCTGCGGTAGCAGCGAAGAGCGAACGTCGCAGCTTCGCGTTGCAGCCCGCTAATATCCTACTTACCGCTTTCATTAGGAAAGTCTGTTTATTTAGATCGTGGTTAGAAACGCAGGTAACAAACGTGGGGTGGAAAGTTTTCTTTCTTGTTTCACCCAAACTGCGGAAGGGGAGATGATGCGTGGTGTGTTACTGTTCTAGCGTGGATGTGTGGGGGTTTTTCACATGGGTGTGGTGTGCTGTGACTTCTTGAAAAGAAAAGGGCATAGTAGAAGCGTGCGTGCACGTGGTTTTGTTAGTGATCGTTCCTGGTTGTAGGGATGGCTGCTGAGAAAACACTGGCCCCTGCACAGATCCATGATGCTCTTGGTAGGGTAGGCGATGGAGTTATGAAGGACTTCAGGTGATGCTCGTTTTTTTGAGATGTGGAACCAGCCGCTTGAATTCGTTAAAGATCTTGGTTTTCAAGGAAACTGAAATAGAAAATATAGGACATGCCTGATGCACCGGTGTTTTCTATTTCTGTACAAACCTCCCGTGGGCTTCTGTGCCGGCTGGAGTCTGCTGCAGGCCAGTGGCTCTAAGCTGCCGTGATCCGGGCAGGAGGGGACTACTGCTGGGAGGGCTGGGAAGCCTTCCAGTCGCAGAGCTGCAGCAGGATGCTGGAGAGAGCGTTTTCGAGCAGCGGAAGCTCAGGAGCGCCAAACTCGAGCGTGAACTTTCAGCATTGGGTGTTGTACAGTCAGAAGGATGCTGCAAGCTCTGAGACCACAGGCTCTTCGAAGCGCTTCCCATAGCTCAGTGACACAACCTCTTGTCTTGCTTGAATTGGATTGTTTCAGCCGCTGATCAGCAGACAGACAAGGGCTGCCGAGGGAGGTAAAGCACAGGTTAAGAAATGACTGCTAGTTTACGTAGATGTATTGGCCATTGATCGGCCATTGATCGTAGAGGTTTGGATAAACAAATTTAGGATAGTGCTTGCCTTCTGGAACAGTAATTGTATGAGGATTGTGTGTATAGGCACGCTGATGGGCAACTTGATGTATGATTGTAGCTGAAAATACGAACAGACTGTATTTGTGACTGTATAATGCAATACCAAACGATTCCAGAGAACTGTTTTTTGTGGGTAAAGGGACTGGTTGTCCTTTCATGGTAATATTGGGGTTTTTTTTTTATTTTTATTTTTGAGGTGGGAGATGGAAGATGCTAAGCAGTGCTTAGCAATGCAACACGACGGTTGGAGGGGAATAATAAAAGATTAGAGTGTATCTTTTAAACTACCTTTTTATTAATTTAATGGAGGCAGTTATGGGCTGCTGATTGAACGTATTAAGGAGTCAGTGGTAATGCAGTGTCCTTGGCCGAAGAGTATTACAGTGAAGGGGAATTTCCTCTCTAGAAGATTTGGGTAAATCATAACCGCAGAAAGCGCCTATCTGGCAAAGAACTATCACAGTCCCCATTCTTAAATAAAGGGCAACTTTTGGTCAAAAGCTAACATAGAAAACCATTGTCTTAAAAAAGCTACCTGATGCAGTTTAAAGCTCTAGGAAGGTCAGGAAACTACTTAATATATCTGAGGATGTTGGCAATTTGAATCAAATCAGTTTAAGTGCTCAAATTAGATTTGGGTGCTGCATTTGTGCCTGATCCCCATCCTGTTTCTCTCTTTTCATTAGTCCATTATCGTGCTTTAATATGATTTTCTCTTCCATGTTGCTGTGTGAAAGGCTCGCTCAAATGTTGTGCACTGGTAATAAAAGAATAAGCTATTCAAGTAGGAAATACTTAAGCATTATCAATTTTAAAGAATCCACTGGGGAGAAAAGAACCTTCATATGCTTTTATTTCATTCTTGGAGGCATTATTTCCATCTCTGGATTTATAATATTGCTAGGAGGTGTGTGTATACCTGTTTAAATATGTATGTCTGTATTTCTATCTATATATGTATTTAGATAGCCTGTTCATTGAGAGACATGCTCGTGGCTAACATTTCATCCTAATTCTCACTTTTATTGTTACTTTCATTGTTTTATTGGACAGTCTCATATTTTACTGGGGCTGTTTTAAGAACAAAAATCCATCTGTGAAGTAATTCAATATTTTTGAAATATCTGAGATGTTCGACGGTTTTTGCCTTGCACTGAATAGCCAGCATAAATATTTGCCTTGCGTGAGGTTTTGTTAATGTTCGCAAGAAGCTCAGTTCTTATCGTTGCTTTTCAGTCTGCTTTATAGAAAGGAGTCAATAGCGGAAAAGTCAGAACAGTAAGACAGTGCAGCGCGCGCTAGATCCTTCCTGTCAGCCCTGCCTCGTGCACATCAAACATCTTCACCGTTGGAGCACTAGTTATTGGAATTATTGAACAGCTCACTGTTCAGCTTGTGAGGGAGAGGAGTAAGCGTCCAGCTGCTGTCTTCTTGCTAAGCACATCGGAGCGTTGGGAACTCCGGCAACGGTGCAGGTAGAGGATCATGTTCCTCCACCTGCCAGTTGCAGGAACATATCACTGCCTGAGACGTGATTGCGAATGTTGCCTTTCCTGCAGTGGTCGTCAGGGAAGACATTCCTGTCTCGCTTCTCTATGTCTGTTTGAATATCAGGGAATAGCTGCCTGAGTCACTTCAGCAGAAGTTGTCTGACACTGTTCTAGATTTTTCCATTATTTCACAATCTCGGTTGCTTCTTTCATTCTGGATCCAAAATAAGCTCACGTCCACGCGGGTGTTTGCTGCCATCTTAGTCAATTTACATTTAACATAAATGACTTCTATTGAAATCCCAACAAATGACTGAGGTTAGCACTGCTTTCACGGAAATGGCTTTTTTTTTTTTAAGCTTTCAAAAGAAATAGGACCAGCAGTGCTTTTATCGTGTGTCCTGATAAAGTTAAATAACATTTGGAATATATGTGGTGGATTTCACTTTCCTGGCTTGTTCCTCTGAAGCTTTCGTGAGCAATCAATTTTAAAACCATGAACTTACTGCGCCTAACGTGTCTATGAAGATCCACGCTGAAAATCCTCTATATATTGAGATAATGCTGCTTCTGACCAAACTGTTGTATTATTGCATTAATTTAAGAGGCCCTCAGGTGCTCTTTTCTTAAACAGCTGGTTTCCTTGAAGAATTTTTTTCCTGTTTGAAGCACAGCACTTGGAATTAGCTTCTTAATCTGGTAGAGCTTTGCTTTTTTCCCTTGCACTCAATGTGTTGTCAGCCAGTTGTTCTTTAGGAGCTCTTAAATCCCATCTTCAAAAGCAGAGTGAAAAGATACAGTAAAAAAATGCAGAAGGTGGGGCTGAGAATTATGTCATTTTGTAGGTAGAGTGGTTTTGGTGGAGGAGGAGCGAGGCACTCCAAACTGGAATTCACCCTAAGGAGGACTGCAACAATTTTATTACAGTACTTTGTTCTTGCATGGCCACGTGCGAACACCTGCCTGTGTAACCACGGCAGCGTCCTGAAAGCAGGGCTGGAAAACTTGGTGATCAATTTTACAGCCAGAACAGCGATGATAAGTTGCTTTTGTGCTTGCTCGGAATCAAATTTTGCCTTCAAAAAATTTTTTTTTTCTTTGCTTTGAACCAAATACTCATTTAGTCGCTGAAACATTGAACCAGTAATGATGTTTGCTCTTTGTTTCCTGGTTTTGTTCCCTCGCTTTGTCTGTGGCTGATCCACATGGACTTCCTTTAGAGTCTACTTGAGACTGTCGCTGATACCCTTCCCTCCCTTTGCTTAAAATAAATATTTATCTGATAGAGACGCAGGTCGTTGCGAGGGTTTCATGCATACGATTCAGGGCACGGTCTTGGCTTGTAGAACCTGAAACCCTTGGGATTCTCAGAACGGAAGGGCTCTGTGCTGGTTGCAGAGTAGTGAAATCGTTGGGGTTGGTAAGAGACCTTCGCTGCACGCAGGGCAGGGCTTCGTGTGAAAACCTGCTGAGCTAAACTGGGTACCTCAGAATAGTGGGGGATTTTTAGAATAATGTTTGAAAGAAGATGGAGTCAGTGGTTTGGGCTGATAGCATCTCGCGTGACAAAGAATTTAAATGTTTTACTGATTGGCTGAGCTGTTCGTGCTAAAGAAGGGCAGCTGATCTCTGAATGTCGATTGTATGAAATACTTCGAGGACACCCCAGGATCTAGTTAACGTTCCTCGTACTGATTGCGGCTTAATTTGGTAAACCAGGTATCCTTGCAGTATTGTCAGATTCAGTATTTTCAGTTCTCTGAAAGCGCAGAAGCGGAATGAAGCCGGTGCAAGGGAGATCATGGTAGCGGAGGTGGTCTGGGCTTTCCAACCAAGGGTTTTCCACTGTGTAAACTACCTATTTATTTTTTTTTACACCCCCCCCCCCCCCCCCCGCCCCGCCATGCCTGCTGAGTTTGTAGCTGCGGAAGTAGTTGTTCTGCTGTATACGAACACTCATCTTGGATGTGCTCATTGCTTGCCACAAAAATTCAAGTAGGGGTTGTCGCTTTGTGTAGGTACAGGGTGTTACGTGTCCTGTCGTGGGGGAAAACTATCCATAATGTCTCTTACCATTAGTCAGTGCCGCTCGGCTTTCTGTGGAGGCTAACGCAGGGCGTACAGACGCAGCTGTGAAAATCCCAGTTTTTCTGTTATTTGTCTTCTCTTTCTATTTCCTGTGTTTTTTTGTTTTTTTTTTTTTTTTCCCAGAAACCTTGGGGGTGTTTTGCTAGTTTCTGTAATCTGAAAGGATCCAAAATAAGAAAGGCTACGTTAGGAAAACACCCTTTTGAAGGCTTTCTTATTAGTCCGTGTTTGTATTGCATGAAAATTTAATACCCGTCTCCAAGGTGGTGCTTGTCTGCTCGAACTATAAGAAGCTCGGCACAGATGAATTAGCATTTTTTGTAAACTCCTTTTAGGAACCCAAATACAGAAGATGAGAGCTATTTTTTCCATTCAGAAAATTTAGAGTTGGATTTAACATTATTTCATTGTGAAGTGAAAGAATGACTATGTCTTCAATTAATCTGCTTTTAAAGCTGCGGTAGTTTTCATCCCTGCTGTTTTTAACAGACATTGGTATTGCTATGAAAAAAAAATTATACCTCCAGCACATTTAGCTGTGGCGAGTTGCTGCGGGTGTAATGTATAGCTGTGCATTGAGTGGTTTGGGGTTTTTTTTCCCCCCCGATGTCTTTGTGCGTGTGTCATTATATCCTTCCTTTCACAGTTTTGTAATGCTCCAAGTGTTAGTATTGCGGCTCTGTTGCCAGATATTTTGAATTTAATTGCCTTATCCGGAGAAAATCTATGATTGAGGTTCACCCTGTGAACAATTTTTGGATTTCATTGCTTGCTACGATCGAGCACATGTTTGAGTTCTTCTAAAATAAACTTTTCGAGATGGCTTTGCGAAGGTTTTTTGTAGCAATGTGCAGCGTGTTTCCTGCCAAAGTTGTGCACCTGCCTGTTTAATGATTAATTTACAGGACTGATACCCTATTCATGCAGAGGGGAGAGGGTCACGTGAATTTTATAGCTATTTCAGAGCTTCGTATCTCCAATGCCTGGCCTGGTTGCATACTTTGATCTTGTGTGGAATCAGCAAAGGTGATGCCAAGAAAAAAATTTCTACCCATTGCAAGACCTGAGACGCAAAGTAGGAAGGGGCTGAAGTGCTGACTGTGCCGTCAGCGTTGCAAGACAAAATTCAGGGAAAACTCCTGCGTTATTTCCCATCGAGGACTTCTGTGCTGCTAGAAAAGAAATCATCTACTCCATCCGAATTATGAGCGGACATTGACGTTGCTGGTCCGCTGGAAGAGAAGTACTGAATTCCAAATAATCTATTGGGAAGTGATTACTTTCGAGGTCACTGATGGTTCTGAGACAAGAAAAATCTCATGATGTTTATATTTTTTTCAAATGGAGATTAGGATGAGGCATAATCGTAGGGTCAGTTCCTTTTATTTTTGTAGAAACATATTGTTGGACAAGATACACTCTGTTTCCAGATGCGTTTATTTATAGTTGCTGCCTGCTTGCTTGACAGTATGTTAGTGCACTTTGTTAACTGATTGATTTATTGCATTCAAACACATAACAGGCAGTTCTTTAAATCTGGGTCAGTCAGTGTCTGTTTCCCACAAGCGCAGGTTGCAGTGATTCTTTAAAGTCAGTGTTTTTCATTTTGGGAATGGTAATGGGTGTTTAAACATGCCCTCGTTCAACTTTTGGAGGATGAATCATTTTGAGGAGGTGTTGAAATGGTTCAAAGTCAAAAGCAGAACTTGACTTCCCGCCTATGCACATGTTTTCTAAAACATCCTTTCTAATGTTGCTGGAAATACTTTTGTCGTCTTAGTGGATATCGGTGATATTCTGTTAACTTGTTTTATTTGGATTTATATGGTGAGCCCAAAGACAACTCGGAGTGTTGTAAATCATCATAACGTTAAAATAGTAATTCTTGGATGATTTGCAGCTATTCTCAGTAACCTGAACTGTTGAGGATTTCTGGGATGGCAGGCAAATGCTGCCTCAGTACCCCCATAATTCCCTAATGCGAATGGCACAATAACAACTTCTGCGCAGGTTTGGTGGTTGAATGTGAGAGGATGGGGAGTCGGATTTCTGGTGGAAAACAGGAACGTGTGATCCAGTTGGAAAAGCTGTAGCGAGTTTATAGCCTGTAAATTTTCTAGCAGCACCTAAGGAAGAACAGAGAAGGGGGTAAGGGGGCTTCAGTCCTGGAAGGGTGAGGGGGGTGAATAAATGACGAACTGCCCAAGGTTGGCACGCTGGTTGGTTTGATAAAAAGTGCAGGTCATTCCTTCCGAAACGTGTCTGGACTTGCGACCGAAGCGGTTCGTTTTCCGCTCTCCGGTTCTGCCTGAGCCCCGTCGCTGGGTGGCTGCGTGCATCCTCGGCTGGCAGGCACGGCAGCCTTGGGGCTGGGGGTGGGAACCCGGCCCGAGGGGAGAGGGAGAGCTCCAGTGGTGCGCTTGTGCCAGCCCGGGGGTCGAGGAAGGGCGGTGGATGGCTGCACGAACTGAAATATCTGCAGGTCCTTGGTTACTGTGAGCTGTAACAAGGCTTATGGATAAGAAAATGTGGGTTCCCCTTGCTTAATGCTGGCAGGAAGGGAGGTGTGACGTGTTCTGGTGGCTTGGAGGTAGAGAGCAGCTTTTCTTCTTTGTCTGTGTTTCCCGGTAATGTCTTTCTAAGCAAAGATACTCAGGTTTTACATTGCTGTAAGTTGTGGGAGCGTCTTCTCTGCAAGAAAAGGACGGTATCACAGCCGGCATCGCTGCTCCTGTTTTTCCCCGCCTTCAGCTCTGCCAAAACTCTGAAGTATCACCGTATCAGTTTGTGCTTTACTTTGGAAAAGGCGTGGGGAGTAGCCTTAGCGTTCGCCGGGTGCGATTGCCTTGAAATCAGTGACCACGCAACTTTTAGGAATCAAACTGAAGTATGGTTCATCATCTAATCTCCTTGGTTCGGTTTCCCTGTCTATGAAAGAAGGACAAGTTATTTATCTGTTTTAAAGACGGTTTAATGATGATGCTGTTTACGTAGGAATTGGGGGGTTTAGAAGCCATACTTTAGTGGCAGCTTTTCATGGCAAATGGTATCCAACTTGTCTATTCTGAGGATAAATCTGTCCTACAGAAGAAATGTGGGTAACGTTACTATAAATATGCCTAAATCATCTTCACTGAGGCTTATGAAAAAGGATATTGTGTGTTGAAAGTGATGAAGTTTAAATGTGATCTTAATGTCTCTATCCGGTGCTGACAGGAATTTGTCACGTGGAATTAAAATTAAAAAAAAAACAAACCACCGTGAAAATCGTGTGATCCGATCAAAGCTGGTCAAGGCCTCAGAATATCTTCTGTGCCTCAAGTTTGCTTGTTTTCAGTGCAAGATGTGTATGTATGAGAGTATGCGTGAGATGAGACATCGTGCTGAAGGATCCTCCTAAAACCCACTGGTTTTTCAGCATCTCAAGGCAGGTAGGACAGAAACAGGGTCAAACGTGAGTGTGGACATGAAGGTATAGTGCCTTACCCTGTAAAATTGTATACCAGGCCTCCTCAAGCAGTGAACTGTGGTGAGCTATATTTTACCATGAGGCTCGTGAAAGCTGGTGAGACCTTGCAGGACCTCATCGCTGCTGGTGGTGGTGTCCCACAGAGAACGAGGAGCAGCCTCCAGAGCAAGTCACTGTGGCTGGGCTGGGCTGGAGCCTCTTTCTGGGAAGGTGGAGGGAGGTTTTCCCCTTTTTGTGGGTTGATGTAACTTCATGCATCTTTTTCTGGTGTAAAAACATAGGCTGTGCCATGGCACTCGGGGCATGCACAACTGGTGTGATGCAAATACTTCTGCCGTTCCCATCTTCCAACCTCTGTGTTCCCCCTCAGTCCCGAGATCTTTCGCTACGTGTAGGCTTTATGCAGCCTTCTAGGAAGCAGCTGTGTTTCTGTGATCTCTTGAAGAAGGATTTGAGAGCCGCTCTTTACACCCTGTGTGAGGAGGAGGGAAGGGCATTCTGCCCCGTTGCTTTGCAGAGCCACTGCAGTTTGGAAGTGGTTGTATGGAGTGAGCTTCCCCCTCCTCTGATTCTGTAGCATTACCAGAAAAAGAGGTTTAGTTTTCCCTCTATTGAGGCTGGAGAACAGGAGAAGGCAGCTCTTGGAAAGGGATTCCTTGCTTTCACCTGTAGATTTGAAGAAGAAATTCTGTAGGAGGCAACTCTGTTATGTGTCCATTGATTTCTGTTTATACTTTAAATTTTTATGCATTTCCTATTGATTTAAAATTATGATGGACATCAGCAAGTTTGCAAAAACCTGAGCATTTCATGGCTACGGTTCATGGGGTCCTCTCTGGGCATCAAGGCTGTCTTGCTTTTCTGTAGCAAGGTCAGTAAATAGGTGAACTCCTGTCACCCACCGAAGGAGATCTTACGGTTCAGGTTTAGGAGGACTTACAGGACACTGTAGACAGAACTGGAATTGCTGGTTCCTGTGTTGTCTTGTAACATAAGTGTTGTGAATGGTGTGGCCAGAAGCAACAAATTCACACTGAAAAATTAAGAGTAGCTGGATGAAGGCCACTATCCATCGATACTGGATGAGATAAACCGCTATGAATGACTTCTCTGGGATCTGACATATCTGAAGGAAAAAAAAAAGGCACTCATTTTGAGGCCAGAAGGTATTGTGGAGACTTAAGTTCTTCTAATTCACGCCTGTGATAGGAGCGGTACAAGTGCTGTGCCTAATGAACAGACTGTGCGGCCGGAGCCCTTCGGGAGCCTGGGCTGTTGATGGGCTAAAGATTTACAGCAGGTCAGGACTGTAACTTGGCACAACTTGTTATTGTCTTTAATCTCCAATTAAATAAAAAACCCCTGATAGCTATAATTTTAACGGGGTTAAGTGTGTGTGTGTATATATATCTATATATCTATATCTCTCTACACACACACACATATATATATCTGTGCAGTGACTGTCTGGCATTTTGACAGAGGTTCTCCTTTCTGCTAATGACTCGGATTGGAAATCACTCTGTAGCAAAGAATCTTTTTATGAGCTTTTTCCCTTGGTTGTACATGTTCATTATTAGCTCTTGAATATACGGAAAGGTCTTTCAAAACAAACTCTGGAAAACCTTGGCCCTAATTAGTCTTGTCTTGCTGTAACTTTAGTGTGGAGTGAAAATAGTAGGAGTGGTAAGCTTCTAAATTTTCTTGCTGGGATGTTCTTTTGGCAGTTACCTCTGCGCCTCTTAGGTGTGAACCGCGTGTAGTGTAGGTAAAGCTGTACAGTTACCTAGGTGTGGAATTGAAGTAATGAATGTGCAGGTCACTTGATGTTCCTTAATATATAATGCTTATTTAAGTGACGGATCTGAGGAGAAGAGAGGACCGGGTCAGCGATGTGAAATAGTCGTCCAAAGTAGTTTTGAGATATAGATATATATGTATATATAATGTGAAGTGTATTACGTATCATGTCATCCTAATCTTGTTAGCAAAGCTCTTACTGATTGTACAATAAAATATCACAGCCAGCAGATGTATCTTTAAGGTATTGTTTAGGACATTTGCTTACATGTAGAGTAAACTAAACCCAACCTTTTCACGTGTTGTATTTTGAAATTAAACCCTGCTCAGGAGCTAAAAATATAAGTAAGAAGTTAGGAGTTGCCTTTCGAGGAATGCTGTCCATAGACTGCATGGGAGGCGACCACGCTAACGTAGGCGCCGAGTCCTTCGGGTGACTAAGGACAGATGATGCCAATACGCCACCTTCAGCCTTACTCCGGGCCATCTTCAGAAGTATCTCTGCAGGAGCTTAGTGTGTGCGGGTGAAGCCAAAGAGAGTACAGCGTGCTTCTCCGCTGTCTTTGCTTCCCGGGGGTGTTGATGGCAAACTCATGGCAGCAAATTGCAACGGGATTGAAAACGGGGAAGAGAAATCTCTGCCCATCCGTTTGGGGTTTTTCAAATTTTTTTTCTTACACAGTTGTGCTTTGGACCTTGACTTCTTCCCCATGTTTTCCATGAAGTTTCAGTTCAGAAGGGTGTAGCACGCTTCCCTCTCCAGGTGAATTAATGCAGGATAGAATTACAGGATTGATTTAAGAACCGATTAACTGCTTTGATGTCTAACTGATTCAGTACAAGTACGTACTTCGCTGCTCTTGTTGGCTGAGGCTGGGGCGTTGTCAGACTTCTGATGCAAATCAGAGTCCTAGCTGTCAATCTAAAACTGGTCTCAGAGAGCTGTTTTCCACACCAGCGTGTTGGAGAATGCGGAGTCCTTTCTGAAGTTGACTGTTAAACTGCCGAGCTCATCCTGAGCGCTCGAAATGAGAACGTGGCACATATGGATACAGATCGTATTACTTATTTGTGCTGAGGGAGGACGTAGGAGTCCTAGTCATAACATTTGGATTGTGTTCCCCCTAAAATAGTCCATGTTGTACGTTGTCTTGATTATTTGTACCGATGGGATTCACGTTCACTGGTTCAGATATAAATTTTCTGCCTTTTTCACTGCTACTGTTTTTATCTTGATGCTTTGGTTCTGTTTTCAGAAGTTGTGCTACATCCTCTCTATCCTTAATTCACTTTTAAAATCTTTTCTCCATGTAATTATAATCAAATTTTGCCCTTGGGCAGGTGTACTCATAATCTTTTTAAGAGCAGTTTTAAAAATAGTGAGGGCGAAGAGCTGATTATAGAAAGTAACGTTAGTTGAGTCTTTGGACTGTGGAATAGTGATGTGTGGTGTCTATTTAAAAAAAAAAAAGTTGTGGGGAAGATGATCTGTGCATCCACAGACCCATCAATCTGACCTTGAGAGCAAACGGGGCTTCAGGGCGCGTTAAAGGAAAGAATGATTGGAGACAGGCAGAAATTGCCAGCTAGGTTTGCCATTTGTAAGCGAAGCTATTTTAAACAAAATACATCTTTGGCAAGAGCGCTAATGATATACCTGTGTGTGGGGGGATGTGTTTTAAGCATCGTTTAGGATGAAAGCATCTGTAACAGATAAATGTCATGTGGTCTTTGGAAGCCCGTTTGATTCAATGTCACCTGGAGTATTATTGAAATCGAGAAGCTGGGCTACGCTACGTGATGTAGGAAGAACTTTTCACCTCTGGTGCGGTAGCCAGGAAAACTGGAGGAAGCTGACAATCAGGTTAATCTTCTGTCATTTCTAGTGACATAAAATTAATCAGGCGCCTTCTCAAATGACCGGTATCGAAGGGTAGCGGTTGATGAGGTGTTAAACAGGTGGAGTTTAAAAGGGGAGTATACGTTTGATCAGAAGTTGGAGCTGGAACCTGATGTCATATTTTTGTTCATGACCTGGGTAGAGTGCACAGATGTGCACTTATGATGTAACTTATGACGTCACTGGGTACGGAGATCACGCTGTCATCCTGGGAAAGCAGGGTGAATGAAGTGACAGAATGGGGATGAAACTGCGTTGTGCCATGCGGTGTTACGCTCGCGCCGATTTACAGACAAAAGCCTGTTAAGATGAAGTTACAGCAAAAAGACCCAGAAACAGTAACCGGTCATTGAATGGTGGTTATTTGTCAGCATGATGTGTTTCAAAAGTCAGTGAGGAGAGGGAGGGAAAATGATATTTAGGTTCAAAGCGCTGGTAAGAACATCTCCTGGGTAATATCATCACCCTTTGATCAGCTGTTTTGTTTTTAATCACCTGTTAGCAAAGAAGATTCTTCTGCTCTTATTTTTAGGGGGTCTGATTGTCATTTATGCTCAGGTTCTTTACATCCGTTGATTAGCAAATGCTCTTGCCCGCAGCTATTTCTCGCCAACGTCAGAAACGGGTCGTATTCGTTCAACGAGCCTTCGTGGGTGCTGAACATAAACTATTATTTCAGTTACTGAAGGCACACTTTGCTAAGCACGTAACTCGTCTTGTGATTCGGAAAAATGGAACAAATAATGTCGGTTCCAAATGAAAAAAATCCCAACTTTTAATCCGGAGAGTTTGATGAGTCACTTTGGCACCAGTCATTCGATGATGCTGTGCGTGGCTCGCTCTACAACCCAGTGGTGCTGCCATCTACTTGGATGCATTACGAACTGGAAGTCAGTAATTGCAGAGCCTTTTGTCATGCAGTCTTCCCTTTTAACCCTATTAAATTGTATTAGAAGTCGTTTCTTTTTCACACGTTGCTCTCCAGCTCACAGCTTGGACTGGGAGCAGATACAGATATTTTGTTTCCTCGTCATCACTATGTCACTATTTCCCCCAAATGGAAAAAAAATATTCTTGTATTAAATTTTAACTATGTGGAAAGTTATATAAAGCCTGTAACACTCTTGATCTAGAACAACAGCCTCGAATGGAAACAATTAAAGCAAAATAATGTGTTTGTTATGGCTCAGCATTGTTCGGCGCGGTGAACTTGTGACCGCAGAGCAGGCTGGGTGTTCTCACCCTGAGCTTTCTACCCGGAGGTGAAGTTAACCCCAAAACCACTGTCGGAGGAAGCCTGATGTTTCGGAGACCTCACAAGAGGTCTCAGGTGCTCCTCGGTATTAAAAATTAATTTCCGGAAGTCCAATTTTTTTCACTGCTGGCAGTGATATAATGTTTGGGTTGTTTGTTTTTTTTATTTTTTTTCCTTTCATTTTGAAGTGCAAGGTTTTATGTTTCCAGCTTTCTGCTGGAACTTGTGTTCTCCCGGCTTTGTTGTGGATCGGTGGAACCTGTGCAACAGCGCTTATATATGTTAGAGTTTTTATGTAAAATTTCAGTACGGCTTATGTGCAAATTCCTCTTTTTTCCTTCCCTAGATTCACTTATATAAATGATTTTCCATCTGTTGCACCCTTCCTCTCTGAGCCGCAAAGCGATTATTTGTAATACAACTCTGAGATGATGCTGTTGGTGACCTCGCAGCAGTTTCGCACTAACACGTAACTTTTACGTAACGCTTCACTACACTGAGACTTCCCTAAAGTACTTCTCTTGCCAGCGCACCCCTGTTCGGTGAATGTGACTAGGTTAGGCAGGGTTCTAAAGGCTCTTCAGCAAATTAGCGACCGGATGAGGTTTTAGAGTATCAAGGCTCGCTTGGCCGAGCAATATACGCTTGTTGACAAGCCACAGCACAGCTCATGTAGAAATAATTCTGTCTCCAGAGAAAAGAGGACGAAGAGCCATGGGAAAACGGCAGCTTTTCAGTTCAATATGGAGCGGTGAGGATCAGAGGCGAAAGACAGATCTGAACCAAACACGGAATAAATGAATCAGCTGTGACTTTTACTACCTGCTCTCGGTGCGTGAATTACTTATTGATTATTATGCCAACCAACATTAACAGTCTGAAATCCTCCTCCTCGTTGAGGTAGCAAACCTGCCATGCAGATAGTAACTAAATTCCTTTGGGTTCGGACGCAACGGCAACGATGAACTCACAAATTTAGTATGAGCTCTGTAAAAACGCCCTGTTTGCTTTCTGATGTTAAAAGGGACTGTTGCGAAAGGTCCCGCCCTCCATTGGATGGGCTAGTTTAATCATTGTCTTTGGCCAGAGCCCTGTTGGCATTCAACGATGTTGTGTTTCATGAACAGCAAACATACTCTTGGATTCGGCGTTAAAACTGTTGACCACACATAGCAGAAAATGGTGGCTCAAGTTAAGCTCTGAAATTAACGGCCCGGCTCTTAAAAAGGCTGAGCATTGAATATTTATCCTTTTTTTCGCTTTTTCTGTCTTTAAAATACCTGCCCTTTCACACAGTTGTTGCGGGGAGAAGATAATTATGTAGTTTATTACGTAGTTGATGGTAAGGGTTCAAATGCTTCTGATCCTTCCTGCTTTTGTGGTGTTACTGCCTTCGTTTGAAGGTTTGTGCTGCTGTACGTAGGGCAGCTGCTGCTTTCTCACCTGTAATGTTTAACTACTGGTGAGGAGTTAACGTGCTTTAACTTTGCAGCTAAAATTTAAATCAACTTCTTTCCTGGGGAGTGCCGTTTCATGGGTCGAGAGTTGTTGGATGCTTCAAGCTCCCGCTTGTTAAACTTAGGGGGTGCGTTTCTCACCTCCGCAAGTAGAGGGTTACACAGCTTGAGAATCTAACTGAATACTTCCACTTTTTCTAAGACAGGGTTTATAATTAGTGGAACAATTTGACTGTGAGCCAGTTTGACCAGCCTGGATTAAGCTAAATAAAACCCAAATGCTTTGAGCAAGTTTTGTCTCCCTTTTCCCAAATCGGGCTTTAATAAATAAATTAAGTAACGCGATGCAAAAAGCTCAAAATAGTACGGCAGAGCTCTTGGCAGGCAAGAAAGCATGCGTTTCTGCAGGCAGGATGAAGGGAAAAACCAAGTTGGGTCTCCATCCTCGTCTTGCTTGGCCTTGCGGCAGTCTGCTGCGCCAGCTCTCCTTCATCTCAGAGCTCATCCCGGCCGGTGATGCTCCTGAGAGCCGGGCACTGCCTTCCTCTCTGCTTTCCTGTGAATCGCGTTTGCTTTTTGAGCTTGCAGCTCTCCGTATTCAAGTATAAAAGAGCTGTGGCACGACCAGTGCTATAGGAACCCCACCCAGTGGTCCTGGTACTCGGGCTGCTCAGAGAGGCTCTGAAATGGGACGCGTGAGTTTTAAGATTTCTACAGAAACATTGTGCAACCGTCGTTTTTATGTGTTTTTTTTGTCTTTGAAAGGGCTGCATGCGAATCTCTTGAAGCTCGTAGTTAAAAAGAGCTCTCTAGAGGCCACTATGAACCTTCTCCGCAGTATCAGCAGTGATTGCCAAGTACCACGTCTATAAAATACCTCCCGCTGCCTTTAAGCCTAGAAAGACACCAGCCACGCGAGTTTTTATTGATACCTTTGCATAGATAATTTTAGCACAAGAACAAAATGGTTCCTGAAAACTGTTACGTCCAGTGACTGATATCTATGTACTTTTTAATGTGTCAAAGAGCAATTTATTACCGTGATTGCTTCACCTCTTATTCCTTGTTCTATAAATTATCTCTGACAGATTAATTTAAAGCCCAGCAAATGAGAGGAAGTGACTGACCTTATGACGCATTGATACGTCTGTGGTTAGGGCTGGAACACATTCAGCTTGAAATTTCTTCCTTTTAATAACCTGAAGTTTGGTATTTATTGTGTTAAACAGCAGAAATGAGTACTAAGACTAAGCCCTCGGTCCTACGCCCGTGAGATTCATAAGCCCAACAGCGGGGCGGGGAGCTGCTTAGGGCCAGGAATAAAAGGACAGTCGAGAAAAGAGCCTTGTAGATGCACAAGTCGCATCAACACCTTGAAATCCTTCTCCCGAATGCAGAGTGCGGCCGGGTGGACAATGCAGCGTTGTTCGAGTGTGCTGGAGGGAAGCACTTGACGTCAAGTGGGTTATTGCGTTCTGCTCTGGAGGACTCTGCCTAAGTGGTTCTCCTAATCCTTCCTGATAGGGTACACAGAAGCATCACGTCTTAGTTTCAGCAATTTTAAGGCAGGAATGTGCTTTTTCATGCAGGGTTTAAGGGTGCTTGCCGTAGGTGATTAAAAAGACATCTCGGTTATGAATAAAGGAAACTAAATGAAACTACAAGAAGGTAACTGGGAAACTGGAACCAGGCAAAACCTTTTCCATTCCTGTTTTTCTTAATAAACAAATGTGAACAGAGCAACATTCGTGTGAGATTCCTTATTAGTGCAAACGTGCTTTTCCTATGGATGTTATCGGAGTGAGGAAAGAAACTGTGGTGACTAAATCCTAAATACGGAGGTGGGTATTTTTTTTATAGCCCATTAGTTGAGAGGTGGCCTGTAAATCCTGCTGGGCTTGGTAGTGAAGTGAGGGCTTAATTCGAAACTTTGCATAAGTGGTGTTGAGCCACCGTCTTTGTTTTTGTTGTTACGAATCTGTTGGGAGCAGATGGAATTTCTTTTTTTTTTTTTTTTTCCTGCTACTGTCCAAGAATAACTAATTTCTAAGTCATTTCAGAGGCGATGGGAAAGGTGCATATGGCAGCCTTGGAGAGGGAAGCAATGATTTTTGCAGCTACGCCTTCCCTCGGGGAGTTTGGCTCTTTGCTGGATGGCTGTCAGCTCTGCAGACCTGCTCCTCCGGAGCGCCCGCCCCGACTCCGGCACTCAGAGGACTCCCGTAACCGTGTTATTTTCTGTGTTGACCCCAGTGTTCATTAAATAGTTTGTCTGTTGGATTTGTTGTTTTGTAGTTTTGGGGGTTTGTTTTGGATTTTTTTCTTTTAAGGGAGAGTTTTTGCTCTGTAGTGATTACTGAGCGAGCTGTATGTTAGATGCTGCTGTACTACAAGAAAAGAGAGAAGAAAAACCCTCCGTGTATGCATGTATGCAACTGAGAAATCAGTAGGCTGGCGGTCGTGACCTTCCCTGCACCGCCGAGCTATTTCATAGCCAAATACTCAAGAGCTACTTATCGTATAAAGAAATGCTAACAGATCCAGGATTATAAAGATATCGTAGCGAGTCTGTTGCTAAGGCTGCGTTGACACAAACCATAAATTCTGCATTATGTGCCAATGAGTGCATTGTTTCCAAATTTATTCAAAACATTTATTCAAAAAATAAAATGGTTTCTCATCGTCTTTGCTTGGTTAAAATGCACTTGAAAAGTCTATTGTTTGGAAGGTTTTTTCTTCTTTTTAAAGTGAGTTTTGCTGTTTCTTCCATCCTGGTAAGGAATCATGGTGTGGTGTTTAAATAGCCAAGAATCTCTCTTGGTGGGTTAGGAAATATCTGATACGCATCGTAAAATTAATTGTGCAGATGCATTTAATAAAGCGTAGCAGTATATAGTGGCTAAAAATACCCCTTTTCCTAAGGGACTTTTACTTGCTGGTCCCAGCGGGGCTGACAGACAGGCTCTGGTATTTGAAAATTACTTCAACTCTTCACCTCCTTGAGTCCAGAGCTGTTGAACTACTGGATGTCTTTCACATTTGGTTTATTTTCTCAGGCTCTTAAAATAAACAGCGGTGGCTTGAGTGGCGTGGGTTTACTTCATTCTTGCAAGAAGCTGGTGGAAAAGCTCAGGCTAGCTAGTGGAGTAAGCTGAGTGTGGTAAAACCCATCTGTGCCAGCAGCAGAAAGCTTTCATTTACAGAATTCAGATGATTTAACCAAACCTACGTAAAGCCTGGCCTTTTCTCCATTCACTAAGCCAAGATACTGGCTCTGTATTTGGGTGTAAGCTGGAGCAGGTGTCTTCCCGTCTCCTAGGTGTGAATGGCATCATATCAAAAACTGTCTTTCCGTACGGCGGCAACCAAATGAGGGATTCACAGAGCGTTTGTAGAGTTGATCGAATTTGTTGACTCTTGCAGAGGAATTTCACCAGCTGTTTAACTTCCCCGATGAAAGTCTGCACGCCGGCGGGTTTGCACAGGGGGATTTTTGTGCTCGCCGAGTGTGTGGCTGTATCGCGCTGACTCTGGCACCGGGTCGAACGTACAGGTTGGTGTTAATATGAAGATGTGCTAGAGTTGCGTTTTGATAGCAAACCAGTTCTCGAGGAGCCTTAGAGTTCAATATACCTTTTTCTCTCTCCCCCCTCCCCTTGTTTACCATCCTGATGCCAGATTTTGCAGGGTGGTATGTAACCTATTTCGGCAGCAGCGTGACTGTGTTTGGGGGCGTATGGTGTCGATGAGCCCGGCGTGCTGCTGCGGCAGAAGGGGAGTGAGAACGCGTAGCTGTACGAGCGCTCGGTATTTGCGTTTTTAGTATGTAAATGTAGTCCTGCCTAAATTCGAGTCATATGAATTTCTCTTTCTTTTTGAGTTTTGTTCATTTTAACAGAGGGGAACCTCTCAAGGAAGCTTAACTGTGTACATCTGCCTTGATTAAATACTTGAAGTATTCAATATTTAGCTCCTTTTTTTTCCTACTTGGTGTGAAATTGCTTTCATTAAAAATGAGTCATTTGGGGAAAATGCCACTCGTGCTTTTCTGCAAAGGGTTACAAACCGTTCTTTTTCGTGCTGTGATTAAGAATTTAGCACAATGGTCTGTGGGATAGAGGAACAGCTGGCTTAAACTGGAAAACGTAAGGGGAGAAGGGCTGATATACTGAGTGTTTATGGAAGGTGATTAGAATTTTGTACCAACACGTACGTGGACACGAGAAGTCCCTGTACAACGAGAAATGAGAAAAGAGAGCTTTTTGTTCCCATCTTTCTTCCTCCTGGATATTGGCCATCTGAAGTTCAATGTTGCTTCGTTATGTTGTGAAGGTAGGCGCTCATTTCCAGTTGCTTCTGCAGGTGTTGACAGCTGTTCAGTGGGAGGGGAACAGAGCTGGAAACAGCACTCGGCTCTGCGGTCAAGGATGAGTGGTGAGCTGGGCTCGCCTCCGTGAGCCGGCGGTCATAGGCCCCGGTTGAATGACCGCTCATGATCTTTCAAGTGCGTGTGCTGGAGAGGCTGTTCGGAAAGAGCTCATGCAGCTGCAGAGCATACGTCTGGGAGCAGGATTCACTGCAGTGAGGTACAAAATGGAATATCTTAATCAGATTTTAGAAGATTGTATTGATCAAAAAGGATGGTTTATTTTTATTATTGGTGCTCTGTGGACTTCTCCATCGCCCCTCTATTAATGCCTTCTCTGTCCCCTCCTTAAAACCAAAGAATATTTACATGCCTTTCATTCTTTAAGGTAATATACATGAGAAGAACATTTTTGGGGTGGACAGTATATCCTCATATGAGCTGAACATACACGCTTTATTTCTAGGGGACCACACTTGTTGTGTTCTCTCAAGTTTAAATTTAACGTTCAATGCTTGCGAGGGCTCCTATGGATGCTGCGTTATTCCTGCTAGTGGCATCCTTGACAAAAGTGTCCTTATTAGCACGTTTATCAAGGTATAATCAGATTACTCTCTTACCTGAAAAACTGTTTCATCAATAAAACCAATATTTTCTTCCACGTTTGTTTTTCGGATGCGTAGCTGTCAAACGCTACGTCGGTGTGTCACTGGAGTCAAGAAGCAGAATAAAAACCTGTGCCACTTGTGGCATTTTACTGGGTGGAGGAGCTCTTGTGAATATGCAGTAAAAACTGTCGCAGCAACAAATCGATGTAGACAAACCCAGGCTGCCCCAAACGCACGTTCCAGCCCGGATTCCTCTTTGACTATTGATTCCCTGCTCTTCGCATGACCTCTTCTGCGTCGTGTCAGCCCAGAAGCCTTTGTATTGTTAGAGCTTGTCATTCTGTAGGTTCCCAGAACCCTCTCTGGGTCTCAGGACGTACTTAATGATCTACACCTGAGGATGTACGTCAAAATCTTTTTTCCAGGTCGGGACTAAATGGAAGTTAACCTTCACGCGAAGCCGTTTTCTAACCTCTCTTATTTTTTTAGGGAACAGTTTTCCCAGCAGGTAACACTGGTACATATCGCTTAGAAATTTTTGAATGTCAGGCAGGAAAGAAAAGGAATTATTTCTATCCCTGTTAGGAAAATGGGTCAGGCTGTGATATTTATTTATAGGATGTCTCAATATTTTCATTTTCCTTTTTTTTTTTTTGCTGCAAAACTGACTGATCTTTGGCTTGAGCTCTTCTGTAAATGCTGCCACCAGGTACTGCGCTCTGCATTTGCCCTGGGACTCAGCGGTGGTGGAGGGGGCCGGGTTTGCAGCTAGAACAGACTTTAAACATGCTCCTTGAGGGTTCGAACGGAGTATTTTGGGGTGCATTGGTTAGGAAGAATTGGACGGCGGTTCTGTGCATAGCTTTGGAAAGAGGAAGGGATTGCTGCTGATGATTTTACTTCTGGTGCAATGACTTGGTTTTTTGCGTATGTCTTAGCAAAGTGCAGCAGAATGATGGTCCTCTGCTCCATGGGGATGGCCTTAAATGCCACTTATTTCCAGTTCCTGCTAGGTGGAAGGTTAAGTTGGCAGCTCAACCCCATTTCATTCGCAATACAACACCCGTCCCAGCAGTGAATGCTTTTGCCTGGCTTTAAATATAGGATTGGTAACTTGAAGGCTTATCAAAGTAAAGTGCTCTTCAACCAGAGGAGAATATTGACGTGTTTGTCAATCCTGAGCGTGTGCTTTAAAAATTTTAATTACGGTGCCTTATTTACAAGGTACACAGGTGTGGTGTACTGCAATTTAAATGCTTCTACATGTACTTAAGATACATTTTTCACTAATTGAATGTTTCTAATTTTGGGAAAGTGCTGAAAAATCATCCGACAAACCTTGTGTGCGATTTGCAACTGAGCGTGAATCACAATTAACTTTTGAAACAGAAGGGCGGGCAGAATGAGAATTGAAAAGATGTTGGGTGCTAGAAAAATGGATTCAGATGGGTAGAATCAGAAATGCGTCTTGGAATGGTCTAAAATAGCTCATTTGTAAATATATATTTTTTGGGGGGGTAGATGATTAAGCCTTTGAGCTAGCAAGATCTTGAAAAAATTTGCCTAGATGTGGGTAAAGTTGGTTTAAGGTTCTGCATAGACCAAGTGTGTATGTAGACTCTTTTCTCTTGAAGTTACGCCGCTCGTATTTTATCCTGATACGAGTTGGAAGTCTTGCACGTATGAATACAGATGATACAAGCAGAAATTACTAGACTAGAATGGTGTGTAGAATTTGTTATATTTTTTTAGTGCCTAACCAGGATTGAAGTAGTGCGACGCTTCATTTTTTCAAAAGCGGCTCTACGACCCTCCAGAATGTGGTAATGAATTTAAATAATAAAGGATTCTGCCCTCACTCCCTTTTAGAAAAAGTAAAAGTAAGTAAAAAAAGTAAACAAAAACTTAATGAATGGAGCTGAAGTTTGGGAAATGTGAACTGGAACCTGGACACCGATTAAGAAAAAATAAATGAGATGGATTTTTAAAATGTTTCTGAGTATATTCAGAGCCATTATTTTTTTCTTGGAAGATACACTTCATTTGAGCGTAGGTTATCGTGTATGCCTTCTATATTACTTGAAGCCAGGCTGGATCACCTAACGCAATGAACTTGTTTTGATCTCCAGTGGTAGACCTTGATGGGACCTGTCTGGCTCCGGAGGTCTTTCACCATTAGCCTTTCATGGTCCTCTTTGACAATCGCAGTAACGTCCTTTCTCCTTAGTTTTGTCTTGCCGGGCGTTGACTTTTGGGCGATGCTGAGGCCATTCATGTCGGGTGAGACTGTTTACAAGGGCTCTTGGCCAAAGGTTGTAAGGATTCATTGCGTGCAAGGGAAAGAGAGGAGTCGATATATTCCTTTTTGTGCTGCAAAATTAGATGTTTTATGGTGTGTGAGCTTTATATGCTTCTGCTCTGCGCTGTTGTCTCCTCCTGCCTGGTGCGAAGCTGCCAACTTCCTGCTATAAACTCCAGGAGCGTTTCACGACCACCAGGGAAGGAAGAGTCTCGAGTTCTTCTAGGCATTACAAACACTTGCAGCTAAATTATCTTTATTTCAAAGAACTAGGCCAAGATCCAGTAAATGGATTTGTGAACAGATGGGGAAAGCGTAGCGCAACTGTTAGATCAGCTTAATAGACAGCTGCTGTAGCGTGCGCCATCTGCGTGGCCCTTGTCTCGGGTACGGGCGTTGGATAAAGGTGGGCTGCGAGGGGATGCCATGAAGTGGCCTTTTTTCATGGTAACGTTTCTGCATGTAATAGAGGCACTGGGGAAAGTGTTTTGAAGGAAAAAAAAAGGCTGATAATCAAGACTGGAGTTGTGGTATGGAGGCAGAGATTGATTATGATACAGATAGTAGAGCAAAGCCACAGAAATCTGCACGTAGAAAATGCTGCTTGTGTGAAGAAGATGCTCCTGCGGTGTAATGATTATAATGTCTTTTATTCTTTGTTTTCCCCAGTAAATTTGAATGAGGGGAAGGATTTGCAGTAGTCAAGGTACACAATAATGTTTACATTTACACTGCAGCTTGGGTGTTTGGTTCGACAGAGATAAAGCTGAGGTTATGCAGTGAACAGGGGTGTTTTGTGGTCTCTGAGATGGGGCTGGCAATAAAGAAATAGGGGAACAGACAGGGATCTAAATTTTGGATATTTTCAGTTTGAATTTAATAGCTGGAGAAACTCAGAGACAAGAAGATCTGGTGGAGCTACAGCACGTTTCTGGTGCATCTGAATGCAGATGCTCTTACAAGGCCGTGTCTCTCACCAGTGGTTGTGAAACGCTGGTGTCTTTTGGGATCCAGCCCAGGTTGGTGGGTGGGTTTTATCCCCCCCTCCCCAGTGCTTCTGACATGAGGAAATGGGGTTGGAGGGAAATCAGCTTTTCCTTAATCATTTCTGTTGTCTGAGTGTTGAGGTTGGGTCATCTGGTGTCTTGTGAAGTGATTTCTCCCTTGATATAATTCACTTACCCTACAAACCCAAGAGTTATAATAGTAAGAGAGGAAGCAAGCTTCTTCCATAAAGAGGAGCTGGAGTGCCTTTTTAGATTTGATACACCAGAGGCTGTGCTGGCATCCAGCGAGAGCTGGGCAGGCTGGAGAGCTGGGCCCAGGGGAACCTCAGGGGATTCGACACGAGCCAGTGCAGGGTCCTGCCCCTGGGGAGGAACAGCCCCCCGCACCAGCACAGGCTGGGGGGGACCTGCTGGGGAGCGGCTCTGCTGAGAAGGCCCTGGGGGTGCTGGGGGGCAGCGAGGTGACCCTGAGCCAGCACCGGGCCCTTGGGGCCAAGGGGGCCAGCGGTGCCCTGGGGTGCATGGAAAGGAGTGTGGCCAGCAGGGTGAGGGAGGTTCTCCTCCCCCTCTGCTCTGCCCCAGTGAGGCCACACCTGGGGGGCTGCGTCCAGGTCTGGGCTTCCCAGGTCAAGAAGGACAGGGAACTGCTGGGGAGAGTCCAGGGGAGAGCTACGGAGATGCCCAGGGGCTGGAGCATCTCCCTTGTGAGGAAAGGCTGAGAGACCTGGGTCTGTTCAGCCTGGAGAAGAGGAGGCTGAGGGGGGATCTCATCAATGCCTATAAATATCTGAAGGGTGGGTGTCAGGAGGATGGGGCCGGGCTCTTTCCAGTGGTGCCCAACGCCAGGCCAAGGGGCCACGGGCACAAGCTGGAACACGGGAAGTTCCACCTGAACATGAGGACAAACCCCTTCCCTGTGCGGGTGCCAGAGCAGGGGCACAGGCTGCCCAGAGAGGCTGTGGGGTCCCTTCCCTGGAGACATTCACCCCCCGCCTGGACGCGGCCCTGTGCCCCTGCTCTGGGGGTGCCTGCTCCAGCAGGGGGTGGGACGGGGTGAGCTCCAGAGGGCCCTGCCAACCCCCCCAGTCTGGGATTCTGTGATTCTGTGAACATCGCCCTTCCTCACCCACGGGGCTTCCCCAGCAGGAGAGTGGGTGGGCAAGCAAAACTTTAAAGGAATAACTAGACAACTGGCAGGTGCTCCAGGTGTGGCTCAGCTTACTTAAGCCATGGAGGGGACGTGTTTCAAGATCGGTGCTGCTGCTGATGCCCGAAGCAGCTGGCAGCTCCAGCGGTATAACGGCAGAGGCAGCAGCCAGCCCTGAGGGAGACGGCTTCAGTGGTGTTCATTTTCGGTGACAGCAGAAGAGCAGGAGCTGGGACGGGGTGTCAGGATTGGGAGCCCAACGGAGATACTGGTGGCCAACTGGAGAGGGGCAATGCTTGAAAGTGCTTGGATTCTAGCTTGTTGAGTAAATGATTTCTAAGACTGTAGCAGCGTTTGTGCCTTCTGAGCTCTCTCAGGCTGTCGACAGTCATGCAGTGTCTTCAGAGCACGGCAGCTTGTCAGATCATGGCGTATCTTTGAGGAGCAAAGAGGGATTTAGCAGGTTTGCGAGCATCAGTGCTGCAGGTTGTGACTCAGACAGGAGAGGCTGCAGCGATATGTTTTACCTGCTGCATTTTCTCTGAGCATCCTTTCTCAGACCATGACGGGCTTTTCAGGCTCTGCCCTTATCTCTGATCAGCAGCCAGGAAATAACTTTCCATAGTTTCACATATCTCACGCAGAAGGGCAAAGCTAATCTCTTCCTTTGAATAAACAGTGTTTCCCATATCAAATTAACTGTGTCAGTCATTCAGGTTTGGTTTTTTGTTTTTTCTCTGAAGCAAGACAGCTCTTTAGCATCAATTCAGCCATCCCAGGGAAAATGGGATGAAAACAGAAGATATTAAGCGTAGAGGGTGATTGTCACTCCCCTCTGACCTCTCCGCCATGGTGAGATTGGCAGAGTGACCTTGAAATACCTGATTCTCTCTGGGAGGAAAACCTCGATGAAGGCAACGCAGGGGATGGTTTTGTGAGTGTCGGAACAGTGGTGTGCTGCTGAGACTGGTTTACAATGTTCTTTGCTTTCAAAGCCATCACATTTTCTAGGGATTTCATGCCTGTGTGCCTCTGTTGCACAGTATGGCAGTAAGTGGTGTTATTTTTGGAATTTTGAGCTCTTGCTTTCCAAATTGAGTGTTCAGGTCAGCTGGGGGTTGTAGCAAGCTACTGGGAGGAACCTTCACCTCCCCTTTGTGCAGCTTGTGGCTTGGTGGGAATTGCTTGAGTGCTCTTCGCTGGAACTGTTACAGAGTGTCCCTGTTGAGGCTGGGATGTTTCTTCAGATCATGTGTCAACCCGCCACCATCCAGGGGAGGAGGACGTGGGCTGGGCTTCTTGAAGAGGTGGGTAGCACCATCCAGAAGCTCATACCCCAGAGTTTTGGAAATCCACAGGGTAGAGCTGTCTTGAAGCTGAGGCAGAAACTGGTGCGATAGCACCACGGAGGAGTAACTGAAAAAGCATCAGGATGAACAAGCAGTGCCTTTGCACCCTTAGTTATAGAGTTAAGGTGATCAGATAGGGCATTTCTGGGATTGAGTTTACTCATCTTGAGGACTCTTATCTTGCTTGCACTGGAGGCTTCCGATGTGGGAGGGAGTCCCTACATACACCCTGAGTAGCTCATAGGCCTTGGTTAGGTACCTCTTGCTGCGTAGGGTAAATCCTTATCAAACTTGATTTTGCTTTAATGTCATTACATTCGTCTGTGTGAGACCTGGCATGTAATTAATTGTATCTCCCCAGCTGTACCCGTGGTGTGGCACCTAGCTGGCAGAAGAGGGGATTTAGCTGTCCTATGTTAGAATTTAATGAGAGATGTGTAGATTTTGTTCCTCTGCCTCGCATCCCCTATCTGGCTGATACCATTCCATGTCTATAAATCAGGGCATCTGCTTGTAGGAAACCCTCCAAGGATATAGCCTTTAACCTCAGTGCATTTATTGAGAAAATGAACAAAGCTAAATTGTTAATCAATTTAGGCTAGAATGCCATTGTTCTGGTAATAGGCTGTAACAGCCCTTTCTTTATTGGTTTCAACTTCAAATTTACCTGAAACAATGGCTTTTAATTGTGAGGTGCTTGAGAAGGGGAGAGAGGAGGAAAAGTCATTGTTTGCTTCAGTCTCTACATTTAGCAGCTTCAAAATTATGATGAGCAACTGGGTTTGGTTTTTTTTTGTTGTTTTGGGGTTTTTTTTGTTTGTATGTTTTGTTTTTTTGTGGAAAGCCTGTGATAAAACTCTCCAGACAATATGAGTTACAAGGGTCACTGCAGTCTTTCTGAAAGCAATACAAACCCCTTTTGAGATCCACTGATGATCTCTTAGAGGTTAAGTTTTAATGTATTTTATAAACCAGACCAGCCTGCCTACCTTTTCTGGCAAGTGATGGAGAAAAGGCAATCTGCATTTTCTCCTCCTGATGAAAATAAATATTTCAGCACCTCGTTGCCAGCATGTGGCCTGCCTTTAATGAAGCGATGCTTTGGAAATAAGTGCTGCAAAATGATTTAACTTAGAAGCTACTCCTGAGTTTGTGACTTTTTGTACTCAGCTATTAGCAAGAGGATTGCTTCAGATTTATTAGATGGTAATTAGAGAGCAGCTTTGAGTCTTCGCTGAGTTGTGGAGTTCGTGTCTCTGTAGGAACTTTGTCAGTGGATACTGATTTGTATTTGAAAAATATACGCTGCTCATATTATTTATGTTATTATTAAAAACACATGGATTTATTTGGTATGCTCCAATACTCGCATTTGGCTTTTTACCTGGGAGGTGCCATTGCTTGCTGTCTGATTTTCCTGTGTTGGCATTGTGCTTTTCGGGGGCTCCCAGAACCAGGGGGGAGTAGCTAAATACACAGAATTCGTTTACGTACAGTATTTCTCTCTGAAGCAGGCTCTTTTTTGTGAGATCTCCATCCTTTTCATCGCTTCCCTTTTGTCTTTGTCTTACAAAAAGCTGAAATGGGCAGCACCCAAGGTTGGAGCCCTTTGAATGCGTGTGCTGTAGATTCAGCTCCCCGACTCCCCTTTTTTTCCCTTTGATTCTTAAATATTGCAGTCCACTTGAAAAATCAGTGAAAACTTTACACCAGCTGTACATAACACTGTGGCCACCTGGTAGTGTTTGAAACAAGCCTTAAGTAGTGTGTATATGCACATGAGCATACGTATATGTTTTCAAATCTCAGTTTTGGAAGCAGATCCTTGCGATTGTTTTTCCACCCTGGAGGTTTTAAGGTCAATATTGTAGCATATGCTTTGTGTGTGTTTTTCCATCCTTGTGTAGGTGTGTTTATGCATCACAGAGACTACTTGAGGGACCTTGCTTTTTTGTTTTCTTGGGGTGCAGTAGCAACTGCTCCTTGCAGAGCAGTAGATGTAACACCCAAGTAGTACAGAAATGCTTCTGGTAGAGTAGTGTCGTGTACTACTAAGTTAACAAAGACAAATGGGAATCGATTACTTTCCACACTTTATGGGATCTGATTTTTGCATCTGAGTGACAAAATTAAAAATATGCGCAAAGCATTTAGTAGGGTAAAAGACCTCAGAGCCTGGTGGCATCGGTAGTAGGTTACCTGGGGGTAGGAGCCTTCTAGTGTACGTCGTGAGAGTAGTTCTAGTGCATAGCCCAGTGTATGGCATGAAAATGTCCCCTGTTGCTGTAGAATCATAGAATCATCGCACAGTTTGGGTTGGAAGGGACCTTAAAGATCATCTAGCCCAACCCCCTGCCATGGGCAGAGACACCTTCCACTAGACCATGTTGCTCAAAGCCCCGTCCAGCCTGGCCTGGAACAATTCCAGGGACGGGGCATCCACAGCTTCTCTGGGCAGCCCGTTCCAGTGCCTCACCACCCTCAGAGTGAAGAATTTCATCCCTATATCTAATCTAAATCTACCCTCTTTCAGTTTAAAACCGTTACCCCTTGTCCTGTCAGTACCCTCCCTGATGAGCAGTCCCTGCCCATCTTCCCTGTAGGCCCCCTCTAAGTACTGGGAGGCTGCTAGAAGGTCTCCCTTGACCTCTCTAGGCTAAACCACCCCAGCTCTCTCAGCCTGTCCTCATAGGGGAATTACTTTGTTCCTAGAGTGCTTTTCCTTCTCCAGTTACTCATGTATTCCCTTCCTGAGCCTTTGCTCAAAGAAGCCAAGCCACTGTGTAGGATGTGTCCTCGTTATCAGTGCCCACCAGCACCCAACGAGACACCGTCGCGTGTAGTGCAGCCAGGACCGACTTGGAGAGGACAGGGGGTTTGTTTGCGTTCTTAAACTAGAGCTGGGAGATCAGTTTAGCTTTCTCTATGGAATGTAAAGATAAAATTTCAGCTTCAGTTTGCTTTTAGTGCTTGGTATTTATTTCTGTCTGTCTTGGAGCGTGTCTCGTAGATTTGCTAATGCCCTGCCCGTGCCAGGCAGTACGTGGGATAAGACCAGAGTTCTTATTTCTTCTGCTTTCAGAGACGTCAACTCTCATTTTTTTAATGTCCTGTATTTGTTCGTAATGGCAGCAGCTTCTAAAGCTCCTTAAGGAATCTGAGCGACTTACAGATAAGTATTTAACCAGTAGCATATCAAGGGAATTTGTCTTTGGTTACTTTTTTAAAACCAAATCCTGTGTTTTGATTTTACATTGCTGAAATACGATTAAATTATGTTGATGTTGAAATTCTCTTTTTTGTTTTCCCCCTGAGATACGACATGGCTGGGGCTACAGGACTAATGGGATTATTATTTTTCTTTTCCCCATCACTCTTGATAGCGTTTCGGTGGTAAATGGTTTAGTAATTGTTTCCAGAGAAAACTGTTCGGAGAGTTTCCTGAGTAGAGGCTCCCTGAGAGCTCGGCAGATTGCATAAGGTTGTTTTTAGCTTGCGAGGCTTGCTCAGGTTTCCAGAGTCTGTTCACTCTTGGTTGCATGCAAAGTGCTGTCAGCGTTGAAGTGTCAATACAGTTTGGTTCCTAGCTTTCCCGCAGATATTACTTTCAAAAAGATGCACTTTTAGACAAGAAGTCTGGATGTTATTGCCTGCAACTTGGAATTTGCATATTTTTGTTTGCAAGTTCCTGGTCAGTAGATAAGTAATTTGAATTTTCAAAGATGTTGAAGCCTTAAAACACACACACACACGTGTGTGTTTGTTTATCTATATCAACGTCTACTTCTACCTGTGTCTCCATAGAAGGTACAGATGCTGCCTGTGCTTCTGAAAATTGGAGTTGTTTCTTCACTTGCTTAAACACAGATCTCCTGCAGAACTTCAGTAACTGGCTTTTAAAAATCTTAAGCTAAATTTACGAGGTTGAAAAGTATTCTAATAAATTAATATAGAGGAAGAGGAAGGTAGTTTTCAAAATCTGTGGGTTTTGCCTTTTTAATTTGGGTCAGAGGTGAACCTTAGAAGTGCTCCATGGAAAAGGTTCTGGAAAACCATTTTGACTCAGTCAAAATATTTGAAAAAGATCAGATGTTAACACTAACAGATCACTGGGAAAAGACACAGTGAAAAGTTCCAAGGCACCAGTTTTGGGAAGTTCTGATGTCGTTTCCTTTGCTTTTCTGCCAAATCTGATTTTGCGGAGTATTTTTGTTTTACTGAAACTGTGTTTTAAGTAGGACATCTTAATTTTCCCAGAAGGCTGCGATGTGCTCCAGCCATGCGCCGACGACGGAGTTTATAACCTCCCTAGGTAGGAATCCTGTTTCGGGTGCTAATGCGTGCTCTGCCAGAACGTGGTGTTTGGGCATCTTCAGATACTGCCTCCATTGGATGTCATCCTTCCCTGTAATTTATTTTCAGCGGTTTCTGCTATAATGTCAGCTATTTGTTCAAACCAATCTGGAATAGTTTGAATAGTGCATGTGAGGTGGGAGCGTGTAGCTGAGCA
The DNA here is from genome assembly GCF_949628215.1 of Phalacrocorax aristotelis. Taxonomy (NCBI): domain Eukaryota; kingdom Metazoa; phylum Chordata; class Aves; order Suliformes; family Phalacrocoracidae; genus Phalacrocorax; species Phalacrocorax aristotelis. The sequence continues at coordinate 81,988,919 of NC_134279.1, forward strand.
GTCTAGCTCTGGGTTTTGTCTTCTGCCCATGCGTGCTCCTACCAGGCTCAATGCTAAGGCAGAAGATGCAGAATCTCAGTTGCCCGTTTTTTGGGAGCCCAAGTGATGCATCAGATCCGCTGCCCTAAACCCCTGCTAGATCGGTCTCCTTCAGCCTTGATGAAGTGGGATTGTCTTCTCTTGTTGTCCACGGTCTTTGAAGAAAACATACCCTGTTAAAATCTATGCAAAGGAGAAGTTAAGCTGCAGCCAGAAGATTGTTACCTTCTTTTTGTCTTAGAGTGTGGATGCGTTTGGTTGACGCATTTTGAGCAGGAGTAATGGGAACGTGACAGCAGGTTTTGCACAGCGTTGCTCGCTCTTTCCAGTACTTGGAGTCATGCTCATTACAAGTTATGAGCATAAATATCATTTTCCTTCATGCCACAACAAAGGGTTAAGCGTAGTTCTAAAATCTATTGCGAGCTTTTCATCAGCCCTTCTGAGCTCCAGACCGGGTTTGCTGCTGCTGGTTTGGACATCCCTGCAAGCAGTGTCTAGACAAATCCCATCATCTAGAATTTGCCCTGTACAGAGTTTTGCAGATGTTGACAAAAATGCGTCCTTTGGTGCCTTTGTTCCCTTCCCTCTTTCAGTGGCATCTTGAATTTTTAATGGTTTTAAGTGCTGGAGTTCATGGATGTCCTGGGATGAATGTTTCCAACTGTACTTCCTGCTTTTACATCCTTTGCCAGAGTCTTTTGCTACTGTCAAGTTGTCACCCCCTATTTGTAGGTGCAGAGGGGAAGGGCTGTTGGTAGGGTAGTCCTGGCACCGTCCCGGCAGTGGGGACCGCTCAGCTCTTTGATCACTCATCATGGGATGACGGGGTGGGAATGTGCTACCGAAGGTGGTGAAGAAGCAGAACTGCCATGCTCTGACATCGTCCTGAGTTACGCAGCCCTTGGTGCATGAGGAAATAAGGTCTTATTTTACACTAGAGGGTTATGGGGATCAGCCCTCCGTTCAGGAGGTCGCCCAGGACTTTGTGAAGAGGCAGATCCAGACTGGGTGAGAGGTCGCACCATGGACTTCATCTGAACTTCTTGCAAGAATCGTGTAGTTTGCGTAAATAAGTAGTTTCGGAATAACTTCCACTTTTGCGTTAGGGAAGTCCTTTTGCTGGCTGCATGGTATTAGCCTGTGTATTAGTCTTTGTTTGTGGGGGAAGGTCTCCCCCGCCCTCAGGGTGCTGATTTGGAACGATGCTATCAATCTGATAGAGAAAGCATCACTTAACTGTCGTTCTCTCAAGACGATCATCCGAAAGCATGTACAGAGAGTTTTAACGGGAATCCCAACTCCCCGATTGTTTTGTTGTATTGTTGGTTTGTTTGTCGTGGCTCTTAAGTAAATATAAATCTCGTCGTGGGTCTTCTACATTTAGGAAGTCCTTTATGAATTTTTAATACCATTGGAGACTAAAACTTGTCTTTGTTTTTTATTTACAGGCTCACCGGCCCTTCAGGGTATGTCACAGATGGGCCTGGAAATTACAAATACAAAACAAAATGCACCTGGCTCATTGAAGGAAGGTGAGTGTAGTAAACATCCTGGGTTCTAGTGTGGCTTCTTGTCACATTTAGGTGATGTTTATCTGCATTGGGTGTTTTTAGATCTCCTGATTCTTTTTTTTGCCGTCCTTATAGCTAGATAGGGCAGCACTTAGGTGTTCTTGGTAAATAAGGGAGTTTTGTGCAATTGAGCCCTCCAAACTGACTCCTGAGTTTGAGGTTTGTTGTGTAAAATAACCCTTTGTATTGAAACCGCATGTGGGAAATGAGAATAAATGCGTCTGTGTAAATAAATAAAGAACTAAAGGTTATTTAACTTTCACCGTAGCAGGCCATTCAGATGCTTGGGATTCACTGTGTATGGGACTTTTTGGCAGCATGAAAAAACCAGAGCAAACCCTGTTAAAGCTCTTGTTCATTAAGAATCAGTTTCTGTAATGATGCACTTCAGATGCTTATTTACTCACTAAGCCACGAGGACATCAGAGAGACTTGACCTTTTTTGCAAAGGTCTTCTCAACTCCATGAAGTCCCTTAGACCTCTTCCCCTCATTTCTCTACCCTTCCTGTGTTTGATCTTTATACTGCTTATAGTGATTTCTTGTAGAGGTTTTAGGAGCAGCCTATTTAGTTCATATCCTTTGACCGTCATCTGATGGTACAGATGGTTCAGGGCATCTGACTTGGTGAAATATGATTTTCATAGTACCAGGCTGACACCAGGACTGCAAAATCGATTTGCATAGTCTTTGCATGGTCAGCTATGATGCTGTGTGTTAAGTCACATTCCAGACTGTTCCCTGGATCTGTAAGTAGAGAGGTTTGTGAATTGGAACAAATCATGTGGAAGCATGAGCTTGCATTGAAGGCCTGTAAGCTGAGCCCTCTTGGCATCTTGAGAACTTACTAAAAGCCCAGAGTACGATTTTCCTTAGTCTTCTCCCTATGTTTAGGAGGTCTGATGAGCGGGGCGGGGGGAGTTGGTATTCACTTCATCTACTTTAGACGTTTATTTTGGATGAGTAAGTTAAATGCCTAAGCTCCCAAGATATGCAAAGGTGTGAGGGCTAAGCTGTTCCAGAGAGCCATCCAGAACACTGAAACTGAGAGCTTACCCTCACTATTAGCTGTAAAAGGAGCCCAGTTCTTTAATGCGGTTAAGATCAAAAGCTAGATGCTCGAAGTGGCAACACCTCTTAATTTTTTGTCGGTAATAAAAATACACTTGCAGTGAGTTTGGAATTACAGATAATTAAAAAATGTTTTGCAAGAATGTAATTACAGACAAACCAGCCTCAGCAATTCCAGCACAGCCAGCTTGACCCTCATAACTTCTTTTTCTAAAGGATAACGTGATTCATATTTTTATCAGAAAAGAAGTGCTGCTCATGGGATAATGTCACCATAAGTGCTCCCACAGCCTTTGCTCGCTAGTTCCGAGAGGCTTCCTAGAGGACTTCCACTGCGTGGGGTTTGCAGGGAGATCTTACCTGCTGAAGAGAGGCGTACAAAAATGGTCCTCCTTCGTTCGTAGCCTGGCATTTAAGTCAGTGACCTTTTCCTGCTTCTGATTGTGTGTACCCTGCTGTCAGAGGGTGGTGGTAAACAGAAAGGAGATAATCACGCTGATTAAAACAGCTGAAAAATGCACCCTTGTGAAAATAGCTCAAGCTCTGTGCCAAATGTGAAATTCCCAGAGAGATCTGGACTTGGAAAACAGCGCCTGCAAAGCTGTTAAATTCTGCTGAGTGCCCTCACCTCGTTGCTGGCGTACGGGTTGGTAGCAAGTAAAGGTACAAGCCAAATGTGCAATTGAAGACGCTAGATACATTTAGATGTAAAATAAGCCGTGTCCCCCTTACTGTACTCGTTTCCTTTTTGCACCATTCCTGACTCTTCCTGGCTGGTGCCTGTGCTGTGTCCTCGTCCTGGGGGTGTCCTTTCCATTTTTCCCAGGAGCCGAGGCAAGGCAGATGAGATCTGGCCAGCCTGAGGATCCTGTCTGAGGCAGAACCTGTAGCCACGTGCCTTGTGATTCTGCAAATGATGCTGTCTGTTAATGAGTCGTTAGCCGAAGCAGAGATAATATCTTTTCTTTTTTTTTGCTTTTGGTCTAAAGCTTTTATTGATTAACTATTTCTTTCTGCTCTACATTTGTGAGACCGTTAAAACAGAAGCAAACCCCCTACAATTTCATAGGCTGCTCGGTTTTGAAAAAATGGGTGCTCTTTGTACCTTTTCTTTAAGCAAGACGTTATCCTTCAGTTACATCTGCTGCTCTTTTTCCGAAGGCCTGGAGTAGATCATTGCGCCTGTCAAAAAATAGTCTTTTGCAGAATAACTCCCTAAAGAATTTCCCTTCTGTGGGAAGGAAGGACTCTATGGCAAGCTGACATTTTATTAATTGATTTGATTAGGATGAACGAGGATTTCGTCTGAACCCAGGGGCAACGCTGTTGAAGAGATCCTAATCTGTCCTTTCAACAGCTACAGCTGTGGGCAGAAAAAAGCACTGCTGCTAGAGATTCACTCTCTTTTTATCTCGGGGTCCAAGCACAGTGTCAGTGGTGTTTTCACCTTCCCTGAGCTGAGACCTAAATTGCATATCCTGGGTGGCTTCTGTGTGATTCTCTTTAGATGTATCTTTGCATATTAACCATGAAACCAACGGTATCTAAATGTGTGCTACTTGGTGATGGCTTAGTGGGCATCTTTTGTGTATGGAATGAAAGAAATGCTGATGTGTTTTGGTGTCTGAACTACCCTTCCCATTCCCCCATCAACTAAATAAAACCTTGTTCCTGCTGGTGCATCACAGATCAGGCCCCTTGATGGTCTCCTCTTGACTTAGTAAGTCAACAGAGTAGGCTCTTGGCCGGGGGTGTTGATATCGGGGTGTGCTGGTCCCACTGTGTTCAGGTGGAAGGCAGCAAGTCTCTTCCCAGGACTTCCAGCTCCTTCATTCTCAACTGGTCCCAGTATTTTTTGTAACACAGCTCCAGAAGAAAGTCAAACAACCTGGTTAGCATTTGTAAGGAATGCGGGGCAGTGAGTGGTTACTGCATCTTGGCAGTCCAAGTAATAACCAAAGACCTTACGTTTGGCAAAAGGTAAAGCCTCAGGGCCTCCCGTCCTGTAGAAGACGGGTCTCCTTTGCTTTCTGTTGACCTGTTTTCGACAGCTCCCAGAAAGCGGTAAGCAAGACCAAGAATTTCTTCAGCATCCACCGAGGCATATTTCTACTTTCCAGTTTGGAGGGATTTCCCTCAGGAGGGCCATCCTGCAGTACTGCACAAGTAATAACGTAATAGAAGAAAGATTTCTGTCAGCTTTTGGGCAAGTAAATAATCTCAGGGCATCGTAACCATATCAATCTGCAGAAAATCCCTTGAACAAGAGAAATAGCTCTGGTTAGTTCCCTGGTGGTGGCTGTGATTCTTCATAGAATCATTTAGGTTGGAACTTTAAGGTCATTGAGTCCAACCGTAAAGCTAACGCTGCCAAGTCCACCACTAAACCGTGTCCCGAAGTGCCACATCTACATGGGTATGTATTGTCCGTGTAGATTTTCCATGCTTACCCCTGCAAAGCCCTGTCATTAGGGGAGTCAGGGCTGGTAAAGAGCAGAGGGCTGGCAGTGCCTGCTCTTCAATTTCTGCTGTTGGTGGTGGGGAAAGGTTTAAGGACACAGTTTTTCTGACCATAAAGAATCTGTTGCTTAATACCAGGGGACCATGCACACCAAAAAAGAAAGCCGCAGCATGTTTGATGGATCTACAGTTAAACTAAGGCACTGGGTTTTAGTCTTGTTTAAAAGAGAGGAGCTTCGCACCAGAGGAGTTTGTTGGAGGGGCTTTGCCATGTGTGTCGCGTGGCTAATTACAAATCTTTTATTTCTTATGATTTTTTTTACAGGCCAAACACAATCCTCAGGCTTCGATTCAATCACTTTGCCACAGAGTGCAGCTGGGACCACTTGTATGTGTATGACGGAGATTCAATTTACGCTCCCTTACTGGCAGCTTTTAGGTGAGTTCTCCTCGGTAAGAATCTAACTGTACTCAGTGGTGTTTCTTTAACTTGGAGCCTGAATCAAACGTGGCTCCTAGCAGTATAAATATGCTCCAGTAATCTAAATATATAATACTGCAAATACAGCACATACAGCAAGCGTCCTTTTGTGCTGTCATCATCAGCATAAACAATTAAGGAGTTGTCTTTGCTTTTACAATGAACAAATCATGTTCCTACACTGTAGCATGTAAGTATTATGTTTTCATTTCCAAATCCTGGGTATTCGAGAGACAAAAAAATTATTGTCATCTGGTGGAGCTTGAGACGATTTGGTATGCAGGCTCCTTCTGAAGTAGAAAACGGCCTCGTTTATCAGGTTTGAACATGACTTAAGTTTAACCCTTAGTGTGTCAATGCTGACAGAAGGCAAAAACCGGTCAATCAATATTGCAGGCACATAGGTCTCGTAGAACCGTGATATCCTTAATGCACCTTAAACTTTAAATTTTTAAACTCTTCGGAGCACGTTCAGAAACAACAAGGATGGGTCGAGACCCTTGTAAAAACATGTGTAAAAATATCTCTTCTCCTGATGGATGACTGGTATTTGGCTCATCTGTCTGTGGTGAGAGACCCGTTTGTGGATGCTGGTTAACAGCTGATGTTTCACGAGGAGACCTAAATATAACTTGTGCATTTATGTGCTTTAGTCTTGCAGTGACAAGCACCACCTTATGTTTTCTATTCTTTTAGCTGAAATTAAAAAAATAATCCCAAATTGTGTATGGAAAAACTAATGGTTCCCTTTGGACTCTGCTTGTTCCAAGTGGCTGATTAACTAATTCCAGAATTAACCTTCTGCTGTGCTTCCTTTCGTTTGTGAAATGAAGTGATAAAAATAGTTTGTGTTTGTTCTAAAAAATCCTTGTAATCTCCATGAGAGAAGATCAGCGTAGGAACAAAAAGTCGATTAAAAAAAAAAAAAAACACCACGTGTTTCTTTTGGTCTTCAGCTGAAAATGCCGAGTTGTTCTGCAGTGGAAGAATGCTTCCTGTAAAACTTCAGACTAACCTGAGGACAAAACAGGACACGCAAATGAATTAGTACATTATTCTCACTGCATCTGAAGAAGGAGAAACCTTCTCTCTCCTAAAAACCTCCCAAAACCTGGAAGTGCAACCTGGAAGCACTCTCCTGGTGTCACGCACTGAATTGATAGGCAGGGAGAGGAGGAAATGTCATCCTGACTCATAGTCGTTTTGCTCTAATCGAGCTAATTTTTAATACACTGTTGAAAAGGTGAAGTGATTGTGATTTGTGCATGCAGTTTCTTGTGTGTTTTCCAAAAATGAATAAGCTTTTTAAATTGAGGTTAAAAGTAGTTCACAACATTAACAGTTATGGTTCAGACTTCAAAATCATCTGTAAATCACTAGGAAGTCCGTGCCTGAGGACAAGCAAGCGTGAGCTTAATATAACAACATTTTTGAGGTAGGAGAAAAATTATTTTTTTAATTGCTTCTTTAGATGACATTTGAATTTCATCTTCATTAATAGTGAGCTCTGTTGTTCAGCAAACCAGGTTCAGGAACTAGCAGATGCTTCTAATTTTAAGGAAGTGCAAAAAAGCATCTGTTGAAAAATACCTTTCTCTGCTGCAAAAATAAATGTACTAGAATTTTTCCAAGAGTAGTGTTCATCTTTTATCTCTTTTCTTGGCTTATGTTAAATTTTAATCTTAACCATAACCATATTTCACTCTTCTCTATTTTTGCACCGTGCCAGGGGATTTGCGAGATTGAGCTTTGTACAGTTGGACACTGTAAACTTTGGAGTTTGTTGATAAACACCGTAAATTCCTCCCTCTCTAAAGCTCAGTTTTTGTTACCTCCCTGGCTCTTTCCAGCAGTTGCCTGAGCCCTCGCTACCTTCACTGCTCTGATCTTGTTTTCCTGACCTTCTCATACTCGCTTGTGTTTGTTCACAGTACGGTATTTACCCTGAATATAAGATGATCTTGGAAATCCTTGGCACAGCACTACAGAGAAACTTTCATTTGGTTTCATCAATTTTATTTTTTTTTAATGGCAATAAATATTTGCATAATGCAAACATTTACACAGCGCAAGTGTCTGCATAAGCTGTTTACTGAACTCCTTGTAGTCTGTGTGCCCCCAGGGCCACCCGGTCCTGCACATTAAGCTTTTTTTCTATTGAGAAAGGTTAAAAAGATCTTTGCTGGTTTATACTTGTGATCATAGGCAGCATGAGACTGTATAAATGTGCTGCTTCAAAAATGCAATAAAAGAATGTGGAGGAAACAGAAAACCAGTGTGTTTCTGCACAGAGTGAAGAAATCTGAAGCAGATCAACCCCACTCATCACTTGTGAACTTTGCTGGTCGTGTTTTTAACCTTACTCCATGTTAAACATTTACTGGAGCTGCTTTTGCACCTTCATTTTCATTTTGCGCCGGTGGGCGGGGGGTGTTCTCCTCTTCAAAAGCAATCGTTCTTTTGCAAGACCTTTGGCCGTGGCTCTGCACTGGCCCTGGGGGTGAGACCACTCAGAAGCGCCTCGCCATTGCCATCGGGTGCCCAATGGATGGTCGTGGTGGCAGCGCTGACAGACGGCTGCGGCTGCCCCGTGGCCACTTGCTGGGCTGGCTGCTCTGTGGTGCCTCCACGCGAGCTCTCGTACCCCCAGAAAATGGGAGCAGCCCACCTTCCTTTCATTACTTGCAGGTGGATTTGGCACTTGGACAGCCGAATGTGAGTCTAAGCACAGGACGTGGGGTGAGTTGGGTTGGAAGGGACCCTGGTCTTGATCCCTCACTCAAAGCAAGGCCACCTCCAAAGTGGGATCAGGCCTTGCTCAAGACCTTGCCCAGTCCAGCTGTGAATTTCTCTTAAGGATGGAGATCTTGTTGATCCTCTGGGCCGGTGGTCCAGCGCTTGACCAACCTCGTGGTAAAAAAATAAAAATCTTATGCTAATACCCAGTCAGAACTTCCTTTGCTGTTGCTTCATGTCCATTTTCCATGACTGTGTCTGGTGCTGTCTCCTCCGTAATCTCTCCTTAGGTAGTCGAAGGCAGCAATTAGATTTCTTCCTATCTTCAGCCATCTCTCCTCCAGGCTAAACAAACCTCGCTCTTTCCGCCTCTACTCGTACGTCGTGTGGGTGTCCCCCTTCTATTTTTACCCTTCTATTCCCTCAATTCTTTGGCAGAAACCATAACCCACGTTGCTGCCGTGGGCACACGCAAAGGCGCTCTCTTTCTTCTGCTTTGTCCTCAGCGCCCTTCCTGAACTAACCTGCAAACCCTGCCTACCCCTCACCATCGACTTGTCTTACATTGCTTAGAGCGAATGATCAGCTGATAACAGCAGGGGGGTTGCTAACGAGGACTAATTACACTGCGAAAGGTACAAACCATGTTGAGGTGGTGCTATTTGTGTTACGAGAGTATCCAGAGGAGCTAATCAGCTTAGGGCTGATGTTAAATGGGCTTACAGGAGGAAGCAGTCCTTGCCTCCGGCACACATAGGCAGAGAACAAACTGCAGATGTATGTGCTGTGGTTAAAGGTTCCATCCCTGGAAACACCCAAGGCCAGGCTGGACGGGGCTCTGAGCGACCTGGTCTGATTGACGATGTCCCTGCTCACTGCAGGGGGTTGGCCTGGATGGGCTCTAAAGGTCTCTTCCAACCCAAATATTCTATGATTCCACGAAAGATGATGAAGGGACTGTTTAATGCTTCAGTTTTATTGCTCTGTTTGCTTCAAAACATGCGTTGGGTGACCTTCACTCATGTGCGTAACCAGGTTTTTGCCTGTCAGTGTTTTCTCCCTCTGATGGAGCTGGCACTCAGCGCATAATCGGCCATCCTCTCCCAAATCTGTTTTTTATTCTGCATCCTGAGGTAGGAGATATATTATATTATATATAAAATATATATTGTATGGGCTGTGGTGCAGTATGGTCAGCATGCACACACTCGCTTCATGGAGCAGTTCAGTGGACTTCCAGGCCTGGAGCGTTGCCTGGGGTTGGTGTGACCCAAGGGCAGGACCCGGCACTTGGCCTCTACAACAGATCCCAGCTGGGTCTGTCTGTAGCACCGTGAGGGAAGATGGTTTCAAGACCGGGTGTTGCCCGTTCTCAGTAATGAGTCTTTTTTTGTTTTAATTTTATAAGTGTCACTGTAATGCTTTGTTTCCTTGAGAGTCTATGTTTGGGAGCCATCTTGCCGCACAGGAATATTAGCTTTTCCTTTAAGAAAATTGATTTGAGATGTCTCCTTGTTTTCATCCTTCCTTTTGTATTTTTTGGCATGAATTTATTTTTAGTTTCTTGTAATTTCTACTTTTGGCAGGTTTTTTTTTTTGTTTATTTCTATTCTTGCAGTTGTGAGTACGGTGATGTGCACAGACTGTTTTTCAATAAGGGAGAAACGGTGTTATTTTGTATATGTGTGTGTCCAGATGGGTCAAAGGATTTAAAAATGACAAGAGAACGGTTCGTCATTGTGTTTTGATAGATTGAGAATCCAGTGTACTACCAGTGTTCTGGTATCACCTTTATTCTTTCACTTCTCTGTGATCTGTAGTCTGTATTTTCTCCTTGTCCTTTCATGTCTTCTACCTTCTTCCTTCTTGCCTGTTTTCTGCTCAGTAGCATCTTATGCTTTTCATCTCTGCCACGCTGGCAGGTTGTGTCTCAGGAGAAAATGATGAATACACCATCACCATGACGCTTGCATGGCAAATCAAGGAACAGTAATAGAGAAGGTGCTCTTTGTTTTAAATAATTCCCATTTTTCTATGGCGTAGGGGAGTGAGCAAGGCAGGCGGTGGGTGCAGGGCGGTAGAGAAGTTGGGTCTCCTGGATATTGTTTTTCACTCAGCCACTGACTCTACAAATCCAGCACACGGAAAATAGAAGTTGTTTCAGGGCAAAACAGAGGTTTGCCTTTCAACGCCTAAGAAATAGAGTCATTGGACGGCTTAGCTGAGTAGGAGTATTTATTTGCTTTGGAGTAGCGATGATTGACAATTGCGAAATGTTTTGAAACCTTATGAAAAGAAATAGAAGCGGTACATTGTGAAATAGGCTAATCTTGGCCAGAGTCGAGTCTCTGAGAGATTCCGGATTGTAGTTTAAAGGAAGTTTTGCATAATCCTTTATCGTTTTGATTCTGCTTATTGGATTTTTTTTTTTTTTCATGGCAGATAATGTGAATTTTTTTTGTGCTGGTTTATTCAAAACATTGCTCTGCACACGCTAATTTATTTGTGGTTTGCAAGGTTTGACCTCTGAAGGACCTTATCGTTGTCGTCGTGTTGTGTTCTCTTCATGGCTGTCTCTGAGCGCAATTACGATCTGTCTGTTAAGTTTCATCGGGCCGTTTTAAACTTGTGTTGGTGGGATAACGTCCTCTTTAGTATATTTGCGTACCCATCATCAGAAAAAGATATAAAGAAAGGAGCAAGTGGGAGCAGCGGTGAGAGCATCTGCTACAGAGGTACCTCCGTTCTTCCCAAACAAACCCCAAAACTGAGATTTTTAAGGGAGAACAAATCAGTGTCCGGTGCTAGTCCTTTTATGAGGAGAGATTATTGGTGGGGATTTTGTTTCTCTCACTACCGCTATTCGCTCTGTACTTTTTGTTCTTTGCTGCCATTGTTTTCCCTGCTCCAGGGCTTTCCAGTTAGATTGCCCTGTAATATCGGTGATAAGTGCTGCAAGAATAAAACCAAAGAAGAGTAAATCAGAACAAAGGAGTTTTCTCTTGTCCCTGAGCTGTAGTTTGCCCTGCCCTGAATTATATTGAGATGTCTGTTCCCCTGTAGCGGAGACATACCTTCCTACAGTTTGCATTACAAAGGAAAACGGATGAATCAAATAGCAAGGAGAAGTTTATTAGACTTCTTGTTCTTTGTTTTGGGAGACGGTCTTTTGGGAGAGATCATCCTCTGATGAGAAGTCTCCGATTATAGAATGAAACAGGCACCTCACCACATGGATGAAAAAGCAGTGAATTTTGCCTTTTAATCCCATCTCCTCGAGATCTGAAAGGAGGAGAAATAATTGGCTTTCTCACAAGGAAGTATTAATTGAGCTACATATCTGCAAATGTGCTGGAGTTGTTTAGCCAAAACATGGGATCGGGTCACTGCGTTTTTATGGCATGTCGATTAAAAAAAAAGATATCTTTTTGTCTACAAGAAGGTGGTTGTGCAGGAAGGCTGTTGTACAGATTTGCGGCTTTACCCCACCGTAGGTAACACGCTCCTCTGTTACTCTTGGTGCAAACATCCCCAACATCTCTAGCAAAAGCTTTTGGAAAGGATCACCGGGTGTCTGTGTTATTCTTCAAGCACACCATTGTGTTGTGTCACGGGGACAGAAAAATTCAGGTCACAAAAAAGTGCTTTCCAGGCGATGTGAATGGGTTGCTGTGGATAGCTGTGGGTGTTTTCCTCGGGTGTAGAAACTCATTTACCCGGTCCTAGGGAACTGTCTTCAAATGCATTTGCTTTCTGTTCGAAATAGAGGAAAAATAAAGCTCTTTTCAGGGGGAAAAATTCTTTTAATAGTTGCTTTTTAGTGGATGGTGCCCTCGGATATTCAGAAGTCGCGGAGCATGAAGCCAGGCTCGGCTGCCTTCCCGGGAGAGCTGCTGCCTGCCTGCAGCCCCGGAGCGGCCCGAGCTGCCTTGGGTTCCCTGCTCAACACGCTCCGCTCTGGGGTCTAGAGTCGCTCTTTGTCAAAAAGCTTTGACTTAGTCTTTGAAAATAGGACTGAGGCTGGGGGAAGGATGGTTCTCCTCAAGAAAATAGCAGCTGACTATGAATGGTGGCAGGCAGTGCACTTAGATAAAGGCTTTTAAAAAAGTATATTCAATAGACTTCAAATTTATGCTTCCTCCTATGTCTTTTGTATCAGGGAGGAATTGACTTCTTTGTTTGGTGTTGTCAGGCTTCTGTTGAAAGAAGAATAAACATTCTCTTTCAGACATCAACTATTTTGCGCAAGAGGTAAATAGGTAGTAGTTACTCTTAAAAAGAGACATTTAGTCCCCTTTCCAGCTTACTCCAAGTGTTTTGGCAAACCACTACATAACTCTGTACCTTATCCAATCTCAAATACTGTATATACTTTTGCCCACCATCCTTCCTTCTCTCCACCACGCCTGGAAAACCAAAAGGCCGGAGGATCTGGCAGAACGTGGAAGGGTGTAGGGGAACAGCCAGGCGCGACCACACGTGTGAAGCCATGAACGAGGTGGGAATAGCAAGTGCGAGAGTCTTTTAGGACAGAAAAGGCAACAAATGTGGATGGGATGGGTTGGATGGAGCTTTATGAAAGAGTGGATGGCAGGAAGATGGTCGGTAAGGGTGGTTGTACTTATTTCTCATAGAGGAAAAGCCCAAGAGGCATCAGTGAATGACGAGGCAGCAGATGTAAAGCGAGGGTAGGAAATCCTCTCTCTGCCATCGCGGAGTTAAATTGTTGACCTCCCTGCTGCACATTTTCCAGGTGGAAAGGGTATATAAACGGTTGAGAAAGGAATTAGATAGAAGCCTGAGTGAATGGTTCACTTAAATGTGCGGATTTGGGTGCGTTCTCCGGGTCAAAGCACCTGAAGTGTGGGTTTCTGGAAGGTGGATAACACATCGCCAAAATGTTCCGTGCTTGCTTTGTTTGTCGCAGCCTTTCCGAAGCATTTGCTGTAGCCCTTAGTCAGGAGGAAATACTGGGCTCTGCAGGCCTTTGGTTTGGCTTGGTACAGCAGGTGTCATGCTTTGGGGACGCAGTAATTTCTGGTTTTCAGACATGGCACCTTGTTATAGGAACGGGTCCGGTTTAGATCATGGCAGAATAATAAGGGGGGGAAAGTAGGTTTTTGGTAAGAATAACTGGAATTCTAGACAGCTTCAGGTTTACTCAGGCTAAACACTTCTAATATACATTTATCTTTCAGAAGAGCCCAGCTGATTACTTCAGGGTTTTCTATTTGCATTCCTTCCAGCAGCCATCCCTTCTTGTAGACCAAAGTTGTACACGTTGAGGGCGGCAGTAATGCCTTCCCTCGATGGCCTCGGCATCCGAATGTGTCTGCACTCCTTGCTCAGTGACGTGGTCACTGTATTGCGGACAAATAAGCCAAGCAAGAGGGCTTAATGAACTGGTCCCTGAAGAATGTGGTTTTATCTGAGAGGGTCTTGAGGGTTCTTAGGCCTTTGAGAAGGGGGTTGTTTTGCGGTTGGTTGGGTATCCATGCTCACACGTCGAGACATTTTCTTTTGAATATTTACGGACTTCTGTTGAAGAAAAACAATCCGATAACACTGCGCTATGGGAATGATCATTACACAAATTATTTTCATTTATTTGAAGTATAATCAAATACCTTGAGTTTTATTAATACTGATGCACTTACTATCGTTGCGTTGCTCCCTTTTATTTCACTTCTAACATTGTTTTTTTTTCTTTCTTTTTCAGTGGTCTTATTGTTCCTGAGAAAGACAGCAACGAAACAGTACCAGAAGTTGTAGCTACTTCTGGATATGCTCTTCTGCATTTCTTCAGTGATGCTGCCTATAATTTAACAGGGTTTAACATCACATATAAGTAAGTAGTACCCCTCCAAAGCGATGTTGCAGGTTGAGCAAAAGGAGGTTTCCCCTTTTCTCAGCTTTGCCTTGAAATAAGCAATTGCCACTGAAGCATGTAATTATGAGTAGATACTTACATTTAGATTTTTATCTTTATTACACCCTTGCAACAGCTAATAACTGTAATGTGCTCAGCATTAACCTCAGTTGTCAATTGTAAGCGTGGCAACTGTTGCTCAGAAAGACAACATATTATTTATTTTACGTTAGACTTACTTGATCATATTCAGTCAACCAGCACGGACGTATTTTGTGAACGTGTGCGCTCTTTTGCGTTCTGCAGAGATAATTCTGCACAAACCCACTTCTGCATAAGCAGACGTGTTTCCCTTGGGACGCTGGGCTGTACTTACTGCTGGGGATCCTCAGGCAGGTTTTTTTGGGGTGCTCTTATTCAGTCCTTGGATCAAATTGCTTCATCTGTCTCCGTTTTAGTCTGGAATGGTTTTGTTATGTTCTTTGGTTCATATTTTAAATATTATAGGTGGGTGCTTTCTGTTCGCTAACATCTATTTAGTCCTCATTGGTAAGCTTTTTAAAAATAATTCTAGGGAACTGCCTAATTCATCGACTGCTTCTAGAAAGGCTGTGTTTTGAAGGAAACGCTCTCAGCGTGGGCATACTAGAGAGATGGAATCGCTTGCTTCTGGTGGGGATCATGGGCTTTGAGTTGTTTGCTCCTACAGATACAAATTACATTCGTGCTGCACTGGGAGGTTTTAATTTGGGTGTAACTTGCAGAAGTTCTCACCTTTCTTTCAAAAAAATATCGGCTGCAAAATCCTGCTCATAACCGACTTTCTGCAAAGCTGAAAGTTTTCCTTAAAATGAAGCGCTCAGGTTTTTGAATTCTAGTCTTGGTGCTTTCATCTTTATTAAGCGCTTCAATATACAGTGGATTCTTTGAAAAAGGCGGGGCATCCAGCACCCCTTGCAAGCTCCAGAGGAAAAAGAGGAGCTTTTGCAAAGTTACTTGAAACGCAGGAGCTGCAGCAGTAGCGTTTTGAGTCTGGCTGATACCGTGAGCCATCACACCATCTGCCGCCAGCTGTCGGTATTGCGGTACGGCGGAGGCCTTCTCCTAACGAATAACCTGCCTTTTTAAAGTTCTTTTAAGGTATTTTAGTATTTCTTTAACTCTTCAGTTCCTTGATCGTTTTGAACAATTTTCAAGTACTGTTTTGTGTTTTGTTTCTTCTGTGTCTTCTGGTCGTTAGGTTTCCTCCTAACATTTTTGTAGAGAGTAGATAGAAGGGTATATTTATTTCTTTTCAGTTTAACAGTCGTTATAGTTACTAATGGACATAGGCACTCGACAAACGCTTGAGAAATTACGGGCTTGGAGCCGGTGACTCCACCTGTCACATGACAGTGAGAATATTGGGTGCTGATCCCCATCTGTGAGACATACCGGTTGATACACCAGCTAAAATGGGAATTTGGCAATGAATAGGGTCTCTGAATTTGGATCGTCACCAAGGATGTATCTGGTTTTGCCTCAGCTACATTGCAGATATTACAAAATTAGAAATTGTTCAAAGCAGGCGCATCTTTGGCTTGGGATTCATCTCAAGTGTGTTCCCTTGGTAAGCAGATCCCAGAATAGCACTTAATTGTGAGTAGTTTAAGTACAAATTTCACAGACACCACAGAAGCCTTAAGCGCTGATTAAATTCTTCACTTACTGTTAGGCGTTTTAAGGCAATTCATTTGCATTACAAATGGCTAAAAATCATCTTGATCATTTTTTGGAGGCGTTGTAATGTTTCACTCTTTAAGTGAGGCAGCTCCGTAGATCATAGAGAACAAATCTCTACAGGTCTGTTGCATCAGATTCCAGATGAGCGGCTCTCGTTGGTTTGTATGGTAACAAATAGCTGTATTAACTTCTGTCCAGCACCGCTCTTGTATTCATTAATACGAGGTACGGCTTGGGAATCTGTTTCATTACTGACAAACCTTCTTTCCCTGACGTTCGCAGTTTCAATATGTGTCCCAATAATTGCTCCGGCCGAGGAGAGTGCAAGCTCAATAACAGCAGCGATGCTCTTGAATGTGAATGTGCCAAATACTGGAAGGGAGAAGCTTGTGATATTCCCTACTGCACAGATGATTGCAGGGCGCCCGAGAGAGGTCATTGCAACTTTAATGATACTAAGGCATGTTTATGCTCTGCAGGCTGGCAAGGTAAGTCTCCTGAATCATATGGAGAAGCTCTTGGATGCCTTTTCTATTGCTAAAATGCTCTTGCATTTTAATTGGGAGTATTTAATTGGGAAATTAAGAGCAGCCCTGCGGAGAAGGACTTGGGGGTGCTGGGGGTGAAGAGCTGGGCACGAGCCGGCGATGTGCGCTCGCAGCCCAGACACCCAACCGTGCCCTGGGCCGCATCCCCAGCAGCGCGGGCAGCAGGGCGAGGGAGGGGGTCCTGCCCCTCTGCCCCGCTCTGTGAGACCCCCCTGCAGCGCCGCCTCCAGCTCGGGGCTCCTCAGCACGGGAAGGACATGGGGCTGTTGGAGCGGGGCCAGAGGGGGCACAGAAATGCTCTGAGGGCTGGAGCCCCTCTGCTGCGAGGCTGGGCTGGGAGAGTTGGGGTGGTTCAGCCTGGGGAAGAGAAGGCTGCGGGGAGACCTTATTGGGGCCTCCCAGTGCTTAAAGGGGGGCTGTGGGAAGGATGGGGGCAGCCTCTGTAGCAAGGCCTGTGGTGACAGGACAAGGGGTGATGGTCTGAAACTAGAGGAGGGCAGATTTAGGCTGGATGTAAGGAAGAAATGTTTTACAGAGAGGATGGTGAAACCCTGGCCCAGGCTGCCCCGAGAGGTGGTCGATGCCCCAGCCCTGGAAACACCCAAGGCCAGGCTGGACGGGGCTCTGAGCGACCTGGTCTGGGTGGAGATGTCCCTGCTCACTGCAGGGGGTTGGGCTGGATGGGCTCTAAAGGTCCCTCCCAACCCAAACCATACCGTGCTTCTATGATTTGAGAATGTTCTGCCTGACAAGTGTTAGCATTTTGACTAGGAACAGAGTATCTAACTTTTCATATCAGATCATCATACTTCATTTGTAACAAATGCTTTTAAAAGCAGCTATGCTACCCTGCAGAGCAGTGCTAACCTGGCATCGGATAAAAACTTTAAACCTCATTCCTGTGCACCTAAAGCAAATTTGAGCCTGGTGGCACAAGTTAATCTGTTTTAACACACAGAAGGCCTTGTTCTCACATCCAGGTATGCTCGTCAGTCATGTCAGCCTTAGCAACAGTTTGGACTAAATGTACATGTTTCCTTTAGAAAGATAGACTGATGTGGAAGAATTAGTCTTCCATGAAATGCAACCAGCTACCACCACTCAGCTGTGCTGCAAAAACAGCGTTAGGCGCTGTGGAAAGAATCCAGGTTAGCAAAAGGAGCATCCTGAGGAGAATGCACCCAGTACTGAGGGTAGCACGGCTGCCTCTTGGATAGAAAAGCAGCCACAGGTAACGTGCTTCAGGGCTGGAAGACCACATCCCCGTACGCAGTGCGGTGCTTCCTGATGCTTATTTGGAGTCCGGCCGTGCACAGACAGCGAAGGTGCCTTTATGTTTGCTTAATTTTTAGCCTACCCCTCTTTTTTCCATGCCTTTCATTTTTGTAGCAGATTGGTGTAAGGGGAGGAAAAAACCCCAAACCAACAAAAAAACCCCAAAAGCCCCAGCACAAAGCATAGCAGAATGAGATGCAAGCTGCTCTCCCCTTTCTTATTCTGAAGCTTTTTTACATCTGAAAATGGTCACTCTAACTCAGAAAACAGGAATTTTTGAAGGGTTCCAGTCTTGGAACCAGATTCCAGTCTGCTTTCCTGAACTGGAGATCATTGCTGCTAGAAGCTCTGCAAGAACAAGCAGCTGTTGTTAGTTACAGTCACGACCGTAACTCTGTTACACAGCGATTCACTTTTATGACTGCCTAAAGGCCGTCCTCATAAACCTATTCCCTTTTCAAGCCTTGAGCCTCTTCAGCAGGTTCTGTGCTCTCTGTTGGCTGTATTAACCCTGTACGTGTGGATGGCTGACACTGAGAAAAAGGAAGAGCATCCACGCTGCTTTTTACTCTGCTGTGACCTCGCCGCTTGCTGCTCCTCTTCTGCCACGCCATGGGGACGCGCGAGGGGAAGCCTGGCAGTGAAAAAGTTGGCTAAAGAGCAGCAGAAATACAGGGAAGAATAAGAAGTGAACAAGGCACAAAAATGTACTGCTGAGAAGGAGAATGAGAAGAGGGAAGAAGGATAGCTGTAGACCCGTGGGTTTTTATAGCATGCTGCCGAGCGGGTCTCCCGAAGCTTTCACAGGTTGTGTGAGAGCTTCTGAGGGCACGCGATAGCTGGGAGATACCCTCTTAGTGAGGAGTGGGAAGGGGTCTGCACCATGCCCTGCTGTAATCACAGTGGGGGAGAGCAGGGCAGAGCATCGTCGCTAATTCTTCTACTCTGGAACTGCTTTTTAGTTCTGAAAACAGTTGTAAATTGGAAGTATGCGGTGTTACGGCTGGGAGATCGCACACCGGTTGTTTCATCACAGGTTGCTGGTGCAGGCGAGGAAACAAGGATCACAGCTTTCACCTGTTACCTGGCCACGCACCGTCTTTGTCACCTGTGGTGCGGGATATCGACCTCTAGCTGAAATACAGGCTTCGGAAAAAAATCAACTTAATTTTTAAACCTTCCTTTCCCAGGTCCTGGCTGCTCAATTCCCGTTCCTGCAAATCAGTCGTTTTGGACCCGGGAGGAATATGCTCTTCCAAAACTTCCTAGAGCGTCTCACAAAACCATAATCCATGACAATAAAATGTGGATTGTTGGAGGTTATGTCTTCAATCATTCTGACTCTCAGAAGGTTTTAGCGTGAGTATAAACCTAGATAATAAAGTCTAAGTAGAGGAACTTAGGTTTGAGTGTTATTTTTAGAAAATGCCAGCTGACATGCTGTGCTTTGGCCTACGCTCCATCTCCAGGGGATAACAGCAGTCTTAAAAATTTAGATTCACGTGTGAGATGTGGGAAAGCGCTGCAAAGAGGTGCTAATTTTGAGAAGAATTGTGTAGGATTCCTGATGTTCAGTGAATTTTGGATTCATCTGCTTCTGACAGCATTTAACTTCACTATAAATTTCTAGGCTAGCTTCTAAATCATATCTGGCCTCGTATTCAGAGGGTAGTTTTGCTTCAGTGTTACTATCCCTTCCTTATATCTGTGTGACTTCAGAGCGTTTGGCTCCTTAGTTGATACATAGGGGTTGCTGCGCACGTTTGTGCGTAGCGGATGGGATACCAGACAGGGAGCAGCATTTAGCATGATGCCGTTTATGCAGTTAGTTGAGGAGATTAACAGTAACTAAGATACCAAATAATAATTGTGTACCTCACGGAAAACCCCCATAGAAAACATTTCAGGCTTCCTCTTGAGCTTGGTAGCGTTTGGGCAAATCTAGGCAAAAGCTGGATGTTTCCCTGGGCGTACCTGCACACCTTGCTGGCATGGACCCAAGGCAGAGCTCATGTCCAGCGGTAAGTAGGGATGTTAAAGAAGAGCTGAAAATGCACGCTTAGTTGTAGAATAGTTACTGATTACTTCCAAAATTCACTTTTTCAAAGTCACACCTGATTTTTCAACAGATACCCTGTGGCTCCATTGAATACTTCCTCAGAGATGATTTTATCTTAGGAGGCTGTAAGCCTGACAGCTATAGTTCGTTCTTTTATCTAAACAGCCACAGGCCATTTTCAGAGCAAAAGGTTTATCTTTTTTCAGGTTACCAGAAAAAATATGCTTGAATGCCGAAGACATAATTAAAAAAAGGCTCTTAAACACTGGCAGGTTCTTTTTTTATCATGTAGTCGGAACTTACATGAGCTTAGTGTAAAGTTTTTGTGCTCTTTTGGATGGATTGTGTGGTTTAAGTTGCCATAGCTTAGCAGGCAACGCCTTAGCTCTTGCTTTTGCATGGGCAAGAAAACCCAAGGTAAAGCAAATCAATACATGGACGCTAAGTAACAGAGCAGGCTTGACTGGATTTTTTTAATCCATAAGGAGTCTGTGTGTGCTTTGTGCATGCTGAAATCTTGGTATCTAGGACTTCTGCTAATGAAAATAATTTGCCACATATCCTGGAAAGGCCAAGCAACAATCTTCTCAGCTTCTATATCTGCTTCATTTTGGGCCCCTAAGGATGAGGACGTTGAGGGTATGATCCAGAAGAAGGGACGTGTCCAGAGAAGGGCAGCGGGGCTGGGGCAGGGTCTGGAGCACAAGTGTGCTGGGGGGTGGCTGAGGGAGCTGGGGGGGTTTAGCCTGGAGAAGAGGGGGCTGAGGGGAGCCCTTCTCGCTCTCTGCAGCTGCCCGAGAGGGGCTGGAGTGAGGGGGGGGTCGGTCTCTGCTCCCAAGTCACCAGGGACAGGACGAGAGGGAACGGCCTCGAGCTGCGTCAGGGGAGGTTTAGGTTGGAGATGAGGGAAAATGCCTTCCCTGCCAGAGGGGTCAGGCCCTGGCACAGGCTGCCCAGAGAGGTGGGGGCGTCACCGTCCCTGGGGGGGTTCAAACACCGTGCAGCCGTGGCACCTGGGGACATGGTTTAAGACACATGGTGGCGTTGGGTTGATGGTTGGACGTGATGGTCCTAGAGGTCTTTTCCAACCTTAATGGTTCTATGATTCTATGAAATTAATTCAACTTTTATTATACAGGTATGATCTTATTTCTGAAGAGTGGCTTCCGCTGGACAACACTGTGAACTCAGTAGAGATGAGATATGGTCATTCATTGGCATTACATAAGGTAAGTTCAGTGCTGCAGACTCACCTCCCGGCTGATTTCTCCCTCTTTCCCCTCTATGGCCACCCCTTTCCACAGATCAGCCTCGCTTTGCGAGAAGCATTTCTCCTTCACAGCCTTGTCCATGGATATCCCAGTCTGTGTAATTGTACTCCAAGGAGTCGGTGGACTGGTATCCTAGGGAGTCTGTAGTTCCTTTGCTTGTGTGTTCCTTCTTTGCCCTTTTCTCATAGATTTTAAAGCTGACTGAGGCCAGTGAGTCTGTTATTTCCTTCTTACTGTCTCTGCTCACAAGACATGCCTGACAGCTAGAGTTCGCTTGAGTTCAGCTGCTTCCCCAATGGCCTTTTGTGCAGACCACATAAATATTTTTATGAGTTCTGTTGTCCAAGGCATCAAAGCAGAGCTGATGAATTAAGGCTTTTTGGAGCTTTTTCTGCTTCTTCAGTAGACCTCTGCGTCAGTTCTTTCAACACCTGAAATGGCAAGTGGGTTTGACTGTTTCTTACCTTATTTCTCACCTGCGTGCCTTGCTGTGGGTGCAGGCCACATGAAAGCAGAATGGCGAAGTCTTTGAAAAGGAAATGAGCTAATCCTTTACTGACCTTTCGTTTTGGAATGTTAATTGGCTCATCACAGTGCAAGCCTATATAAAGCTTAATTATAAACACTTGAAAAACTCCACACAGCACCATTCACAAACAGAACACTTCAAGAACCTGAGAAGGATGGAAATTCCTACCTGCGAGGGCTCAATGCATGTTCTACAAATAACTGTTCAAAAGTAGGGTGTGATCCAGAAGAAGGGACGTGTCCAGAGAAGGGCAGCGGGGCTGGGGCAGGGTCTGGAGCACAAGTGTGCTGGGGGGCAGCTGAGGGGGCTGGGGGGGTTTAGCCTGGAGAAGAGGGGGCTGAGGGGAGCCCTTCTCGCTCTCTGCAGCTGCCTGAGAGGGGCTGGAGTGAGGGGGGGGTCGGTCTCTGCTCCCAAGTCACCAGTGACAGGACGAGAGGGAACGGCCTCAAGCTGCGTCAGGGGAGGTTTAGGTTGGAGATGAGGGAAAATGTCTTCCCTGCCAGAGGGGTCAGGCCCTGGCACAGGCTGCCCAAAGAGGTGGGGGAGTCACCGTCCCTGGGGGGGTTCAAACACCGTGCAGACGTGGCACATGGTGACATGGTTTAGTGGTGGACTTGGCAGTGTTAGGTTAATGGTGGAACTCGATGATCTTAAGGGTCTTTTCCAACCTAAATGGTTCTGTGTTTCTGTGATAACTGGATTTACCATCAGTGACGGGCAGTGGTTCTCAGGGGGACCAGCTATAGTAGGGGTTTCCCTTTCCAAGGTTACCGCCTTGTCAGTAGGGAAACAGGGCTTCACTACACGATTTGGTGGATTCATGACTGACTCCTAGATACCTGGAGGATCCCACAAAGGAAACTGGATAGAGTCGTGGAACCTAGCTCTTACAGGATGATTAATAAAACCCTCTCTAACTGTCCTGGCTCCCTTCTTTCCAAAGGGTCCTTTGTCAGTGCATTAACTTGGAAGAGAAAGCTTTTAGTGTACAGACACAGAGGAGTTCCCATCATAACTGCCTTTCTTCCCCAGCTATCTTCTGCTGTTTGCATTTGCAAGCTACGGGAGGGATTCAGCTTGCTTATCAAATCACCCAACTTCAGGTGTTTAACTTTGGGTGCCTTTCGGAGCCTCTGAGCTTCATCTGTAGTGAAAACAGACCTAGTCAGTACAGGTGTTGAAATCTGGAGAGCAAATCAGCTCACCCAAAAGTAGCCTCACCTTCCCTGCTTTGATCAGTTGAATTACTCTCCAGGCTCCACTATATTTTAGATAATATCTTTACAGACTCAGCTAACATACAGGCACATAAATTTCTATGTCTGTCGTCTGAAGGTCAGTCCTGCCCCACGTACCCCTTCCCTCCATACCCTGATGGAGAGTGAATTGTGTGTGTTGAAGGTATTCTGGCATTACAGACTTGGGTACCAACCCTGACGGTCGTGGTTGCTTTCATGTGAAATGTGACTGGCGAGGGAGATACGTTCTCCTTGAGAGAGGAGAAAAACCTTTAGGCTGAGAGAAGATAAAATACCATAACTTCATTACTTACATATTACCTGTTCCTAAATGCCAAACTTTTTGGCCTCATTTTAAATCTAACTTCTTTCAGGATGATATATACATGTATGGTGGAAAAATAGATGCGACAGGGAACGTGACCAGCCAGCTGTGGGTGTTCCACATTCCCACCCAGACCTGGACTCAAGTGACGCCGAAAGCCAAGGAGCAGTACGCTGTTGTCGGCCACTCGGCACACATCGTCACCCTGCAAGACGGCAGCGCGGTCATGCTTGTCATCTTTGGGCACTGCCCTCTTTATGGGTATATCAGCAATGTCCAGGAATACAACCTGGGTGAGTGCGGCCCTACCTACCGTTGGCTTCAGTTGCGAGAGTTGATCTGAAAGTTATTTAAATGATCCATATTCACACAGCAAAACAAAGACAGATACGTTCTTCTCCTGTTCGTATTTACGAGAAGGTCAGTCTAACTTCCAGCGTTTGTATAACACAAACACGGAGCAGGCAGCCACGTGCCTCCAGCTTTATACAGCTTGTTAGGTCCCAAGTGCAAAAAAGCTGTAATTGAGGGGCGAAGCAGGATAGCTGTGGGACAATTTCATTTAATTTTCCTCTCTCCCTCTGACAAAGCAAACGCTTTTGAAATGATTTTTAGTATCCTGCGAAGACAAGAATGGCTGTAACAATTCAGACCAAGTATCTACTTAACCTGATACCCATGTCTCCAGTAGTGATTAGCGAATGCCATGGGGATCAGGGAGTAACCTTCTGGCCTTCCACTTGCCCCGTATCTCTGGAAACAGTCCAACCTCTGACTTTAGGATCCAGAGATTTCCAATATCATCAGTGGAGAAGTGTAGGAAGCTCTCCAGATGAACTGAGCTGCCGAGCATGGCTGCTGTGAAAAGGCTCTCTGGAGGCACGTCCCTTGCTCCACTGACCAGGTGGAGAACAAAGTGCTAAGCACAGCAAGTTCACAACGTGAATGTGCTGGTGGTTGTCAGAAATAGCGGCCCTCTCTGCACTTTTCCACCTGTTATCCTTCTCCTTCAGTCACCTGCATCCAGAGGATCTGCTGGAACCTACTCTGGTTCATTGGTGTCCACACGAGCGAGCTGCCTGCCTCTGGGAGAAAGCTAGGGGAAAGCAGGATGGGTCAGGCAGGGATTTGGTTTTCTGCCTTTCTGTTTTTCCCATGTGTGATCTTGCAGACTGGTCAGTTCCTTTGCCTTTTGTGTGCCTGCTCTGCCCTGGAGTTAGGAAGCCTGTGCAGGGTTTCATTCTGCCCTTGCTACAGAGATTTGGTGTGTAATTTAGCATTTTTGTTTCAGCTGCCATTATATTATGTCTAGAGTGCTTCAAATCAATGTTATTTTAGTGAGTGGGATATAGGACCATTAATCACATACTAGTTTTTAACTGCAATGTTCTCCGCAGTCATACTTACCTTGGCTTCAGTGCTGTCTGGCTTTATATACGTATAAAATAAAAGTGCTCTTGGGTACCATTCCGAATCAAGCCGTGGTGCGGGCACTTTCATGTCATTGAAACGCAGTATATTATTTCTGCACTTTTTATCTCTCATTTACTTAGCTTGTCCGCAAAATGTAATAAATGACTGTAGAAGAGACGTTCCTGGTCTAATTAAAAATACTTGAGAATACTTCTTGACAACAAACTCCTTGAAGGAGCATGTTTTTGGGTATAAAGTGATAAAGGCAGTGTCTAGAGCTGATTTAAGGGAAACCCAATTTGTTTCACCACCAGGTTTGTTGATAAGTTATTAATGGAGATAAATTAACCATCTTTTGTCGCCTGCATTTTTCATTTCTCAGCCACAAACACATGGAACATTTTACAGACGAGCGGAGCTTTGGTGCAAGGAGGGTACGGTCACAGTAGCGTTTACGATCCAAATACAAGATCAATTTATATCCATGGAGGTTACAAAGCATTCAGTGCCAACAAATACAGGCTAGCAGATGACTTGTACAAATATGAAGTTGATTCCCGTATGTGGTAAGTCAGTCCTTCCTCCCGTACACCGCCCCGTCATTTTTGTTTGTAGGGGACGGGAGGATGGGGTATTTGATAAGGGTACATACAGTAGTACGTAATTGCCTGCATTCAGGATAGATGGTGTGCTCCTGTATCTGTTATTTTTATGTTCCTTTATGAATAGAGACTCATATAATCACATACAATCAAGGCTGTGAATACGCCAAGAAATCCATTTTAATCTATTGTCGTATTAAAGCTGAAAAGAAAAATATTTGATGGGATTTTCTTGCCAGCCGTACAGGCTGTGCATACGAGTGCAGTTACTGCAGTCAAGTGAGTGATAATTCATTCTGCAGTTAAGACCGCAAAAGAATTTCTATTATAACCCCATTTTCTTCTGGCTCTGTAACTGCTTGCAACGTTCATTTCTTAAGCTGAAATCTTCCGTGATTTTTTTTCCTGCCCAAAGGTGTGTTTTATTGAAAAGCTATAGCAAACCTTCACAACCGTGAGCTATCGAAGTGAAACGAATTTTCCTCAATTCTGTGTTTTTCTTAAAGTTGTTTTTAAAGCCTCCTGACGAAAAGGAGACTGTCTTTTGAATGAACCCATGTAAATATGAGTCACCACATCACATTTTTTGAGAGTTTAAAAGAGCTTGTATTTCTGCAGCAACCGTTTGCGAGTCAATACTGATAAGGAAGGTAACTAGTGACTAATTTCCAAAAACCTTCCTTCCTGCCCCGTTGCCCTTGCAGTAATAACCGCGCTTCCTTTCTATGGTCATTTGAGCCCCACTTCGGCCGTGGAGCGGGCAAATCTGGCTGAGGAGGCAGAAAGCGTTACAAACGCGACGATATTCTGCCAAACCGCTGCAGCACCAACTTCCTTCCGTCGTACCTATTTTGTCAGTCTCGAGAGGACTGTCGGAGCAGGCGAGCAGTCGCCTCGCAGCGAGGCGTGTAGGAGCGTCTGCTCGTCTTTATCTATACATTTTTGGTACCAGTGACTGTTTTTTTGCTCTTTGGTAATTTAGGCCCACTCTCCCTCCCGTGATTTCATGGAAGGGCAATAAAGCAGTCCCCTGATCTTTATTTTGGCAAGCGTGTTTCTCCCCTCGTTCCCCCCGGTGTTTCGACTGGCAGCTTTGCGGTCTTAACGCCGTAGCCCTGGCAGGGACGGAGCGATGCTCCGAGAGCCCCCGTGTGCTGCGGTACCTCTGCTCATGCATTAGGAGCAGGTCCCGTGTCCGGGTCGTTGATACACCGTTTGCTGACTGTTTCATCGTGCAAGCCTGGGCTTCGGCGCAGGCCGCGTGCGGGGTGCTGCAGTTGTGCAGAACTGCTGTGACAGCCTGCAGGCAGCGACGCCGCTGCCTGCGACACAGCTGGGGCCGTGGCAGGGGGTTTTCCTGCGGTCCCACCCTCTCAAAGCGGTGGGGAGATTCTACAAAGGGTGACCCTGTGTGCGCAGTGCCCTTAATCACGCTGATTAAAGGGGAGGTCAGTGATGAGTGTGATTAATGCCTCCTGTGATTTGGTCATGGATGAGGCGTTGAGTTTTGCAGGTATTAAGCTGTGGGGCTCCGTTAGCAGCAGCTGCACAGATTTCCTTAAAATAGACTTGTTAGTTTTGAGCAAGAGGTGATGCCCAGATTGAAAGAATTCTTTAGGTTACTATAAAATCAGAGTTCCTCTAAAATACAGGAGTCCTCTGGGGCAGCGTCCGTATCAGCAGTTGCAGCTGATTGTGCTCCAAAACCCAGTTAGTGTGAAAACTTGATAATCCCTAGGGAAGGAATTGATGATTTTAAGATCCATAGCTTTGGAAAGAGGCTTTCATAGATATATTTCTCCTATAAAATGGCGAGCAGATGGGAAGATGAGAGAATTAAATTACAGAAGGAATTGAACAGTGTGGAAAGTAAGTTGTTAAATACCTCGTTAGAAAAGGTAGTTAAGTAATATTCCCCCTCCGCTCCTCCCCACAACCCCGAAACCTCCTTCAGCTTGGATTTACGGATTGCTCTGTCTTTGCCAAGTACTAATCAGTATCAGTAATGCATGTATTTTGTTTTTATTTCTGAAGGACAATTCTTAAAGACAGTAGATTTTTTCGCTATTTGCACACGGCTGTGATAACGAGTGGAACCATGCTGGTGTTTGGAGGAAACACGCACAATGACACCTCCATGAGCCACGGCGCAAAGTGCTTTTCTTCCGATTTTATGGCGTATGATATCGGTAAGTCCTCGCAGAAATAAGAATTAAAAAAAGCCCAACTCTTGGATATTCAAAAAGAGCTGTCTTCAGGAAGACTAATTTACATGCTGGGTATATTATACCAACTGCTACTGAGCGTACTGCAGAAGAATGGGTAATCAGGAGCGGCTCGTTTAGCTTGCTACACATTTCCAGGCAAACGAGCTGGTGCAGTGATTTCTAGGCGAACACAGCAGCATTTATTTGGCCGACAGTTTATACACAAACTTGGGCGTTAAAAATAATTTCTTAAACGGAAAGCATATTGTTCTACTGTCTTGGCTGTAAAACTAGCCTGATATTTTGAGGGTGTTTTAAATCTATGATCTCTCAAAACCGCAGTCTGTTGGAACAGTTACACGCACTGGACGCTGCTGAAGCTCAACTTGTACGTTACACGCTCCTGTTTTAACTGCAGGCTGGCTGACTTGTTTGGCTCCGCTCTTTGTAATGCCAGGTTTGATATAGGTGTGCTTTATAAGCATAAATATCCCCGTAAGCACTATTTAACCAAAAAGCCGGATGATTAGATTCGATT
This sequence comes from Phalacrocorax aristotelis, assembly GCF_949628215.1. Taxonomy (NCBI): domain Eukaryota; kingdom Metazoa; phylum Chordata; class Aves; order Suliformes; family Phalacrocoracidae; genus Phalacrocorax; species Phalacrocorax aristotelis. The sequence continues at coordinate 82,016,875 of NC_134279.1, forward strand.
TGGAAGGATTGGGTTTTGGTGAGTTTGAGTAGCTAGCCAGAAGAGGGCAGCATTTATTTGTGCATTTGAAGTCCAGAGACGACGCATTTAAGAAGCAAAGAAGAAAAGAAATGGTATAAAAGAAGGTGCGTGCACACCCAGATAATTCACACTGAAGCAAATCACCATTCTGTTCTCATACCGCGTTCTACCTTCCGCTCTCAGAACTCCTGAAATGCGGGCTCTCGTGATTCATTCCCTGAAATAATCACGTAAACCTGAATTCTCGGAGTCCACTGAGGTGTCGCTCCTGGTTTGTGAAAGGACTACGCAAGCGAACGGATCACTTCCAGCAGCAGGGTTTGGCACCCTTGTGCCGTTGTGCTGCCTGTTACAGGGATCGTTCTCTTCCGCTTCCTGTGATTTCAAGTCATATCCCTGTGGAATTTATTGTGTGCTCCTGACTAGCTGGATTTTGAGTATTGTCTTGAATTAAAAGAGGTGTTCCTACAGTCACAGACAGAGCAGTTTTTTTTTTTAAACTTTGCCAGCAATAGCGATAGATTTTGCTGTGGTCCCTGACCCACTGAACTGTCCGTTAGCTGTAAAACACAAATGTCATTAATTTGACAAAATATGCCAATAACGATGTTCATTTTGATTCAGTTTAGTTAAGAGGCAGGTTCCTGTTACATGAAATGGGCGTTGTAGTCAGCTTGCCCAGTCCTTCCCAGTTCTACACAGGTGTTCTGGTGCTCTTGGGTACCCTCATTCCTTAAGGTAGAGACTCTCAGGCCAGAACAACAGCTTTTTTTCACAAAAAGACCGTTTTTTCTTTCCTTTTCATGGCAAGGCACCTTTCTTCGCATGACCAAATTAAAATTTAAGACTCCATTAAAATGCTGTCTAAAATAAGGGCTTCAAAACCAGATCTTCCCTTTAACCTTTGCCATTACAACTCATTTCTGCACTAACTCATTTTCTTCACCTCGTCAAATTCTTCTGGTTTTCTTTCCTCAAACTTCTAAGCAATCTGACTATGTGCACTGAGTGTCGTGAGGACATGTTATCTTCTTTTTTGTGTGTAGGATGCAAACAGCTGTCACTGAGGTGTGTGCTGAGATCCTCTGGAGGTTTAACAGATGAGGTAGATCCGAGAATGCATTAATGCTTCCCATCCCTTTTGTGCTCCGCTAGATCAGGTTGGGGCTTATTCAGTCCAGCTTGTCCAGGTAATGCCCGGCTTTGGAGGGTTTCAGCCTGGCAATGCGGCCGTCTGCGTGCATGTGCGGTTCTTGCGGCTTCTCAGGACGAGCTTTTGGATGGCGTTGGTGTTCGGGTCGGGCAAGCACTTGGCTAGAGCAGTCTCGCAGTATTTTTCCTACGTTGTACGACTAGTTAGCCCTTCCTAGCCCCAAAGGTGGTCTCTCCAGCCTCTGTACGAGTTTCCTGCTCTGCAGCAGTTCAGTCTCTGGGTGGACAAATGTCTTACTTGAACCCTCTACCTCCTGTCAACAATTCACAGCAGCGAAGGAGCCGCATGTGAGTTGCAGCCCTTCCCTCGCTGTGTTTGTGTCCAGGAGTGAAGAGGCGAGGGCTGTGCTTTCCGAAGGGTCACGTCCCTTGCCTATGGGAGGTCTCTAGAACAAGAACAGAAACTTCACTGGCTCAAAATGCAGTTACTGTGGTTTAAGCAGCCATTCTTCTTCACTTCTAAATAAGTTTCAACTTTATGCTTTTTTAAAAAATCAGCGTGAAAAGTTCATGTAAAGGCTATGCTTATATAATCATCTTTTCTCCCCACAGGAGGGAAATTAAGAGTCTTCTATTTACCCCATCAAAAATTCAGTTCTGATGACAAATGTAGAAAGAGGCTGGATGCGTTCATAACATACGTGTTCTATTTGAATAGTGTATTTCACAAATCCTGTGCATTTTAAGTTTTAGGCTTGGCTTAACTCATAAGTCAGGAAGGAGAGAATTCTCTGTATTTTCAGAATCATTCATTTTTTCCAATACTTAATCTTCAGTTAAAGATGGGAAAGAAGCTTAGAAAGCAAAACATTCCAGGCCTTCTATTAATCTAGAAAAATATGTTTCTTGGCCTCGCATAACTCACAACTCGCTGGATAAAAATTGCAAATTGCTGCCCGATTTTGCTGAAGTCTCCTGTTAAAAATTGGAACCGGGCATGCTTGTCTCAGGAGCGATGCCGGGCTAGGTTAAATCCTTTGAAAATGGAACAAAATAATGGTTTATCGAAGTATTAAATCCACCCAAGTGGGTCCTGTATCTTTTCTTCAAGAGTGCTGATAAATAAAAGGTTCTGCGGGAGCAGAGGTTAGGATCGGTTGTTTCACCCAACAGTTCTCTCCAATTAAATGTGGTGAAGAATTAGTGAGGTTGTTTCCTTTGCCCTCTCAGTTTATCTACATTCTGGTTTGGGTTTGTGGGCTTTTTTTTTTTTAAATTATTTTCGGAGGCTCAGTCCATGGCGCGACAGTTTTATCTTGTATTAAAGAATCTGCGAGTATTTGAGGGCTCTGTAGATCTTTACAGCAGATTGACTTTTCTGTTCTAATTGCATAAACTGCATGCAGCTGCCTCGGGGACGTGGGCCGCCAAGGCGATCCCGTCCACTTCACGAGGTTTGTGTGATATGAATTGGACTGATTTTTCCTGCTTTTGTTCCTTTGATTGCTCAGTGGGTTATATGTTCCTTAGGTTGGGTTTTTCTTTTTTTTTCGTGCCGCCTAAAGGAAGAAATTACCTGAGAAACGGAGTAAAAAATGAAGCAGGACTTATAAATGTTATGCTAATAGAAAAAGATGGAATAATCTCACATTATATTAAAAGAGAAAAACAACCACAAATCCTTAAGCTATGATGAGTGAAAAATATTTTTAAAAACATGGATATCTACCCTCTAGGAACATAATTGCAATGGAGGAAAAAAAAGAAAAAAAAAAAAAGTCTGTGTTCTCAGAGATGCTGGTTTGGGGCAAAACTGCAAATAATTCACATAGAAACAGATAAAAACTGAACTTGTTATGCAGTGAAAAATTCCACTAGTAAAGGAGGAAAAGGGACTCAAGCCGCCGCCATTTAATTACACGTGATTGCCAAAAGGCTGGTAACCCCTTCGACACAACGCCCTGAGACTTTCCTTTCTCCTGAACTGTTTAGATGAGGGAGCAGAGCCCTTAGGGCCTTCCCTTCCCTTTTAGTCCCACCGTGGCAGCTGGGGCGAAGACTAAGTCTTAAATCTTGCCCAAGAAGACTACGCAGTGCTGTCGTGAACTGCCCTGTTTCGTTCGAGGTTTGCGTTTTGGTGGCGGGCGGAATGGTCTCTCCCGTCGTTCAAGTACTTCGGGATCTTTCAGGAGGCGTGCTGCTTCAGTTGAATCATTAATGATGCTGAGGAACGTTTCTGAAATGAGCTTTCCTTAATCCTAGCTTGCGATCGGTGGGCTGTTCTTCCTCGCCCGGGTCTCCATCACGATGTCAACAGGTTTGGACATTCTGCCGTGCTGTACAACAGGTAAGGTTACAAACAAGCTGGGGGGCGTCGGCTTTTTTCAAACCTCGATAAATGTATGGGTGTAGATCGGTAACGGTGAGACCAGAGGGTTGAGGTGCTGTTGCAAACCGCTCAGAGTTCTCAGATCTGCACTCTTGTAATGTCTGCAGCACCCACCTGCCCCTCTCGGCCCTTCTTCACTGGACTAAACAGCCTCAGCTCACTTAGTTCTTTCAAAAATTTGGTTTTTTTAAAATATATCTGTTTCTTATTTTTATATATATTTCTATTTCTTTCAAAATTTTGTCATTTCATTTATTTCATAACTCTGTTTCTTACTTAGCTGCGCTGACACCTTTTGTCTCCAAACCTTCCCCTCGTGGTTTCTAAACTTGTCCGTGTTTTAGTTTGCGTAGCTTATCCTGTGCGGCTCCTCTTCACGTGGTGTTCAGCATTTAGGTGAAATCTGTAGGTGGGGTTTCTGCTGTTAAGCATTACATCGCTGTAATAACAGCCGTGCTTTCAGGTGAGCACCTGCTCCTGTATTTGAGTCTGCGGAACCAAGTTTGAGAAAGGGTATTTCTTAGGAGTCTTTTGTTCTGCTTCCCTTATCCTGTGAGGATACTTTCTGTAAATCAGTAACATTATTTAAAGCTCAGTTTAAGCCAGGCAGATAAGTGCCACTGCGTTGAGAAGGAAGGTGTGCTTCTAGATACTCTTTTTGCCTCTAAAAACTCACTCACTACCTGCTTGCTTCAGTGTATGCTGAGCACCAGCCGTGCATTTGCTTCTCCGAAGGACAACTAAGCCTGTTCTCCTTTTCATCCTCAAGTAGGATGAAAATCAGATTAAAAAATATTTATTATTCAACCAAAACTTCTTTTCAGTTGCATCAACTCTTCGTCACTGTATCATTAAATGTGCGTTTACAAACATGGATGCACAGGGATTTTTAGGTGGCATTTTTCAGTAGCTAATGAAATTTGATAGTTTTCCTGAAGCAGTTGTGATACTAAAAGAAGGTTTAAAAAAAACTCACCTTCCCCTTCTCCCAGTATTGTTTTGGTTTGAGGTTTGGTTTGGGGTTTTGTTTTTTTTTTTTAAGGTGACAGAGTGACTCTTTGCTCAGTCGCAAACAGCCGCGGAAACAACTGTGGTTTAGCCGCAGCCCTGTAGCAAGATGTGACAACGCTGAATTGTTTTGTCACAGTTTCTGAACGCTGGTTTAATGGTGTGATACCGCATCCCCGGTTTTTAGCCTTCCTCCCTCTCTGGCCACTGTTCCTTACGGGAGGATCCCACCTTTCTGCAGATTTCACATGGAGTCAAATGGATCAGGCGTCACCCAGGGTTTTGGCCGAAGGAGAAGGTTGGTCCGTGACCTCGGCCTGGTTTGACTCTGTCTCAACATCCGTGTGTTGAGATTCTGTGGATTTTCTGAAACAGTGGAACTTGACTGACCTTTTCTTTAGTGCCGCCCTTAACCAGGAGCTATTTATTTCAATTTAGACATGCTGGAATATCATAGAACACCTTGCTCACACCTTGAATCACATTGACTTGCAGCCGCGCCTGGTCTGTAAACACAGGGACAAATATTTATCTCTTTACCTGCATTTTGCCTAGCACCATGTATGTATTTGGAGGCTTCAACAGCCTCCTGCTGAGCGACATACTGAAGTACACACCCGAGAGATGTGAAGCTTTTGACAACGAAACAGCCTGCTCACGAGCAGGTCCCGGCGTCAGGTGCGTGTGGGCTGCCTCCCCTCCTCGCTGCCTCCCCTGGGAAATGGCGACGTTGGAGCAGCAGCAAAAGGTCTTTGAAGACTGTCCTCCCAAGCCAGGTATGTGTCACGTTCTTTCCATTCCCCTTTCCAAAAGGCGCGCGGAGCCTTTTTCTTTTCCACATTCTGTCTTGCGTTGGTTGTATGCCATTATCAAAATCAGTTTAAGATGGAGGGGCCGTAGCTCTGCTTCCATAAGTGCCCTGGGAGACCTTCCTCTGACCAAGCGGCTGCAGTGGCTTGGAGGTGTTTCCACCTCTCCTTCCCCCTGAAGCTGCTTCTTTTATTTCCTGCCATGCTGCTTGTATTTACTTTCCTATCCCGAACAGACGTCACCGGTCAGGAATCAGGCCTGTCGATGTTTGCTCCAAGAACCAGCCAGCAATTAGCTGGGAGCACCCCGGGGCGTGGGTCCCACGCCATTAGCCTGCGCTCCGCAAGAGACAGCAGGAAGAGTGTTTTAAGAAAAGTTACTTCATTTCTCCTTCTACAGTATTATATGGATAGGGGCATACAAAAAGAACGTTTGTTTTAAGGTCTGATTCCTGTGTTCTCCCCTATGATAATTTTTAAACAACTTTTCGACGCTTTATCCCGATGCGTTTGTTGCTCTGAATTGAATTATCGAAAACTTGATTCTGTAATAGATGGCAGCCTTTAATTATTTAAAAGAAATTGATGTAAAGGGACATTGCTTTGATGGGCTCTCAACGTACAATAAACTCTCACAATACAGAGGCGTTAAGTGATTGGGAAGATGAAGTGGAAAGCTCAAGTTTTGCATGAAAATGCTCCATGTAATTGAAGGCCAGGCTGGCAGCAAAATGGGCCTGGGGTGGGAGATTTTCCCCGTCCTTGGGAAACGTTCTCTGGCATCATTTGCCTGGGCACTGACTGAGCATGCATGCCCGCTCGTAGTTCACGCGCTTCCATGTCTTGGTGCGTTTTCTGGCGGTGTGTTTTACGGATCCTCCGGCACTAAAAATGATTGATGGTGCAAATGACTGCGATTTTCTATCAGTTCAATCACATGAAAGTACCTGATTTGCTAAGTAGTCGATAACGGGAAATCTACAGGCACTACTGTTTGGTTGTATCTTTTGCTGTATATAATCAAGTTCTTAGAGCTCTGTCAGGAAATGCCTGTTTTTGGTCATGCAGGTTTTTTTCTTTAATAGCTGTAGACAATGAAAAATGTGATCAGATTACAGACTGCTACAGCTGTACAGCAAACACAAACAACTGTCAATGGTGCACTGACCAGTGTATCTCAATGCATAACAACTGCACAGAGGAACAGGTAAAGTCTCTCTAATACTTCTGTAGTTTAAATTTAACCTTTGAAATATGAAATGCCCAGATGCCTTCGTCCGTCGGTGTTATGACCCGTGGTGGTTTGTTATTTCCAGCGCTTGCGTAGCTCTGAGCTGCTGACGTGCCTGGATTTTGTTCCCCAAGTTGGTCCAAGGGCTTTTTGTGGGGCTTTCCACTTAAGATAGGAGGATGGCGGAGGGCAGGGGAAGAGGCTGTGTGATTATTCACTAAGGCACGCAGGCATCGGGGTTTGCTGGCAGTAGAGCCCTCCCTAGAAAAAAACCACCTCTTTATAAAAGCTTTAGTAAGGAAAATGTGTCAGGTGGCGGCCTGGGGGAATATCCTGAACGTGCAGTCCAGGCTGTGTCCACTGGCACAGCTTCGAATATATGCCTTGCTTTGTAGGTCTGAACTGTGCGGTTCAGCGTGGTGGTCATGGCTGTTAGAGACCCATACTGGTTAGGCGGGAAAACAACTCACCTGTGCTATTTATTTCAGGTTCCTATTACTGCATATGACAACTGTCCTAAGGATAACCCTGCCTACTACTGTAACAAAAAGACAAGTTGTAAAAGCTGTGCCATGGATCAGAACTGTCAGTGGGAACCTAGGAATCAGGAGTGCATCGCTCTACCAGGTAGGTGGTGGTTGTATTTGTGTAAGAAAAAAAAAACCCCAAATTCACCCAGTCCAAATGTTGTGGGTTTTTTTTTTCGCTTGTTTTTGGGGTGTTTTTACCCCCAAATCTGTCATCTTTTAGCACTAAGCTGAAGTAAAAATGTTGTTTAATCATACCAGCTTTGGTATGAAACTTTATTTCTAGTAAATTCAGAAAGTCTGATGGAATATTTTTCAGTCCCAATTGACTGAAGAGGAGTATGACCATTTGTATAATTATGAGGCTGTATTTCATCTTTCTCTCTTCATTTGATAAAAGCAGTACTGTTGATATAATAGGCTTCTGCAAGATATTAGATTTAATAATGCATGCTATTTAATTTTAGAAACTAGAATTGTGCAAAAGCATAATGGCACATACTGGACAAATTAGGCAAATAACACCTAAAGTGTATAAGGAAAATTCTCTTATTAGAGTGTTTCCAGGGGGAGCTCAGAGGAGATGATTATTAGCTCCCCTGTAGTAACATTTTTTTTTTCCCAGGGAGAGAAATATAGCATCTTCAGTGATTAGTGTTGGTAGTTAATAAAATATAGAGAAAGGGAAGAAACCAACACAGGCAGGACCTTTCAATGGGCCTGGAAAGCCTTCCCCTAAAGGTCTGGATGTGTCCAGGTCTGGCGTTTGCTAGTCTGGAAAAGCGAAAAGATGAAGAGACTTTGGAGAACAGAGTGAGGAAAAACATCTTATAACAAGACAGGTAAAGAACCTGGTCTGTTTAGTTTGTTGTAGAAAAGGGGGTGACTTGATCATACGTGTAAAAAAGCCCATCTGAAAAATTGACACTTGAGAGCTTTTCAATCTGTTAGATAAATCTAAACCGAGGTGGTGGAGCCAGATGTCAGCTCTGCAGGAATTCAGACTGAAAATGTCCATCGGGTTTCTCTGTAAGGATAGTTAGGAGTGAGGGAAATAATTAACCACGACGTATAAGGAGATCTTCAGCAGTGGGCACGGCCATGCTCAAGGTGAAACGGGGATTAATGCTGGAAGTTCAGTGCTGTGGACAGGATTAGCACAACCACCCCCTTCTGTATCCTAACAGCTGCGGTTGAGTAAGTGGCTTTAAGAAAAATACTCATTTGCTTTCCTTTGCTCGCGCTTCTACAGTGATTTCATTATTCGATGTTGTAGGTAAGCGCTCTGAGTACCTACTCCAGGTAAAGAAATGGTAATGTCATACTTCAGCTCCCCCAACAGCTTTCCTTTTCCTCTGACGTTGTTATACATCGATACTTCCGAGCATGCCGATAAGTCGTGCTGGTTTGGGACGGGGCTGTAGGTTTTATTTTGGTGGAAGAGCTCTTTCACTGCTGCGAGCGTTGGAGGGTCACCTGCATCTCTGGTTTTACTCTCTCCCTCCTCTAGAAAATATCTGTGGAACAAACTGGCATTTGGTTGGCAACTCCTGCTTGAAAATCACAAATGCAAAGGAGAACTATGATCATGCCAAACTGTCCTGCAGATCCAACGGTGCTTTGCTGGCTTCTCTCACGACCCAGAAAAAGGTAGAATTTGTTCTAAAGGAGCTGCAGAAGATGCAGTCTTCGGTGAGTGCTTCTCTTTTATGTCCCCTGAGTAATTAAGCTCTGACTGTGGAGAAGTCCTTGCTGTGGTATTGTATGCTCCGTACAGAATAGGCCTGCCTCTTAACTGAAGAGGACTGATTTTTCTTTTGAAATTCAACATACCCTATGGGTGCTTTTGAACTGAAATTGTAGAGAATGTAAATAGGAAAGATAAATATAAACATACCGGGTGCCTCAAAGGTATTGCTTTCTATAATGAAATCACACGCGCATTTCTCCTGTGGGATACATGACTGCAGCAGGAGTCCTCTCGTGACTCGTACACAATATTTTATAAATAAAGGTCCCTTTGGGGCACTGGAGGTGTTTAACGTAAAGCATTTAAAGTTATTTATTCCGCTCAGGAAAGCGGCTGTTTAAAATGTCGGCTTCTTACTCTGTAGAGCTGTTTGGCTTATTTGGAGTTATTTATGTTTGATTTAGTGGCAGGTGCTTTTCTGTCAGAGATGGTGAGAAGTGAATTGGAATCCGTCCCTTTTCATGCATCAATAAAATAAAGATATTTTTTCTCTCCCCCAGTCCCTGGCAGAAGCGTGGAGGTGTGCGGGGCGGGTTGTGTGGATGGTGCTAAAGCCCTAACAAAGAACGACGCTGTGCAGCTTTGCTGAGAGGCCTGGCTTAGGCTGCAGAGCTGCTGTGGCTTGATGGCACGTCGGAGTAACTCCTCGTGGGTCCCAGAGGCCGCTGTGGGCAGGGCTGGCAGTCAGGAAGAGTTTTATATAGGAAAAATGAGGCTGGAGGCAGTAGGGTTGCTGCTTTTCAGAGGAGAACGTACTTCAATACTAAAGAGAAATATTCCCCTGTTGAAAGGAGAACGTTCCCTGCTTTGATTCCCTTTGTAATTTTAAAGTGGCGTTTCAACAACTGCAGGGTTTTCGGGGGGTTCAATTTAGCCAAGAAAAGATGCAATTCAGGCGGGATTGTTAAATCTTTTGTAAAGAGAGGAAGCCAAGCCTGTGATATTGTAAAAGTACGTGGTTCCAACAGCTCCAGGTGTTTCTGGATATCCCGGTGGTTAAGTGCAGTGTAAATTCCTAAAGACACATGGCAGCCCTTCCCTAATAGTGTTTGAACCTTACGCTGTTGAGAAAGAAATTGTTAATTTACGGGTTTTTTTTCAGGTACAGTATCATTTTAAAACTAAGGCTTAGAAATCTAAAGAAACCATTAGCCCCTTTTAGTTGATATTAGTATTGAGTGCTTGGCATGTGGGAAGATACCTTTGCTCAAAAGCCACCCTGTGTCTGGTACTTGTATTTTCGCTGTTCAACGGCACGCCGCTGCGGTGCTGGAGGAGGCTGTGTTTTGCAGTTACTCCTTTTATAAGTCAGGTATGTGTAGATGTTTTATAATAAGAAGAAAATGTGTTTGTGTTGGCACATAGTGCTGTGGAACCCTGTTGCTGTTAGAAGTTGCAGCTCTAAGGTTTGAGGGTGCGTAAAATCAGTTTGAAGCAGGTGATGGTTATGTATAGCAGTGAGGGAAGACGTGTGGTGTAAAGCTTTCCTCGGACAGCTGTGCCACCGAAGCACTTTGATGGAGAAAAGATTTTTAACAGTCATATAACATATTGTAGCAATACAATTAAAGTGCCTCTCCTCAAAACAAAAGCGTGCAAAAGATAATTTGCCAGTAGAAATAGGTGTGTTACGGGTTCTTCGCATGGACAATTTTATGGCCAGCAACACTAATTTAGGTTTGCCCTGCTCTGTCTCTCCACGCCTCCGTATATACACACTCTTGAACAGCAGAGGTCTTCTAGCCAGAATGTAGAGTAGGTAGATTTTAAATCGTATAGGGGACTGCTAGTTTTCTTCCTCGTGTCAAACTGTACCTCCAGAAACCTTTTCTCCTGTGTCTAGCCATTTACAGCAGTCACAAACACGTAAAGAGCAACTTGCAGTTCATTTTGTAGTCGGCCAGTGTGAATGTTTGACTGCTTCTCCTGGTTTAGATAGCTAGGACCCAAGTGACCAAGTGCTAGGACTTGTGACCCAAGAGCCGGGTCCTGCCCTTGGGTCACACCAACCCCAGGCAACGCCCCAGGCCTGGGGCAGAGGGGCTGGGAAGTGCCCGGCGGAGAAGGCCCTGGGGGTGCTGGCTGACAGCCGGCTGGGCATGAGCCAGCAGTGCCCAGGTGGCCAAGGAGGCCACCAGCCCCCGGGCTTGTGTCAGCACTGGTGTGGCCAGCAGGAGCTGGGCAGGGATGGGGCCCCCGTGCTCGGCCCTGGGGAGGCCCCACCTCGAATGCTGGGCTCAGGTTTGGGCCCCTCGGGACAAGAAGGCCCTTGAGGGCAGTGTCCAGGAGCGTGTCCAGAGAAGGGCAGCGGGGCTGGGGCAGGGTCTGGAGCACAAGTGTGCTGGGGGGCGGCTGAGGGGGCTGGGGGGGTTTAGCCTGGAGAAGAGGGGGCTGAGGGGAGCCCTTCTCGCTCTCTGCAGCTGCCTGAGAGGGGCTGGAGTGAGGGGGGGGTCGGTCTCTGCTCCCAAGTCACCAGTGACAGGACGAGAGGGAACGGCCTCAGGCTGCGTCAGGGGAGGTTTAGGTTGGAGATGAGGGAAAATGCCTTCCCTGCCAGAGCGGTCAGGCCCTGGCACAGGCTGCCCAGAGAGGTGGGGGAGTCACCGTCCCTGGAGGTATTTAAAAGATGTGTAGACGTGGTGCTTGAGGATATGGTTTAGTGGTGGACTTGGCAGTGACAGGTTAGCGGTTGGACTCAATGATCTTAAGGGTCTTTTCCAACCTTAATGATTCTATGATTCTGTGATTCTATGAAATACAGTTTGGAAAACAGAAAAAAAAATAAAATCTGGTGTTTCCTGAAGGATTTCTCTGTCTCTGTGGCATTTAACTCTGACAGCACTGCGAGACAAGTATTTCCCTCATTATATTTTTGCAACACCAAACCTGGCAAAGTTGTTATGAGCATTATATGGTGATGTGTATTTTCTTTTAATACCTAAGCTAATAAAACTGGGTATTAAATCTCTCATTTTCCTTTATTTCTAGCCCAAAACCTTGACTCCGTGGGTTGGACTGAGGAAAATCAACGTATCGTATTGGTGCTGGGAAGACATGTCTCCCTTCACCAACACCCTGCTCCAGTGGCTCCCCGATGAACCGAGTGATGCTGGATTTTGTGGTTATTTAGCCGAGCCTTTCCAGCAGGGACTGAAGGCAGCAACGTGTATCAATGAAGTCAATGGCAGTGTCTGCGAAAGGCCAGGTAAAGATTCCGACCTTGTGTGTCTTGTGGGGACTGGGTTGGCTAATATGTATTTATATTTCCTAGAGAGTAAAGAGGATCCCGTTCGTTACATTTAAAACTGTTCACACTGTGACTTTGTCAAAGAAAAATGGTTCTGAGAGAGTGTCTTGTGTAGGTATTTCATGCAGGAGTTGGAGATTTTAATAACAGCTCTACGTTTACACTGTTAACTGTAAAATGCTTTAAGTACGTTATAGTTTAATTATTTTTCTCTAAATTGCATGCCTGAATGTGACATTTAGGTTAATCATGGTATGGAGCAATTAAAAAAAAAAAAAAACAAAACACAAAAAACTTTCCAATTGAACTCCCCTTTCCTTCCCTCCCTGGCTCCGTAGCCAGAGGAGGATTTTATCAAAGTTTGAAATTAATTGGGCAAGACACTCTGGAGATATGACAGCATTGAAAAAGATGCTATTTGCTCTTGGGAAAACTCTTCTAGCTTTGTTGGAACTGCGTATCTTTTAAATTTGCTTGGTCTGTTAACTCTCCATTAGAGCTGATTATTTCTGAAGACCGGTTAGTGCCTCTTTAAGTTTTAATAAAGTTGGTTGATTACATAAAATTTCTAAGTCGTTTCTAAGCTACACCACCTTAAATCATTCTTTGGGGGAGTGCAGGATACGGATCATGAATGTGGAACCTGAACTCCAGATTTTGTATATTTTAACTTGCAGCACTTGGAATTGGTTTAAGCTTTAACTTGTTTTTTTATGGTCTGAGAACAATTACTTGAAACAGATGATAAAGCACTGGCTCGCACCAGAAACTCCTGAGTTAGTTCTGCTTTTGAGGCTCATTTTATGTGTGGAACTGATCAAATAACTTTAAAACAGCGTGCTCACATAAAACATGGGGTTTCTTCCCAACGCTTCACTTGGGGGAGTGTCTAAGGAACACACCAACTGACCTGAAGAGAGATAAAGACCACACTCATAACACTATTTACATTGTTTTTTTAGGTGGATACCCTAAAAAAGTTAACACTCATGAAAGATATATAGTAAGAGAAATGATTTTACAGTATTTACTGCATTTCTCATATTCACCGTGGTATTAGTTATCTCCAGCCCCACCGAGCAACACCACACCACAAAGGAAGCGTTTCAAGTCTGTGATACTGAACTGAATAACAGACAGGGCTTTTTGTCTCTTGTCTTTCTATCCTGGGGCTCGTTACCTGTTTCTTTCTGGCAGAAAGCTGACTCTTGTCCTCCCGCCCGCAGCTAACCACAGCGCCAAGCAGTGCCGCACGCCCTGCGCCCTGCGGACGATGTGCGGCGAGTGCACGAGCGGCAGCTCCGAGTGCATGTGGTGCAGCAACATGAAGCAGTGCGTGGACTCGAACGCTTACGTGGCCTCTTTCCCCTACGGGCAGTGCATGGAGTGGTACACCATGAGCAGTTGTCCACGTGAGTAATTGCTCCTGAGTCTTGGCGGGTGGGCTGGAGTCTTGTATTTGCTGACATTTGCTGGCAAAAGTCATCAAACTCTGCACTTCGGTCATACTGGCCAGGGGACTTTCAAAAATAAGAGGGACCTGACCCCAGGAGCTTAGTGTGTGTGGCTTCGTCCTGCGGTGTACTCTGCAGCGTGTAGAGCATTAAACAGAATTAGGTCCCGGTTATGGGAACTATCCATTAACCTAAATTGCAGGTAATCACAGAATCCCAGACTGGGGGGGTTGGCAGGGCCCTCTGGAGCTCATCCCGTCCCACCCCCTGCTGGAGCAGGCACACCCAGAGCAGGGGCACAGGGCCGCGTCCAGGCGGGGGGTGAATGTCTCCAGGGAAGGGACCCCACAGCCTCTCTGGGCAGCCTGTGCCCCTGCTCTGGCACCCGCACAGGGAAGGGGTTTGTCCTCATGTTCAGGGGGAACTTCCCGTGTTCCAGCTTGTGCCCGTGGCCCCTTGGCCTGGCGTTGGGCACCGCTGAAAAGAGCCCGGCCCCATCCTCCTGACACCCGCCCTTCAGATATTTATAGGCATTGATGAGATCCCCCCTCAGCCTTCTCTTCTCCAGGCTGAACAGACCCAGGTCTCTCAGCCCTTCCTCACAAGGGAGATGCTCCAGCCCCTGATCACCTTGGCAGCTCTGCGCTGGACTTTTTTCCAGCAGTTCCCTGTCCTTCTTGACCTGGGGAGCCCAGACCTGGACGCAGCCCCCCAGGTGTGGCCTCACTGGGGCAGAGCAGAGGGGGAGGAGAACCTCCCTCGCCCTGCTGGCCACACTCCTTTCCATGCACCCCAGGGCACCGCTGGCCCCCTTGGCCCCAAGGGCCCGGTGCTGGCTCAGGGTCACCTCTCTGCCCCCCAGCACCCCCAGGGCCTTCTCAGCAGAGCTGCTCCCCAGCAGGTCCCCCCCAGCCTGTGCTGGTGCGGGGGGTTGTTGCTCCCCAAGGGTCAGCTGGGGAGGAGGCTTTCAAGTGAGTTGATGAAACCTCCACTTTTTTTTCAGAGAGAGAAGTACTTCTTTCACTATATGAATTCCTGCCCTTCAAATTAATTGTTACATAATTTCGTGTGATTAACTTCTTTTTGTATCTCTTCTGTATCTCTTTTGTTCACATGTGGAGACATCTAATTTAATATTGGATCATGAAATCCAAATTGGGGTTTACACGAGTGTTTTGTTCTGAAGTATTGTCTACATACAGCCCACAGTAGGAATTTCTGATGTATTTTAAATAAAGGTTTTTTTCCCCCCCCTATTTAGGTAGATTTGAGGCAACTGCAAAAGATTTATGGTACTTTGGAATGCCACTTTTTGTGTGCAAACTGGGGTGTAATCATCTAGAAATCTAAAAAGTGGTCAAACAGTTTTATCAAGTATTTTTATTTATGTTGAATTCTGTAGGAGGCAAGCTGGGCGGGGGAGCCAGGAAAGCCAGGGCTTTCTGGGTAGCAGAGGGAGAGGAGTGCATTGGTTCCCTAGGAGGGAAGTTGAGCGGTTTGAGTTGCTGCGGTTGCTCCAGGGACTTTTGGAAACAGCTGAGGATAAGCCTGAGAATCTCAAAGTGTTGCAAAATAAGAGATGGAGAAAATAAGTTTCAAATAACAGTGAAACAGGGCAGCGTGAGCTTCCCGTATTGCCAGAGGTCAAAAGTCGGAGGAGGAAGCATCAGGCAGGAGATGAGTAGGCTGAAACAATGGAAAACAGTTGTTTTTTTTTTCCTACTACTTTTATTTTTAAAGGCAAATATTGTCAATTTAAACATCAAGATAGGAAGTCTGCTTGTCTTGGAACACCAGGAATCTACACAATATTTTTTAAGACGGTATGGGGAAAGGAACAGAAAAACCCTTCTGTATGTGAAGAGTTTGTCACCCCTGAAATAAAACCCCATTTGAGAAAGGAATGGTTAAAGGGTGGCGATGGCTTTTAGCTGATTGCTGGGCCCAGGGGATCTGCATGTGGCTCACCGAGCATCCTAAGAAGGCAGATTCTCTTCGGTATTAGTATTCTGTGCTTTTTGACTCAGATAAAATACCTGAAACAGTAGCGTGTGATATGAAAACGTGTGGTAAGAAGCGAGTAAACAAACTGGGTTGTAGCCTTTGCTTCTGGGTGGCTCGTGGTATCATCCGATCTGTTGTAAATCAGTCAGAGATCTTTTGTGGTTGGGAACGTGAACCTCCGGTTTTAGTGGGTGGTGTTTAATGGTTAGAAAAACCTGACGTGTGTATCGTGTTGGTTTGTAACGCGCTCGCTGATTAATGCACCCTTTGGTCGTTATCCTAGACTCTAGACAGAATATGCTGATAGGAACGAATATGTGTGTTACTGTGACTGTCAGAACAAATGTTTACAGATTTGGTGAGAGAAATACTTGAGGTCACAAAAGACATACACGGGTTCCTGTGTTCCTTGTCGCCTGTGTTTTGGAACAGTGATTTATTCCACATTTCGATGTTTGTTTTTTTTAATAGCTGAAAACTGTTCAGGCTATTGCACGTGCGCTCACTGTTTGGAGCAGCCTGGCTGTGGCTGGTGCACCGATCCGAGCAACACCGGCAAGGGGAAGTGCATCGAAGGCTCCTACAGAGGTCCGGTCAAGATGCCAACCCCGTCTGCAACAGGGAAACACAGCCTGGAGCCCGTCCTTAATGTCAGCATGTGTCCTGTGGAGAACAGCTACAACTGGTCCTTTATTCAGTGTCCAGGTGAATGAGCAAGGCTGAATTGTTCAAGCATTTCAGCCGTGGCAACAGTTAAACGCAAGGGGGGAGGCTTTTTCGGACTGCAGGGATGTCTGTGTTCCCTCGTGTTAATGGAGGGAGGAAAATAGCTTGGAGGGCACACAAATAATGCATTTTGAGATGGAAGTTCTGCAGGTACCTGTAGGTGAGCTGCAGAGATTTGCTGCTTGAAGACTTATCTATGCATTACGCTAGAGAAATTTGTCCTTTCCCTACAAACCTTTACTGATTTTTTTACTATATTCATTTTAGGGTTGTTTGAAAGAAAGGCAATTCATTCTTTGAAGGTTGATTTAACTGTTAGTAATTCCCAGGGCGATTCTGATACAATGTTTTTGACACCAAACACACAGAATAAAATTACCTGACTGCTGCTAAACCCTTCCTTCCCCACTCCTCCTTGTAAATCTCTCCCACCAGCTGCTTCCAGTCCCATCTGTCCCAATATCCACGCAGTGTTTTGGAGTTCAGTTTTCCGTGTGTTGCTTTAAACTTCAGGTTTTCATCACACTTCTCTTTGGGTTCATGTGTCGCCGGCAAGGCTGCGAGAACCTCTTTGGAAGGCGCACGAAACGGTTTCGTTCCACCTCTGCAGGACACAGACTTCTGAGATGCTCTGGGAGGTGCTGTACCTGAGCACAAATACTCATCCTCTTCTGTTTTCTTTAGCCTGCCAGTGTAACGGGCACAGTAAGTGCGTAAATGAAAGCATCTGTGAAAAGTGTGAAAATCTCACAACTGGCAAACACTGTGAAACTTGCATCTCGGGCTACTACGGTGATCCTACCAATGGGGGAACGTGTCAGCGTAAGTGATGCCTTAAATCTTCCTGCACTGAACTCTTTGCTGTTTTTCGCTCTTTACTCATTCCTCTGCTATCTTAACTGAAATTATACCCCGATAATACATTTTTTTTCTTTCCTGCAAGCAAGGCACGATCCTTGTTTCTTCAAATCTAAGATATGGAAAGTGCTTGATGAAATTCTTTCACTTTCATTGCACAGATAAAGATGATTTTTTACCCTCCTTTGTAAACTTTAAACGTCCACGGTGAAAAATGCATGCGTTGTAGTGTTTGACGATCCTGATTTGAAAAGAAACAGTGTTAATCCCAATGTATTGAACAAATTTCTGCTTCTCTAAAGTTCACCTTCTATCACATCTGGTCAATGTGTTGTGCGTTTATTGTTGTAACTGTCTGCTTCATAAAGGGCTTGCCATATTTCACTGAGGAGCTGGCTGGATTTCAGCTGAGGATTAGGTGATCCCTGTTAAAATTGCATTTTAAGTTTGTGAAGTGCTTTGGGACTCTTTGGCACGAGGAATGGTTTCCAGTTGTGCAAGATCCAGTTAACAAACTGGGGAAAAATACCTTTCTCAGAGGACTAGTACATGTAATACTGAGAAATGAACATGTAAGATTTGAAGTTTTGGCCTTGAACCTCACAACGTTATTCTGAATTGCTGCAAATTTTGTAGCGTAGCATGGGGAGACCGCTTGTTAACCAGAATCCAGCTGTGGTAGGCGATATGCAGGTATAAGGGCAGGTGCTTCTTGCTCCGAAGAGCTTTGATGGAATGCATTTCGGTGGAGTGATATCCTTAGAGTGATGGAAGAGGTAGAACAGAAATAACGTCGTTTGGTGTCAGAGTAGTATTGGTACTTCCATGAAATGGGTGGTTTGTAGGCACCCCGGAAGAAATAAGGTGATTAATGAGGGGATATGGAAGGAGCAACTCAAAGCCTTCAAACTGTGGAGACAGTCCAGTAGAAAACACCTGGAAATTCATTTAGTGTCTGTACTGGAAGTAGCACTGACCTTCTGGATGAAGATGAGAGTCAATAGCTGGAGCACAAATGTCCTATTCCCTAAAGCAGGAGCAGGCAGGCGATATCTGAGGCTATGAAGAACCACCTCCCAGCGGACAGATTCAAGGAAGGGGATGAAAAGGTCAGAGACAGGGTCAAGGCTGCCCTGCTTAGGGAAGAGGGTGTTGCAGTAGCGGGGATGTGAGGTTATGACAGGCAGCGCAGCGGCACGGGTGCAAAGGAGAAGGTGCATCTGTGACACTTGATTTCAGAACATGATCTGTGAGATTATATACAGCTGATATTCTTAAACTCATTTCATGTGAAGATAATTGGAAGTGCAGGGATGAATAAATTGAGACTGAGTTGGCCTGAGAAAATATATAATTCTACTCCAGGCCTTCAGGTTTAATCATTGGATCCCAACGTGCCTTTTGATATTTGTTGCTTTTCTATGCATGTGGAAATTGAGTAAGTTACTTCGGACTCTTTCACATGAGGATTGTCCAAAAATAGTTTGTTGTTGAGATAATGAATGATAGACTCAAATCATCCAGATGCCTGAAAAAGAAATTAGAAAATGTGTTGAGAGACTGTGGAACAGCATTCATTTGTTATCTGATGAAACTAGTAGCTCATGTCAAAAGTGCTTTGCCCTCAAGTGCTTTGGGCCCGCGTTTTTAATTTGCTGTGATTTAACGCTGTTTACTGTGAAGGCGAAAGAATGAGGGAAGCAGGAAGCTGAGCAGGAAGACTAAGGTGGGTTGGAAGAGGGAAAGCGAGAGGAAATCATCCTATCTGATGCAGCCAGGTGACTGCTGGCCATTAGTCATTTTTGCTCGGTGAGGCTTCCAGGGGGGAATTCTTCAGATGAGGATCAGCTGATGGGCAACAGAGCCAGCTCCCACTTTTTCCCTCCTCTGAGCCTCCCTTCTTTCCCGTTAATGATGTGCAGATTCCACTCTTTTTGTGCATTTATGTGCAATGTTGTGAGCTGCTCTGTTTTTAGAGCCTGCAGTCACATCCGCTGGAGGTGGGCGTTGGTACAACTCCACCCTGATGCACAAGCATCCATGTAATTGCACGCTTAGTGCGTAGTGTGAGTCCTGGTAGTTTGATGTGCAGATTTGCAGTGTTACCTCAGTGGCCCCAGCAGCATGAGGACCATAAATATCCTCAAAATGGCAAATTTTGAGGACCTTGAGGTGCTGGAGCGTGTCCAGAGAAGGGCAGTGGGGCTGGGGCAGGGTCTGGAGCACAAGTGTGCTGGGGGGCGGCTGAGGGGGCTGGGGGGGTTTAGCCTGGAGAAGAGGAGGCTGGGGGGAGCCCTTCTCGCTCTCTGCAGCTGCCTGAGAGGGGCTGGAGTGAGGGGGGGGTCGGTCTCTGCTCCCAAGTCACCAGTGACAGGACGAGAGGGAACGGCCTCAAGCTGCGTCAGGGGAGGTTTAGGTTGGAGATGAGGGAAAATGCCTTCCCTGCCAGAGGGGTCAGGCCCTGGCACAGGCTGCCCAGAGAGGTGGGGGCGTCACCGTCCCTGGGGGGGTTCAAACACCGTGCAGACGTGGCACTTGGGGACATGGTTTAGGAGGCCTGGGGGTGTTGGGTTGATGGTTGGCCTTGATCCCAGAGGTCTTTTCCAACCTTAATGGTTCTATGAAATATTCAGTGCTGGAAAAAGTGTTAGTGTTTGGTATTCCCCATTCTGCTGAGCCATCAGGAGCTTGGACGACGCAGTTGGGATAGCAGTTGCCTTTCAAACAGGTAAGGCTATGCAGAGCTGGAAGTGGTAATGATGGGCTTCAGAAGCCAGGGAAGAATAAAGATTGGATGGAATAAGATGCCTTTTCCTGCTGCTCTGTGCCACCAAGGCAGGTGAGCGTTGCTCTATCCCTTGTGATGAAAAATTTTTAATGAACTGCAGGTATTTCTCTGAAAGAATTGTTTGCTTATCATCAAGGCATGGGTATTTGCAGACCCAGGCAGATAATAACTAAATGGTAGGTAAATCGTTCCTCAGCGGTTGATTTTAGGAGTGTCCAATGTAGAGAAGTGTTAATCGGAAAGGGCAGGAAATGCAGCACGTCAGGTGTAAAAATAGCTGCGAGGTGCTTTCTCTGCATTCAGGAATTTTTGAATTTTCTGGTTAAAGTTTCACATGAAAATATGCTAGCGGTAGATAAGAAAGTTATTTGCAAAAGAACGGGAGGCACTATTATGCCTGAAATCAGATTGCTGATGTGCCAGCGCTTCTGAATGCCTCCGTGGAGCACTTGCTGGTGGCCCAGGATGAGCTGCTGGTGCTGTGGTCCTGCCTGCTCCCTGCTCCCAGGGCTGCACGGGGGCTTTGGGGGACAGCTGAAGCGCTTGGCATGGGAAAATGGTGTTGGGCAGGCAGGCGATGCAGTCAGCGTTGGGATGCTGGGCCATCACAAATGCAGGAAGAGGAGCAGCCATCCCCGTGACGGTACCTGAATGAGGCTGTGACCCATGGTTTGTGGAAGGTGGAAGGAGAATCGCTGTAAGGTGTTTCACTGTCAGACTGTTGCCACGCTTCACAGTTGTCGTGGTTTAACCCCAGCCTGCAGCCAAGCCCCACGCAGCCGCTCGCTCACTCCCCCCGGTGGGATGGAGAAGAGAATCGGAAGGGTAAAAGTGAGAAAACACATGGGCTGAGATTAAGACAGTCTAAGAGGTAAAGCAAAAGCCGCGCACACAAGCAAAGCAAACCAAGGAATCCATTCCCTCCTTCCCACGGGCAGGCAGGAGCTCAGCCATCCCCAGGACAGCCGGGCTCCATCACGCCTAACGGTGACTTGGGAAGGGAAACGCCATCGCTCCCAACCTCCCCCCTTCTCCTTCCCCCAGCTCTATGTGCTGAGCATGACCCATGCGGTGTGGGACGTCCCTGGGGTCAGCTGGGGTCACTGTCCCGGCCGTGTCCCCTCCCAACCCCTTGTGCCCCCCCAGCCCCTCGCTGGTGGGGTGGGGTGAGAGGCAGGAAAGGCCTTGGCTCTGTGCAAGCCCTGCTCGGCAGGAACGGAAACATCCCTGGGTTGTCAACACTGTTTTCAGCACAAATCCAAACCACAGCCCCGTACCTGCTACTGTGGACAAAATTAACTCTACCCCAGCCACAACCAACACAACGGTCAAAAAGCTATTTCCAGTAATCTTGGCTTTGTGCTCTAGCATCAGACTCTGGAGGGAAGTTTTCATTTTTAGACTCTAGCGAGGATGTCTAGTACATTTTGTCAATAGTTTCTTTCCAAACTTCATAGTTGTTTGAAAAGCCACGTGAAAATTTCTCTTTGTGCATACTCCAGTCCTTTGGTGAATAATCTCCTGTTATGGGGCTCATTGGAAAATGGATAAATAAATAGACTCTGTCATTTTGAATAGAGATATTTGAGTTTTCAGTCTTCTTGATAAGCATGCCGCTAAAGAGTAAGGTGAGGAAGCATTAATGTTAGCGCTCAAGGTACTGTGATCTGCATCTAAACAACATGAAATTGAAATTTCTCCTAATTTTTATGTATGTTAGTGTTGAATATTGATCGAAATTCCCTTTGCTTACCTTTTGCAAAGCATAAGGAAGGCAGTACAAGGCATTCTCTATAGTATTAAGGATTTTATTTTTAAAGTGCCACTAATGAGAAGTGTGTTTGCTTCACAGAATACAATTATTTTGTCAAATCTTCAGTCTACTTGTTCCCACAATAGGCCTTTATGTTTCTTCATATTTGGTTCCGTGTTGCTGCTAGGAAACCACTCATCCACATCAGAGAAGCACAATTAAGTGTCCCTGATACAATACAGCTTCCATTACATGCCAGTATAAAGAAGATATCAAAAGGGTTCATAAAATAAGGTCCAAGGTTGGCAAGGATATTCGGGATGGGGACTTCTTGCCTCAGAATCTGCTGGTACATAGAGCAGCACATGGCTTCTTAACGGGGAGGCACCAGCCTTTAAAACATGTTATTTCCAGCAAGCTCAGGGACCACAAGTGAGGGATCTTCTCTGTGTGTACTTTTTCCCTTCTTTTATTATAACTCCCCCATGCGCAGGTCCAGATGAATGCACCTTCGTTGGTAGAACAGCTTCTAAAAGGCACTTACCTTCCGGGAAAAGTTGTTATATCCATTCTTCTATTTGTAGTGAACGTTATGTCAAAGACAACCGTTTGTGTTGGGTTTGTTGTTGTTCGTTGTTTTAGTTTTGGGTTTTTTTTTTTTTTGCATGTACCTCCCCTACTTCTCTCGGAATAAAGGTCTCAAAGTGTGTCAACTTGAGCATTCTTAGTTTGAACCAGGAGCAAATCTCCCATACGTCCCCGCTGTCTTACCTTGGTTTGCACCTGGAGCAGGCTCGGGGTGCATGAGCTGGTCTATTTTGGACATGCCACAAACCCGATGTAGCCTGGGGATGTGCTGGTTTGCTTCAGCCACAACTCAGGGGCATTCAGCTCGTGAGCCCAGGCTACGGCCGTTCTAAAATACATTGGGGCACGCGCCCCAGGCCGCTTACGGCGCCGGCATCGTATCCTTAGCGCCAGGCGCGTTACAGTGCAGATATGCTGACGCTGCTGATAATGACGTTATTTTTCAAAAGCCTCTTTATTTCTAGAAAAAGCCCTAAAAGCACCATGAGCTTTAATTGCCACAACCATCTTCTCTCAAGAGTTTTGAGTTTGAACCCTTTTAGCAAGCCCAAGCCTATTCCAAATATTGTCCTTTTCTTACCAGTTACGATATCCCTAGTGCTAGCTAACAAAAAGAGAGGCAGTTAAATAATTTTTTGAGGCTAAAAAGCACAGTCTGATGATGATTTCGTACAAAACATCAGTCCTGGAGCCCGCACTCACTCCGTTTTGACGCACGGTTCTATTTTTGGCTGCCTTCTGTATCACCAAGAAACCAAAGAGTACCAAATGGGTTTTCATATGCGCTCTAATTGTTGATGTATCTCAGTTTGGCAACTAAAGGACTTAATTGCGATCAAATCTGTTTCTCTTGCCTCATTCAACATTGCGTTTCCCCCCCCCCCCCCCCTCTGCTCAACAGCTTGCAAGTGCAATGGCCACGCGTCTGTCTGCAACACAAATACAGGGAAATGTTTCTGCACCACCAAGGGAATAAAAGGAGACGAGTGTCAACTGTGAGTTTGTTTCACTTTGTTATGTGGGATCAGAAGGTTGCGCACACAGCGACGTGGAACCCTGGCATTTTTTAATGATTGTATTTATGATGTCTCCGCTCATCTCTTCCTGCTGACAGTCGACTAACTTCATTGGCGGTGCAGCCAGCCGTGCTCCCCCTGCGGGGAGAACACGCACAGAATGATTTCCTGAAGTTTTCCATTTTTAAGAACATCTCAGCTGCCAATGTCATGCAGAAGGGATGGGGTGAAACAATAACGCCCTACCCTGCAAGCTATACGTACCGCTTTGCTTTATCCCACAACAGTTTCTTTTTAATTGGTAGATTTTTAGTCTCTGCGCACTCTGGTGCTGTTCTGGGGGAGTGTAAATATATCTGAAATAGGACTTAGGCATCCAAGCGATTTAATGGAGCGGTTTCAGAGCAACAAATTTGCTGGAGGTTTCTCTGTAACGTAACAAATGCTTTTAGTGTAATGTTAGTGGAAATAATTTCATTCCACATAATTTCATTGCCAGGTTTATTTTGAAAGTGTTGCTCACGTGAGTAGACGTTTACAGGACTAGATCCTGGAATAGCCATAAATGTAAATGGAAGCTTAAGCTTTTTGGCTGTAGTAATCCCGTTGCATGTATTGTGAAGAGCTAATAAATATATTCCAAATGGATGCAAAGGTTAATAACCACAATTTTATATTTCATTTTCACTGCTTACTAGTTTGACTTGCAGGGATTGTGAAATTTCTTCAGCAGTCTAATATAGCTCAGGCATGCATCTTTCATTTTTAATTGTGCTCCGTTATCAGCACAGGTGGTGGTTTCTGATTTTTAGTAGCTGGGAATAAATAGAACTGAAAAAAAATCCAATTATTAAGAAATATGTATTCTTTTTAGGTGTGAAGTCGAAAACAGATATCAGGGAAATCCACTTAAAGGAACTTGTTACTGTGAGTATTCTTGGGAATATGTTTGGAGATAAAAAATGTGTTTGAAGTTTAAAATATGGTATTTAAAACTAGTTGCCTCAGCGTCTGTTTAAAATACAGGGGATTAAGGGAAGGACTGAAAAATAGTTTTAAACAACTTCAGTTTTCACAAAAATATTGTTTGAAGGGAATGAAAATACTCGTCTTGATAAGGTCTGTGCGATGGTTGGATCTTTCCGGACAAACCTTTGAATGTTTTTCGTGTGACTTTGAAATAATACCTGGTCTTCTGGGGAATACTCTGACCTATATACCCAATAAGTCACACCCAAAGCATGTCTTTCGAATTTTTGTAAGTGCAAAATAACTATTTTTTAAAACTGTTCCACGGTAGAATGGGTAGTTTCAAACTGCCACGTTTTCTCTGAAATGAACAGTTGGATTCCCGTGCAATTCGAGAAGATACTTTGCCAAGATTCAGGTTACTTAATGGAAACTCTCCAGCTTCTGTTTACAAATATTAGCCGTCGGCACACTGGCAGGCATGGGTGGACGCAATCTTAAATTACATAAAGATGCAAGATTTTTGTGCAACACAGAAATTTTCAACATGTTGTATTTAGCAAATTTGAATTCTGCTTGTGTCGCCAAGCAAGGGCACTGATGGCTTCTCACGACGGTCTCTTTGCAAGGATGACCTAATTCATTGCTGCCGATGGCAGGGGTGCTAAAGCGGGCAAAAAGGGGAAAAAGAGCTTTACAACTCTTACAGGAACAACCTTGTGCTATAGAGATTCGGTCTCCCTTGGTTTTCTTCCTTGAAAATTTCTTAGTGCTTGGTAGGAGTTGTGGGTAGACGTCAGAAGGTTGTCTAGGTTGTGTCTGTCCAACAAGGGGTCTCCAGGAGGCAAGATGAGAAAATAACACCTGGTGTATAGCTTTGTATTTATCGTTGCGTGGAATATCTCTGCACGGCTTCAGGGGTATGTACAAGTCATAATACCGCGTTTTAATGAAAGGATACTGAGACCGGCGGTGTGTCCCCAAAACTGGCTGTGCACTCTTGGTTATCAGAGAGGTGAGACCCCAAACCTAGGCAGGCATGAGCACAGGCAGGCACGCAGGTATGCTAAAACCTGGTCCTGGCATGCCTGGACATGATGTGACCCAGGGCAGGATGGCAGCTGGGTCCATTAACAAGTAGTTATTCCGTAGAAATGCTCTCTGTACAGCCCACCGATGTACAGAAACTTGTCATGCACGGAACGTAGTCCCCTCCCAAGTGGCGATTATGCAGTCTATTTTATTTTGCTAGTATTCCCTTAGCACCTGGAGGTGTTGCAGTATGGAAAAAGTAAATGTCTTGGTGTATTTTTTACAAGGTACAGGTATGAAGAGCTGTTTAGATTAAGGCTGGAGGGTATTGCCTGGAAAATGTAAGCAGAACCTTTTTCCCCTGTAGCCTCATCTTGAAAAGAGTTTTTTGTTCTTTTTTTGTGGGATCATACATAAGTTGGAGTCATTACTAACAGCGTGGTGACTCCTGGGCGTGCTCTCGGTGCAAGAAACACTTCCGCGACGTCATGCCTTGTTTTGCAGATGTTTGTTTTACTCCAAGGCACGGGGTAACTTTCTCCATCGTTCCCTACAGATACTCTTCTCATTGACTATCAGTTCACCTTCAGCCTTTCTCAAGAGGATGATCGCTATTACACAGCAATCAACTTTGTAGCAACACCCGAAGAGGTAAATTTTCTACCTTCCCTTTAAACTTCACCCTTTGGGTATCTGTTTATCATCTCTTGGCTGTGGAGGCGATGAATTGCTACAGTTCTGCGAGTCTCCATGTGTAGTCAATCGTAACATGGCACGTATCTCCAGCTCCACAATGCAGCCAGAGCTCTTCACAGAATCCCAGCATCCCAGAGCGGCGGGGGCTGGAAGGGACCTCTGGAGCTCACCCCGTCCCACCCCCTGCTGGAGCAGGCACCCCCAGAGCAGGGGCACAGGGCCGCGTCCAGGCGGGGGGTGAATGTCTCCAGGGAAGGGACCCCACAGCCTCTCTGGGCAGCCTGTGCCCCTGCTCTGGCACCCGCACAGGGAAGGGGTTTGTCCTCATGTTCAGGGGGAACTTCCCGTGTTCCAGCTTGTGCCCGTGGCCCCTTGGCCTGGCGTTGGACACCGCTGAGAAGAGCCCGGCCCATCCTCCTGACACCCGCCCTTCAGATATTTATAGGCATTGATGAGATCCCCCCTCAGCCTTCTCTTCTCCAGGCTGAACAGACCCAGGTCTCTCAGCCTTTCCTCACAAGGGAGATGCTCCAGCCCCTGAGCATCTTCGAGCTTAGCTTGGCCATGCAGTTTCAAATCTTCATGGTGAGGTTTCGTAAGGAACCACAGTTGATTCTTTAAAGTTGTTTGAACAACTGCTGAGTAACTCGAGTTTTCCTGTTGTTCACCCAATACGCCGTGTCTCTTCTTCCTGTTTTATTCTATGCGTGTGACATGTTTTGTTCTTTATCATGCTTTCCTTGGGAAGGAGAATACTGCTTTCAGAAATTGTAAATAGTTCTTTGCTGGGTGTATTTGCTTCAAGTACATAACAAATTCCAGGATTATTTTCTTTTTCAGTGAACATTTGCTGGAAACAGTACAGTGAAATTGTTATCCTAAAAATGGGTTTTCTTTTTTTCTTTTTTCCACCCCAAGCAAAACAGAGACCTGGACATGTTTATCAATGCATCAAAAAACTTCAACCTCAACATTACTTGGTCCACAAGTTTTGCAGGTAAAATGAACATGGTCTAAGTTCCTTGGTAGCTTGTTTCAATTACCAGTTTTCAACAAACACAAATTTAATTGGGGAAACTTTTTTTTTAACCAATAAACTTGTTCTCTAATGGGTTTAAATGTTAGGCCCGGGGGGCAAAAGTAATATATTAAAAAGCACTGCTTTTCTATCTTAATAGTGTATTTTGGAAACATCGAAGGTGCAAATTTGATTTTTAGTAATGCGGTGTTTTGGTGTACAGTGATTTTGATGACGCAGTGCTGCTTAAAATAGTAACATTCAGATGAGTAGTTAATTTTGTAACATTAAAATTCAGGATGCTTTGCCCTTTATAGTTGCCACTTAAAATGTGCATTGAAACATCTTTTCTCGCTGCTTTTTAACATTTGAAAACAGCTGGCACCCAGGCTGGGGAGGAAATTCCAGTCGTTTCGAGAACCAATATAAAAGAATACAAGGACAGTTTCTCCAATGAGAAATTTGATTTCCGCAACAATCCAAACATCACTTTCTTCGTTTACGTCAGCAATTTCACCTGGCCAATAAAAATACAGGTAGGAGCTGTTAACGTGTGTGTATAATTATTTAAAAGTACTTTTTTGTTCCTCTCAAGCAACGCGGCGGTTCGCTGTGCTTTGCGTTGTCCAAGCTGAACCAGCTCTCGGTATAATCCTGCAGCAGACAAAGGGTTTGATGTTCCCGATTAAGGGCACAAAGGTGCGTCGCCTTCTGGTGTGGCCTCAGCCCAGTGGATCTCAAAATGCGCTGTGAAATAAAGCGGGATGTTTGCTCATTAACAGGGCCATGTTCTAACGAGGTCTCTGACTTTAAACGTGTAGTTATTGATGTTGAAGAAAACAAAGACTCATATAGCCATAAACCAAGCCGGGAAGGAGAAAACGGGAAATATTTATAGTGTCTCTTTTTAACGTCTTGTTCTCAAATGGCACAGCTCGAGGGCCACCCCCTTGCTCCTTGTGCTGCCCAAGACTGGTGGTACCCACAGAATAAGATGAAGATAAGGGTAAGAACCCTTAACTCAGTGCAGTCAGTTAACAGGCGCGTTGCCTCAGGCGTCAGACTGGCTGCGATAAGGCTAGTGCTGAAGAAGCGGTGGCTGAGGCTTGGTGGATCAAGAAAACACTCATAGATCACAGAGCCTCTGCAGTCACAGAGACTCTGCAACTGCTGTGGCAGCTAATAATTCAGAGAAGCCTTGGCCACCTTCTTGCTCTGGGCTAAGTCAGGTATCAACCTGCAGTGTACTCAGAAATAGGCGCCCTTTGAAGGATGAAAGGACTTCCAGGTCTGGAAGGGAGATATCGAATCAACCTTGTATATTCGAATTCTGCCTTTTTAAAGAAGGTTGGTCAAATGTGGGAAGCCGAATTCTTCCATCTTCACCTTTATTCGAACAATTGTTGTGTGAGAGCTGACACCTTCACATTAATTTACTTGCTATTTCAGACACATCAGTTACACAAACTCACTGTAGGGGTCACTTCCAACGAAGATAATGCACATGATGATATTGCGCAAGGAAATGAGGTGCACGTGGAAAAGTGGTCCTTAAACTGTAGTGATATTTGTCAAGGTATTTCATGAACTTTTTAAGAAGCATTAGGGATACTTGTGAAATGTCTGCAGCACCTTCTGGTGGCTTTTAAGTACTCGGGAAACTTTGTCTTGTTGGTTGCAGGGTTTGATAGGCTGACTATGGACTGCATTTTGGTCCTTTTGAATATCACATACAATATCGGTAATCATTTTCCTGCCTGCAGAGTTTTTGCTTTACAAATTGCTGAAGTCTTAGTTCATTGTCAAATCCTAATTTTCAGATGTGGAGGAATTTGCAAGAGCTGCAAGGTAAAACCTCTATGTCCTTGGCCCGTCAGTCTCACTTCTGTGCCTAGCAAAATTATGGAGAAGATTAGTCTGGGAGTTATTGAAAAACACCTGAAAGACCACGCAGTCATTGGTCCCAGCCAGCATGGGCTCACGAGGGAAAAGTGCTGCTTATCAAACTTAATTTCCTTCTGTGACAAGGTCGCCCACCCGGCTGACCAAGGGAAGCCAGTCAATGGGATCTTCTTGGATTTCAGTAAAGCTTTCGGTACTGCCTCTCACAGGCTCCTCCTGGACAAAACGCCCAGCACAAGCTGGATAAACACGTAATGCAGGGGGTGGGCGATGGGCTGATGGGTCGGGCTCAGAGGGTCATAGGAAATGGGGTCACATCGGGCTGGCGGCCGGTCACTAGCGGGGTTCTGCAGGGATCCATCCCGGGGCCGGCGCTCTTTAATCTCTCCATGTCCAGCTCAGGACATTCTATGATTCTGTGATACTCAAGCAGCAAGTACTAAGCCTCATTGTTTTCATTCAGTAGAGAAAGTAATGTCCTGTGTCAAAGGTGGGCACCTGGTAATGATTTATTTTAATATTCAAGCTTCTCTTTTATCAAATTGGTGATCACAGGAGTCAGAAACACAGATTAGGTTGGCTGATAGTTTATTTTCCATAACCAGTGCTGGACTGTACCTTACCCTGATTTATTTATTTGCCATTTCTTGATGCAGAGCTGTGTGTGATGACTTTGTAGATGTTTAAGAACACTGCTGTCTCCTGTCCCTTCAGCTCTCCTGTGTTTACTCCAGTCTCCAGCCTACCTGTACTTACAGTGAATTTCTGCTAGCTTTTCCTATGCCAGTGTTGTCACTGAGCTTAAATGTCCCCTCTGTCCTCTTTGGCAGCTGGATCTCCCGCTTTCCCGGGATGAATTTAGACAAGTTATATCCTCTCTCAGCCTTTAGTGTTTTGTTTGTTGGCTTAAGCAAGACAAACCCTCATCATCTTGTCTTGTGGAACAGGTTATTCAGGTTCAGTTGCCTGATTTGTTTTTCCTCTGCGCTCGCTTCTATTAATCTCACTTGTACAGTTTTGATCAGCCGTGTATAAGGTCATGGAGCTCAGGTCTCACCATTGCTTTGTCAAGCAGTATCTCGAGGTTCTTTATGGACCTTTCTAGGTACTTTTATGGCAGTATTTTGCATTGTTCATTCTCATGGCTGCAGCGATTAATAGTCCTTACTCATTTTAATATACCCTGTTCTTTCACATCCTTGTTTTCCAACTGATGAGCTCCCAGTCTTGATAGCAAACATTCTTCTCAGTCCCTAATAGCATCGTAAAAAGTTATCTCGCTGCTGTTACTGGGCAATACTGCCAGTCCTGAAGATCATGTAGTTTTCTTCTGTGTTGTTCTGTGTACCATATTTTTACTGAAGATCCCC